>NW_028187635.1:1977265-2327265 GCF_964204655.1 Triturus cristatus | reverse complement strand
CAGTGTCAGTTTCAGTACCAAGTACAGAGTTATAAAGTGAGCTACAGTACCAAGTGAGCAGTGTCCGCTATGGTACCATGTACAGAGCTATAAAGTGAGCTATAGTACCAAGTGAGCAGTGTCAGCTACAGTACCATGTACAGAGTTATAAAGTGAGCCACAGTACCAAGTGAGCAGTGTCAGTTACAGTACCATGTACAGAGTTGTAAAGTGAGCTACAGTACCACGTGAGCAGTGTCAGTTACAGTACCATGTACAGAGTTATTAAGTGAGCTATAGTACAAAGTGAGCAGTGTCCGCTACGGTACCAGGTACAGAGCTATAAAGTGAGCTCCAGTACCAAGTGAGCAGTGTCTGCTACAGTACCATGTACAGTTATAAAGTGAGCTACAGTACCAAGTGAGCAGTGTCTGCTACAGTACCATGTACAGTTATAAAGTGAGCTACAGTACCAAGAGAGCAGTGTCTGCTACAGTACCATGTACAGAGTTATAACGTGAGCTACAGTACCAAGTGAGCAGTGTCAGCTACAGTACCATGTACAGAGTTATAAATTGAGCTACAGTACCAAGTGAGCAGTGTCAGTTACAGTACCATGTACAGAGTTATAAAGTGAGCTACAGTACCAAGTGAGCAGTGTCCGCTACGGTACCATGTACAGAGTTATAAAGTGAGCTACAGTGCCAAGTGAGCAGTGTCAGTTACAGTACCATGTACAGTTATAATGTGAGCTACAGTACCAAGTGAGCAGTGTCCGCTACTGTACCATTTACAGAGTTATACAGTGAGCTACAGTACCAAGTGAGCAGTGTAGGCTACAGTACCATGTATAGTTATAAAGTGAGCTACAGTACCAAGTGAGCAGAGTCAGTTACTGTACCATGTACAGAGTTATAAAGTGAGCTACAGTACCAAGTGAGCAGTGTCCGCTACGGTACCATGTACAGAGCTATAAAGTGAGCTACAGTACCAAGTGAGCAGTGTCAGCTACAGTACCATGTACAGTTATAAAGTGAGCTACAGTACCAAGAGAGCAGTGTTCGCTACAGTACCATGTACAGAGTTATAAAGTGAGCTACAGTACCAAGTGAGCAGTGTCACCTACAGTACCATGTACAGCGTTATAAAGTGAGCTACAGTACCAAGTGAGCAGTGTCAGTTACAGTACCATGTACAGAGTTGTAAAGTGAGCTACAGTACCACGTGAGCAGTGTCAGTTACAGTACCATGTACAGAGCTATAAAGTGAGCTATAGTACCAAGTGAGCAGTGTCAGCTACAGTACCATGTACAGAGTTATAAAGTGAGCTACAGTACCAAGTGACCAGTGTCAGTTACAGTGCCATGTACAGAGTTATAAAGTGAGCTACAGTACCAAGTGAGCAGTGTCAGTTAAGGTACCATGTACAGAGTTATAAAGTGAGCTACAGTACCAAGTGACCAGTGTCAGATACAGTACCATGTACAGAGTTATAAGGTGAGCTACAGTACCAAGTGAGCAGTGTCAGCTACAGTGCCATGTACAGAGTTATGAAGTGAGCTACAGTACCAAGTGACCAGTGTCAGATACAGTACCATGTACAGAGTTATAAGGTGAGCTACAGTACCAAGTGAGCAGTGTCCGCTACATTACCATGGAACAGAGTTATAAAGTGAGCTACAGTACCAAGTCACCAGTGTCAAATACAGTACCATGGACAGAGTTATAAAGTGAGTTACAGTACCAAGTGAGCAGTGCCAGTTACAGTACCATGTACAGAGTTATAAAGTGAGCTAAAGTACCAAGTGGGCAGTGTCAGCTACAGTACCATGTACAGAGTTATAAAGTGAGCTACAGTACCAAGTGAGCAGTGTCCGCTACGGTACCATGTACAGAGCTATAAAGTGAGCTACAGTACCAAGTGAGCAGTGTCAGCTACAGTACCATGTACAGTTATAAAGTGAGCTACCGTACCAAGAGAGCAGTGTCCGCTGCAGTACCATGTACAAAGTTATAAAGTGAGCTACAGTACCAAGTGATCAGTGTCAGCTACAGTACCATGAACAGAGTTATAAAGTGAGCTACAGTACCAAGTGAGCAGTGTCAGTTACAGTACCATGTACAGAGCTATAAAGTGAGCTACAGTACCAAGTGAGCAGTGTCCGCTACGGTACCATGTACAGAGCTATAAAGTGAGCTACAGTACCAAGTGAGCAGTGTCAGCTACAGTACCATGTACAGTTATAAGGTGAGCTACAGTACCAAGTGAGCAGTGTCAGTTACAGTACCATGTACAGAGTTATAAAGTGAGCTACAGTACCAAGTGAGCAGTGTCAGTTTCAGTACCAAGTACAGAGTTATAAAGTGAGCTACAGTACCAAGTGAGCAGTGTCCGCTATGGTACCATGTACAGAGCTATAAAGTGAGCTATAGTACCAAGTGAGCAGTGTCAGCTACAGTACCATGTACAGAGTTATAAAGTGAGCCACAATACCAAGTGAGCAGTGTCAGTTACAGTACCATGTACAGAGTTGTAAAGTGAGCTACAGTACCACGTGAGCAGTGTCAGTTACAGTACCATGTACAGAGTTATTAAGTGAGCTATAGTACAAAGTGAGCAGTGTCCGCTACGGTACCAGGTACAGAGCTATAAAGTGAGCTCCAGTACCAAGTGAGCAGTGTCTGCTACAGTACCATGTACAGTTATAAAGTGAGCTACAGTACCAAGTGAGCAGTGTCTGCTACAGTACCATGTACAGTTATAAAGTGAGCTACAGTACCAAGAGAGCAGTGTCTGCTACAGTACCATGTACAGAGTTATAACGTGAGCTACAGTACCAAGTGAGCAGTGTCAGCTACAGTACCATGTACAGAGTTATAAATTGAGCTACAGTACCAAGTGAGCAGTGTCAGTTACAGTACCATGTACAGAGTTATAAAGTGAGCTACAGTACCAAGTGAGCAGTGTCCGCTACGGTACCATGTACAGAGTTATAAAGTGAGCTACAGTGCCAAGTGAGCAGTGTCAGTTACAGTACCATGTACAGAGTTATAATGTGAGCTACAGTACCAAGTGAGCAGTGTCCGCTACTGTACCATTTACAGAGTTATACAGTGAGCTACAGTACCAAGTGAGCAGTGTAGGCTACAGTACCATGTATAGTTATAAAGTGAGCTACAGTACCAAGTGAGCAGTGTCAGTTACTGTACCATGTACAGAGTTATAAAGTGAGCTACAGTACCAAGTGAGCAGTGTCCGCTACGGTACCATGTACAGAGCTATAAAGTGAGCTACAGTACCAAGTGAGCAGTGTCAGCTACAGTACCATGTACAGTTATAAAGTGAGCTACAGTACCAAGAGAGCAGTGTTCGCTACAGTACCATGTACAGAGTTATAAAGTGAGCTACAGTACCAAGTGAGCAGTGTCACCTACAGTACCATGTACAGCGTTATAAAGTGAGCTACAGTACCAAGTGAGCAGTGTCAGTTACAGTACCATGTACAGAGTTGTAAAGTGAGCTACAGTACCACGTGAGCAGTGTCAGTTACAGTACCATGTACAGAGCTATAAAGTGAGCTATAGTACCAAGTGAGCAGTGTCAGCTACAGTACCATGTACAGAGTTATAAAGTGAGCTACAGTACCAAGTGACCAGTGTCAGTTACAGTGCCATGTACAGAGTTATAAAGTGAGCTACAGTACCAAGTGAGCAGTGTCCGCTACATTACCATGGAACAGAGTTATAAAGTGAGCTACAGTACCAAGTCACCAGTGTCAAATACAGTACCATGTATAGAGTTATAAGGTGAGCTACAGTACCAAGTGAGCAGTGTCCGCTACAGTGCCATGTACAGAGTTATGAAGTGAGCTACAGTACCAAGTGACCAGTGTCAGATACAGTACCATGTACAGAGTTATAAGGTGAGCTACAGTACCAAGTGAGCAGTGTCCGCTACATTACCATGGAACAGAGTTATAAAGTGAGCTACAGTACCAAGTCACCAGTGTCAAATACAGTACCATGTATAGAGTTATAAGGTGAGCTACAGTACCAAGTGAGCAGTGTCCGCTACGGTACCATGTACAGAGTTATAAAGTGAGCTACAGTGCCAAGTGAGCAGTGTCAGCTACAGTACCATGTACAGAGTTATAAAGTGAGCTACAGTACCAAGAGAGCAGTGTCCGCTACGGTACCATGTACAGAGTTATAAAGTGAGCTACAGTGCCAAGTGAGCAGTGTCAGTTACAGTACCATGTACAGAGTTATAATGTGAGCTACAGTACCAAGTGAGCAGTGTCCGCTACGGTACCATGTACAGAGCTATAAAGTGAGCTACAGTACCAAGTGAGCAGTGTCCGCTACGGTACCATGTACAGAGTTATAAAGTGAGCTACAGTGCCAAGTGAGCAGTGTCAGTTACAGTACCATGTACAGAGTTATAATGTGAGCTACAGTACTAAGTGAGCAGTGTCAGCTACAGTGCCATGTACAAGGTTATAAAGTGAGCTACAGTACCAAGTGACCAGTGTCAGTTACAGTGCCATGTACAGAGTTATAAATTGAGCTACAGTACCAAGTGAGCAGTGTCAGTTAAGGTACCATGTACAGAGTTATACAGTGAGCTACAGTACCAAGTGAGCAGTGTCAGCTACAGTACCATGTATATTTATAAAGTGAGCTACAGTACCAAGTGAGCAGTGTCAGTTACTGTACCATGTACAGAGTTATAAAGTGAGCTACAGTACCAAGTGAGCAGTGTCAGTTACAGTACCATGTACAGAGTTATAAAGTGAGCTACAGTACCAAGTGAGCAGTGTCCGCTACGGTACCATGTACAGAGTTATAAAGTGAGCTACAGTGCCAAGTGAGCAGTGTCAGTTACAGTACCATGTACAGAGTTATAAAGTGAGCTACAGTACCAAGTGAGCAGTGTCAGTTACAGTACCATGTACAGAGTTATAAAGTGAGCTACAGTACCAAGTGAGCAGCGTCCGCTACGGTACCATGTACAGAGCTATAAAGTGAGCTATAGTACCAAGTGAGCAGTGTCAGCTACAGTACCATGTACAGAGTTATAAAGTGAGCTACAGTACCAAGTGAGCAGTGTCAGTTACAGTACCATGTACAGAGTTATAAAGTGAGCTACAGTACCAAGTGAGCAGTGTCCGCTATAGTACCATGTACAGAGCTATAAAGTGAGCTACAGTACCAAGTGAGCAGTGTCAGCCACAGTACCATGTACAGAGTTATAAAGTGAGCTACAGTACCAAGTGAGCAGTGTCCGCTACGGTACCATGTACAAGGTTATAAAGTGAGCTACAGTACCAAGTGACCAGTGTCAGTTACAGTGCCAAGTACAGAGGTATAAAGTGAGCTACAGTACCAAGTGAGCAGCGTCCGCTACGGTACCATGTACAGAGCTATAAAGTGAGCTATAGTACCAAGTGAGCAGTGTCAGCTACAGTACCATGTACAGAGTTATAAAGTGAGCTACAGTACCTAGTGAGCAGTGTCCGCTACGGTACCATGTACAGAGTTATAAAGTGAGCTACAGTACCAAGTGACCAGTGTCCGTTACAGTGCCATGTACAGAGTTATAAAGTGAGCTACAGTACCAAGTGAGCAGTGTCAGTTAAGGTACCATGTACAGAGTTATAAAGTGAGTTACAGTACCAAGTGAGCAGTGTCAGTTACAGTACCATGTACAGAGTTATAAAGTGAGCTACAGTACCAAGTGAGCAACGTCCGCTACGGTACCATGTACAGAGCTATAAAGTGAGCTATAGTACAAAGTGAGCAGTGTCCGCTACGGTACCATGTACAGAGCTATAAAGTGAGCTACAGTACCAAGTGAGTAGTGTCTGCTACAGTACCATGTACAGTTATAAAGTGAGCTACAGTACCAAGTGAGCAGTGTCTGCTACAGTACCATGTACAGTTATAAAGTGAGCTACAGTACCAAGAGAGCAGTGTCTGCTACAGTACCATGTACAGAGTTATAACGTGAGCTACAGTACCAAGTGAGCAGTGTCAGCTACAGTACCATGTACAGAGTTATAAATTGAGCTACAGTACCAAGTGAGCAGTGTCAGTTACAGTACCATGTATAGTTATAAATTGAGCTACAGTACCAAGTGAGCAGTGTCAGTTACAGTACCATGTACAGAGTTATAAAGTGAGCTACAGTACCAAGTGAGCAGTGTCCGCTACGGTACCATGTACAGAGTTATAAAGTGAGCTACAGTGCCAAGTGAGCAGTGTCAGTTACAGTACCATGTACAGAGTTATAATGTGAGCTACAGTACCAAGTGAGCAGTGTCCGCTACTGTACCATTTACAGAGTTATACAGTGAGCTACAGTACCAAGTGAGCAGTGTAGGCTACAGTACCATGTATAGTTATAAAGTGAGCTACAGTACCAAGTGAGCAGTGTCAGTTACTGTACCATGTACAGAGTTATAAAGTGAGCTACAGTACCAAGTGAGCAGTGTCCGCTACGGTACCATGTACAGAGCTATAAAGTGAGCTACAGTACCAAGTGAGCAGTGTCAGCTACAGTACCATGTACAGTTATAAAGTGAGCTACAGTACCAAGAGAGCAGTGTTCGCTACAGTACCATGTACAGAGTTATAAAGTGAGCTACAGTACCAAGTGAGCAGTGTCACCTACAGTACCATGTACAGCGTTATAAAGTGAGCTACAGTACCAAGTGAGCAGTGTCAGTTACAGTACCATGTACAGAGTTGTAAAGTGAGCTACAGTACCACGTGAGCAGTGTCAGTTACAGTACCATGTACAGAGCTATAAAGTGAGCTATAGTACCAAGTGAGCAGTGTCAGCTACAGTACCATGTACAGAGTTATAAAGTGAGCTACAGTACCAAGTGACCAGTGTCAGTTACAGTGCCATGTACAGAGTTATAAAGTGAGCTACAGTACCAAGTGAGCAGTTTCAGTTAAGGTACCATGTACAGAGTTATAAAGTGAGCTACAGTACCAAGTGACCAGTGTCAGATACAGTACCATGTACAGAGTTATAAGGTGAGCTACAGTACCAAGTGAGCAGTGTCAGCTACAGTGCCATGTACAGAGTTATGAAGTGAGCTACAGTACCAAGTGACCAGTGTCAGATACAGTACCATGTACAGAGTTATAAGGTGAGCTACAGTACCAAGTGAGCAGTGTCCGCTACATTACCATGGAACAGAGTTATAAAGTGAGCTACAGTACCAAGTCACCAGTGTCAAATACAGTACCATGTATAGAGTTATAAGGTGAGCTACAGTACCAAGTGAGCAGTGTCCGCTACGGTACCATGTACAGAGTTATAAAGTGAGCTACAGTGCCAAGTGAGCAGTGTCAGCTACAGTACCATGTACAGAGTTATAAAGTGAGCTACAGTACCAAGAGAGCAGTGTCCGCTACGGTACCATGTACAGAGTTATAAAGTGAGCTACAGTGCCAAGTGAGCAGTGTCAGTTACAGTACCATGTACAGAGTTATAATGTGAGCTACAGTACCAAGTGAGCAGTGTCCGCTACGGTACCATGTACAGAGCTATAAAGTGAGCTACAGTACCAAGTGAGCAGTGTCCGCTACGGTACCATGTACAGAGTTATAAAGTGAGCTACAGTGCCAAGTGAGCAGTGTCAGTTACAGTACCATGTACAGAGTTATAATGTGAGCTACAGTACTAAGTGAGCAGTGTCAGCTACAGTGCCATGTACAAGGTTATAAAGTGAGCTACACTACCAAGTGACCAGTGTCAGTTACAGTGCCATGTACAGAGTTATAAATTGAGCTACAGTACCAAGTGAGCAGTGTCAGTTAAGGTACCATGTACAGAGTTATACAGTGAGCTACAGTACCAAGTGAGCAGTGTCAGCTACAGTACCATGTATATTTATAAAGTGAGCTACAGTACCAAGTGAGCAGTGTCAGTTACTGTACCATGTACAGAGTTATAAAGTGAGCTACAGTACCAAGTGAGCAGTGTCAGTTACAGTACCATGTACAGAGTTATAAAGTGAGCTACAGTACCAAGTGAGCAGTGTCCGCTACGGTACCATGTACAGAGTTATAAAGTGAGCTACAGTGCCAAGTGAGCAGTGTCAGTTACAGTACCATGTACAGAGTTATAAAGTGAGCTACAGTACCAAGTGAGCAGTGTCAGTTACAGTACCATGTACAGAGTTATAAAGTGAGCTACAGTACCAAGTGAGCAGCGTCCGCTACGGTACCATGTACAGAGCTATAAAGTGAGCTATAGTACCAAGTGAGCAGTGTCAGCTACAGTACCATGTACAGAGTTATAAAGTGAGCTACAGTACCAAGTGAGCAGTGTCAGTTACAGTACCATGTACAGAGTTATAAAGTGAGCTACAGTACCAAGTGAGCAGTGTCCGCTATGGTACCATGTACAGAGCTATAAAGTGAGCTACAGTACCAAGTGAGCAGTGTCAGCCACAGTACCATGTACAGAGTTATAAAGTGAGCTACAGTACCAAGTGAGCAGTGTCCGCTACGGTACCATGTACAAGGTTATAAAGTGAGCTACAGTACCAAGTGACCAGTGTCAGTTACAGTGCCAAGTACAGAGGTATAAAGTGAGCTACAGTACCAAGTGAGCAGCGTCCGCTACGGTACCATGTACAGAGCTATAAAGTGAGCTATAGTACCAAGTGAGCAGTGTCAGCTACAGTACCATGTACAGAGTTATAAAGTGAGCTACAGTACCTAGTGAGCAGTGTCCGCTACGGTACCATGTACAGAGTTATAAAGTGAGCTACAGTACCAAGTGACCAGTGTCCGTTACAGTGCCATGTACAGAGTTATAAAGTGAGCTACAGTACCAAGTGAGCAGTGTCAGTTAAGGTACCATGTACAGAGTTATAAAGTGAGCTACAGTACCAAGTGAGCAGTGTCCGCTACGGTACCATGTACAGAGCTATTAAGTGAGCTACAGTACTAAGAGAGCAGTGTCTGCTACAGTACCATGTATAGAGTTATAACGTGAGCTACAGTACCAAGTGAGCAGTGTCAGCTACAGTACCATGTACAGAGTTAAAATGTGAGCTACAGTACCAAGTGAGCAGTGTCAGTTACAGTACCATGTACAGAGTTATAAAGTGAGCTACAGTACCAAGTGAGCAGTGTCCGCTACGGTACCATGTACAGAGTTATAAAGTGAGATACAGTACCAAGTGAGCAGTGTCAGTTACAGTACCATGTACAGAGTTCTAAAGTGAGCTACAGTACTAAGTGAGCAGTGTCAGTTACAGTGCCATGTTAAGTTATAAAGTGAGCTACAGTACCAAGTGAGCAGCGTCCGCTTCTGTACCATGTACAGAGTTATAAAGTGAGCTACAGTACCAAGTGAGCAGTGTCCGCTACGGTACCATGTACAGAGTTATAAAGTGAGCTACAGTGCCAAGTGAGCAGTGACAGTTACTGTACCATGTACAGAGTTATAAAGTGAGCTACAGTACCAAGTGAGCAGTGTCAGATACAGTACCATGTACAGAGTTGTAAAGTGAGCTACAGTACCAAGTGAGCAGTGTCCGCTACGGTACCATGTACAGTTATAAAGTGAGCTACAGTAGCAAGAGAGCAGTGTTCGCTACAGTACCATGTACAGAGTTATAAAGTGAGCTATAGTACCAAGGGAGCAGTGTCACCTACAGTACCATGTTCAGAGTTATAAAGTGAGCTACAGTACCAAGTGAGCAGTGTCAGTTACAGTACCATGTACAGAGTTATAAAGTGAGCTACAGTACCAAGTGAGCAGCGTCCGCTACGGTACCATGTACAGAGCTATAAAGTGAGCTATAGTACCAAGTGAGCAGTGTCAGCTACAGTACCATGTACAGAGTTATAAAGTGAGCTACAGTACCAAGTGAGCAGTATCCGCTACGGTACCATGTACAGAGTTATAAAGTGAGCTACAGTACCAAGTGACCAGTGTCAGTTAAAGTGCCATGTAAAGAGTTATAAAGTGAGCTGCAGTACCAAGTGAGCAGTGTCAGTTAAGGTACCATGTACAGAGTTATACAGTGAGCTACAGTACCAAGTGAGCAGTGTCAGCTACAGTGCCATGTACAGAGTTATAAAGTGAGCTACAGTACCAAGTGACCAGTGTCAGATACAGTACCATGTACAAAGTTATAATGTGGGCTACAGTACCAAGTGAGCAGTGTCCGCTACAGTTCCATGGAACAGAGTTATAAAGTGAGCTAAAGTACCAAGTGAGCAGTGTCCGCTACGGTACCATGTACAGAGTTATAAAGTGAGCTACAGTACCAAGTGAGCAGTGTCAGTTACAGTACCATGTATAGAGTTATAACGTGAGCTACAGTACCAAGTGAGCAGTGTCAGCTACAGTACCATGTACAGAGTTATAAAGTGAGCTACAGTACCAAGTGAGCAGTGTCAGTTACAGTACCATGTACAGAGTTATAAAGTGAGCTGCAGTTCCAAGTGAGCAGTGTCCGCTTCGGTACCATGTACAGAGTTATAAAGTGAGATACAGTACCAAGTGAGCAGTGTCAGTTACAGTACCATGTACAGAGTTCTAAAGTGAGCTACAGTACTAAGTGAGCAGTGTCAGTTACAGTGCCATGTTAAGTTATAAAGTGAGCTACAGTACCAAGTGAGCAGCGTCCGCTACAGTACCATGTACAGAGTTATAAAGTGAGCTACAGTACCAAGTGAGCAGTGTCCGCTACGGTACCATGTACAGAGTTATAAAGTGAGCTACAGTGCCAAGTGAGCAGTGTCAGTTACAGTACCATGTACAGAGTTATAATGTGAGCTACAGTACCAAGTGAGCAGTGTCCGCTACGGTACAATTTACAGAGTTATACAGTGAGCTACAGTACCAAGTGAGCAGTGTCAGCTACAGTACCATGTACAGTTATAAAGTGAGCTACAGTACCAAGTGAGCAGTGTCAGTTACTGTACTATGTACAGAGTTATAAAGTGAGCTACAGTACCAAATGAGCAGTGTCTGCTACGGTACCATGTACAGAGCTATAAAGTGAGCTACAGTACCAAGTGAGCAGTGTCAGCTACAATACCATGTACAGTTATAAAGTGAGCTACAGTACCAAGAGAGCAGTGTTCACTACAGTACTATGTACAGAGTTATAAAGTGAGCTATAGTACCAAGTGAGCAGTGTCACCTACAGTACCATGTACAGAGTTATAAAGTGAGCTACAGTACCAAGTGAGCAGTGTCAGTTACAGTACCATGTACAGAGTTATAAAGTGAGCTACAGTACCAAGTGAGCAGCGTCCGCTACGGTACCATGTACAGAGCTATAAAGTGAGCTATAGTACCAAGTGAGCAGTGTCAGCTACAGTACCATGTACAGAGTTATAAAGTGAGCTACAGTACGAAGTGAGCAGTGTCCGCTACGGTACCATGTACAGAGTTATAAAGTGAGCTACAGTACCAAGTGAGCAGTGTCCGTTACAGTGCCATGTACAGAGTTATAAAGTGAGCTACAGTACCAAGTGAGCAGTGTCAGTTAAGGTACCATGTACAAAGTTATAAAGTGAGCTACAGTACCAAGTGAGCAGTGTCAGCTACAGTGCCATGTACAGAGTTATAAAGTGAGCTACAGAACCAATTGACCAGTGTCAGATACAGTACCATGTACACAGTTATAAGGTGAGCTACAGTACCAAGTGAGCAGTGTCAGTTACTGTACTATGTACAGAGTTATAAAGTGAGCTACTGTACCAAGTGAGCAGTGTCCGCTACGGTACCATGTACAGAGCTATAAAGTGAGCTACAGTACCAAGTGAGCAGTGTCAGTTACAGTACCATGTACAGAGTTATAAAGTGAGTTACAGTACCAAGTGAGCAGTGTCAGTTACAGTACCATGTACAGAGTTATAAAGTGAGCTACAGTACCAAGTGAGCAGTGTCAGCTACAGTACCATGTACAGTTATAAAGTGAGCTACCGCACCAAGAGAGCAGTGTCCGATGCAGTACCATGTACAGAGTTATAAAGTGAGCTACAGTACCAAGTGAGCAGTGTCAGCTACAGTACCATGTACAGAGTTATAATGTGAGCTACAGTACCAAGTGAGCAGTGTCCGCTACGGTACCATTTACAGAGTTATACAGTGAGCTACAGTACCAAGTGAGCAGTGTCAGTTACAGTGCCATGTTAAGTTATACAGTGAGCTACAGTACCAAGTGAGCAGCGTCCGCTACAGTACCATGTACAGAGTTATAATGTGAGCTACAGTACCAAGTGAGCAGTGTCTGCTATGGTACCATGTACAGAGCTATAAAGTGAGCTACAGTGCCAAGTGAGCAGGGTCAGTTACAGTACCATGTACAGAGTTATAATGTGAGCTACAGTACCAAGTGAGCAGTGTCCGCTACGGTACCATGTACAGAGCTATAAAGTGAGCTACAGTACCAAGTGAGCAGTGTCAGCTACAGTACCATGTACAGTTATAAAGTGATCTACAGTACCAAGAGAGCAGTGTTCGCTACAGTACTATGTACAGAGTTATAAAGTGAGCTATAGTACCAAGTGAGCAGTGTCACCTACAGTACCATGTACAGAGTTATAAAGTGAGCTACAGTACCAAGTGAGCAGTGTCAGTTACAGTACCATGTACAGAGTTATAAAGTGAGCTACAGTACCAAGTGAGCAGCGTCCGCTACGGTACCATGTATAGAGCTATAAAGTGAGCTATAGTACCAAGTGAGCAGTGTCAGCTACAGTACCATGTACAGAGTTATAAAGTGAGCTACAGTACCAAGTGAGCAGTGTCCGCTACGGTACCATGTACAGAGTTATAAAGTGAGCTACAGTACCAAGTGACCAGTGTCAGTTACAGTGCCATGTACAGAGTTATAAAGTGAGCTACAGTACCAAGTGAGCAGTGTCAGTTAAGGTACCATGTACAGAGTTATAAAGTGAGCTACAGTACCAAGTGAGCAGTGTCAGCTACAGTGCCATGTATAGAGTTATAAAGTGAGCTACAGTACCAATTGACCAGTGTCAGATACAGTACCATGTACACAGTTATAAGGTGAGCTACAGTACCAAGTGAGCAGTGTCCGCTACAGTACCATGGAACAGAGTTATAAAGTGAGCTACAGTACCAAGTGAGCAGCGTCCGCTACGGTACCATGTACAGAGTTATAAAGTGAGCTACAGTACCAAGTGAGCAGTGTCAGTTACAGAACCATGTACAGAGTTATAAAGTGAGTTACAGTACCAAGTGAGCAGTGTCAGTTACAGTACCATGTACAGAGTTATAAAGTGAGCTACAGTACCAGGTGAGCAGTGTCAGCTACAGTACCATGTACAGTTATAAAGTGAGCTACCGTACTAAGAGAGCAGTGTCCGCTGCAGTACCATGTACAGAGTTATAAAGTGAGCTACAGTACCAAGTGAGCAGTGTCAGCTACAGTACCATGTACAGAGTTATAATGTGAGCTACAGTACCAAGTGAGCAGTGTCCGCTACGGTACCATTTACAGAGTTATACAGTGAGCTACAGTACCAAGTGAGCAGTGTCAGTTACAGTGCCATGTTAAGTTATACAGTGAGCTACAGTACCATGTGAGCAGCGTCCGCTACAGTACCATGTACAGAGTTATAATGTGAGCTACAGTACCAAGTGAGCAGTGTCTGCTACGGTACCATGTACAGAGCTATAAAGTGAGCTACAGTGCCAAGTGAGCAGTGTCAGTTACAGTACCATGTACAGAGTTATAATGTGAGCTACAGTACCAAGTGAGCAGTGTCCGCTACGGTACCATGTACAGAGCTATAAAGTGAGCTACAGTACCAAGTGAGCAGTGTCAGCTACAGTACCATGTACAGTTATAAAGTGAGCTACAGTACCAAGAGAGCAGTGTTCGCTACAGTACTATGTACAGAGTTATAAAGTGAGCTATAGTACCAAGTGAGCAGTGTCACCTACAGTACCATGTACAGAGTTATAAAGTGAGCTACAGTACCAAGTGAGCAGTGTCAGTTACAGTACCATGTACAGAGTTATAAAGTGAGCTACAGTACCAAGTGAGCAGCGTCCGCTACGGTACCATGTACAGAGCTATAAAGTGAGCTATAGTACCAAGTGAGCAGTGTCAGCTACAGTACCATGTACAGAGTTATAAAGTGAGCTACAGTACCAAGTGAGCAGTGTCTGCTACGGTACCATGTACAGAGTTATAAAGTGAGCTACAGTACCAAATGACCAGTGTCAGTTACAGTGCCATGTACAGAGTTATAAAGTGAGCTACAGTACCAAGTGAGCAGTGTCAGTTAAGGTACCATGTGCAGAGTTATAAAGTGAGCTACAGTACCAAGTGAGCAGTGTCAGCTACAGTGCCATGTACAGAGTTATAAAGTGAGCTACAGTACCAAGTGACCAGTGTCAGATACAGTACCATGTACAAAGTTATAAGGTGAGCTACAGTACCAAGTGAGCAGTGTCCGCTACAGTACCATGGAACAGAGTTATAAAGTGAGCTACAGTACCAAGTGAGCAGCGTCCGCTACGGTACCATGTACAGAGTTATAAAGTGAGCTACAGTACCAAGTGAGCAGTGTCAGTTACAGTACCATGTACAGAGTTATAAAGTGAGTTACAGTACCAAGTGAGCAGTGTCAGTTACAGTACCATGTACAGAGTTATAAAGTGAGCTACAGTACCAAGTGAGCAGTGTCAGCTACAGTACCATGTACAGAGTTATAAAGTGAGCTACAGTACCAAGTGAGCAGTGTCCGCTACGGTACCATGTACAGAGCTATAAAGTGAGCTACAGTACCAAGTGAGCAGTGTCAGCTACAGTACCATGTACAGTTATAAAGTGAGCTACCGTACCAAGAGAGCAGTGTCCGCTGCAGTACCATGTACAGAGTTATAAAGTGAGCTACAGTACCAAGTGAGCAGTGTCAGCTACAGTACCATGTACAGAGTTATAAAGTGAGCTACAGTACCAAGTGAGCAGTGTCAGCTACAGTGCCATGTACAGAGTTATAAAGTGAGCTACAGTACCAAGTGACCAGTGTCAGATACAGTACCATGTACAAAGTTATAAGGTGAGCTACAGTACCAAGTGAGCAGTGTCCGCTACAGTACCATGGAACAGAGTTATAAAGTGAGCTAAAGTACCAAGTGAGCAGTGTCCGCTACGGTACCATGTACAGAGTTATAAAGTGAGCTACAGTACCAAGTGAGCAGTGTCAGTTACAGTACCATGTACAGAGCTATAAAGTGAGCTACAGTACCAAGTGAGCAGTGTCAGTTACAGTACCATGTACAGAGTTATAAAGTGAGCTACAGTACCAAGTGAGCAGGGTCCGCTACGGTACCATGTACAGAGCTATAAAGTGAGCTACAGTACCAAGTGAGCAGTGTCAGTCACAGTACCATGTACAGTTATAAAGTGAGCTACCGTACCAAGAGAGCAGTGTCCGCTGCAGTACCATGTACAGAGTTATAAAGTGAGCTACAGTACCAAGTGAGCAGTGTCAGCTACAGTACCATGTAGAGAGTTATAAAGTGAGCTACAGTACCAAGTGAGCAGTGTCAGTTACAGTACCATGTACAGAGCTATAAAGTGAGCTACAGTACCAAGTGAGCAGTGTCCGCTCCGGTACCATGTACAGAGCTATAAAGTGAGCTACAGTACAAAGTGAGCAGTGTCAGCTACAGTACCATGTACAGTTATAAAGTGAGCTACAGTACCAAGTGAGCAGTGTCAGTTACAGTACCATGTACAGAGTTATAAAGTGACCTACAGTACCAAGTGAGCAGTGTCCGCTACGGTACCATGTACAGAGCTATAAAGTGAGCTAAAGTACTAAGAGAGCAGTGTCTGCTACAGGACCATGTATAGAGTTATAACGTGAGCTACAGTACCAAGTGAGCAGTGTCAGTCACAGTACCATGTACAGTTATAAAGTGAGCTACCGTACCAAGAGAGCAGTGTCCGCTGCAGTACCATGTACAGAGTTATAAAGTGAGCTACAGTACCAAGTGAGCAGTGTCAGCTACAGTACCATGTAGAGAGTTATAAAGTGAGCTACAGTACCAAGTGAGCAGTGTCAGTTACAGTACCATGTACAGAGCTATAAAGTGAGCTACAGTACCAAGTGAGCAGTGTCCGCTCCGGTACCATGTACAGAGCTATAAAGTGAGCTACAGTACAAAGTGAGCAGTGTCTGCTACAGGACCATGTACAGTTATAAAGTGAGCTACAGTACCAAGTGAGCAGTGTCAGTTACAGTACCATGTACAGAGTTATAAAGTGAGCTACAGTACCAAGTGAGCAGTGTCCGCTACGGTACCATGTACAGAGTTATAAAGTGAGATACAGCACCAAGTGAGCAGTGTCAGTTACAGTACCATGTACAGAGTTCTAAAGTGAGCTACAGCACTAAGTGAGCAGTATCAGTTACAGTGCCATGTTAAGTTATAAAGTGAGCTACAGTACCAAGTGAGCAGCGTCCGCTACAGTACCATGTACAGAGTTATAAAGTGAGCTACAGTACCAAGTGAGCAGTGTCCGCTACGGTACCATGTACAGAGTTATAAAGTGAGCTACAGTACCAAGTGAGCAGTGTCAGTTACAGTGCCATGTACAGAGTTATAAAGTGAGCTACAGTACCAAGTGAGCAGTGTCAGTTAAGGTACCATGTACAGAGTTATAAAGTGAGCTACAGTACCAAGTGAGCAGTGTCAGCTACAGTGCCATGTACAGAGTTATAAAGTGAGCTACAGTACCAAGTGACCAGTGTCAGATACAGTACCATGTACAAAGTTATAAGGTGAGCTACAGTACCAAGTGAGCAGTGTCCGCTACAGTACCATGGAACAGAGTTATAAAGTGAGCTACAGTGCCAAGTGAGCAGTGTCAGTTACAGTACCATGTACAGAGTTATAATGTGAGCTACAGTACCAAGTGAGCAGTGTCCGCTACGGTACCATTTACAGAGTTATACAGTGAGCTACAGTACCAAGTGAGCAGTGTCAGCTACAGTACCATGTACAGTTATAAAGTGAGCTACAGTACCAAGTGAGCAGTGTCAGTTACTGTACCATGTACAGAGTTATAAAGTGAGCTACAGTACCAAATGAGCAGTGTCCGCTACGATACCATGTACAGAGCTATAAAGTGAGCTACAGTACCAAGTGAGCAGTGTCAGCTACAGTACCATGTACAGTTATAAAGTGAGCTACAGTACCAAGAGAGCAGTGTTCGCTACAGTACTATGTACTGAGTTATAAAGTGAGCTATAGTACCAAGTGAGCAGTGTCACCTACAGTACCATCTACAGAGTTATAAAGTGAGCTACAGTACCAAGTGAGCAGTGTCAGTTACAGTACCATGTACAGAGTTATAAAGTGAGCTACAGTACCAAGTGAGCAGCGTCCGCTACGGTACCATGTACAGAGCTATAAAGTGAGCTATAGTACCAAGTGAGCAGTGTCAGCTACAGTAACATGTACAGAGTTATAAAGTGAGCTACAGTACCAAGTGAGCAGTGTCCGCTACGGTACCATGTACAGAGTTATAAAGTGAGCTACAGTACCAAGTGAGCAGTGTCAGTTACAGTGCCATGTACAGAGTTATAAAGTGAGCTACAGTACCAAGTGAGCAGTGTCAGTTAAGGTACCATGTACAGAGTTATAAAGTGAGCTACAGTACCAAGTGAGCAGTGTCAGTTAAGGTACCATGTACAGAGTTATAAAGTGAGCTACAGTACCAAGTGAGCAGTGTCAGCTACAGTGCCATGTACAGAGTTATAAAGTGAGCTACAGTACCAATTGACCAGTGTCAGATACAGTACCATGTACACAGTTATAAGGTGAGCTACAGTACCAAGTGAGCAGTGTCAGTTACTGTACTATGTACAGAGTTATAAAGTGAGCTACAGTACCAAGTGAGCAGTGTCCGCTACGGTACCATGTACAGAGCTATAAAGTGAGCTACAGTACCAAGTGAGCAGTGTCAGTTACAGTACCATGTACAGAGTTATAAAGTGAGTTACAGTACCAAGTGAGCAGTGTCAGTTACAGTACCATGTACAGAGTTATAAAGTGAGCTACAGTACCAAGTGAGCAGTCTCAGCTACAGTACCATGTACAGTTATAAAGTGAGCTACCGTACCAAGAGAGCAGTGTCCGCTGCAGTACCATGTACAGAGTTATAAAGTGAGCTACAGTACCAAGTGAGCAGTGTCAGCTACAGTACCATGTACAGAGTTATAATGTGAGCTACAGTACCAAGTGAGCAGTGTCCGCTACGGTACCATTTACAGAGTTATACAGTGAGCTACAGTACCAAGTGAGCAGTGTCAGTTACAGTGCCATGTTAAGTTATACAGTGAGCTACAGTACCAAGTGAGCAGCGTCCGCTACAGTACCATGTACAGAGTTATAATGTGAGCTACAGTACCAAGTGAGCAGTGTCTGCTATGGTACCATGTACAGAGCTATAAAGTGAGCTACAGTGCCAAGTGAGCAGTGTCAGTTACAGTACCATGTACAGAGTTATAATGTGAGCTACAGTACCAAGTGAGCAGTGTCCGCTACGGTACCATGTACAGAGCTATAAAGTGAGCTACAGTACCAAGTGAGCAGTGTCAGCTACAGTACCATGTACAGTTATAAAGTGATCTACAGTACCAAGAGAGCAGTGTTCGCTACAGTACTATGTACAGAGTTATAAAGTGAGCTATAGTACCAAGTGAGCAGTGTCACCTACAGTACCATGTACAGAGTTATAAAGTGAGCTACAGTACCAAGTGAGCAGTGTCAGTTACAGTACCATGTACAGAGTTATAAAGTGAGCTACAGTACCAAGTGAGCAGCGTCCGCTACGGTACCATGTATAGAGCTATAAAGTGAGCTATAGTACCAAGTGAGCAGTGTCAGCTACAGTACCATGTACAGAGTTATAAAGTGAGCTACAGTACCAAGTGAGTAGTGTCCGCTACGGTACCATGTACAGAGTTATAAAGTGAGCTACAGTACCAAGTGACCAGTGTCAGTTACAGTGCCATGTACAGAGTTATAAAGTGAGCTACAGTACCAAGTGAGCAGTGTCAGTTAAGGTACCATGTACAGAGTTATAAAGTGAGCTACAGTACCAAGTGAGCAGTGTCAGCTACAGTGCCATGTGTAGAGTTATAAAGTGAGCTACAGTACCAATTGACCAGTGTCAGATACAGTACCATGTACACAGTTATAAGGTGAGCTACAGTACCAAGTGAGCAGTGTCCGCTACAGTACCATGGAACAGAGTTATAAAAGTGAGCTACAGTACCAAGTGAGCAGCGTCCGCTACGGTACCATGTACAGAGTTATAAAGTGAGCTACAGTACCAAGTGAGCAGTGTCAGTTACAGTACCATGTACAGAGTTATAAAGTGAGTTACAGTACCAAGTGAGCAGTGTCAGTTACAGTACCATGTACAGAGTTATAAAGTGAGCTACAGTACCAAGTGAGCAGTGTCAGCTACAGTACCATGTACAGAGTTATAATGTGAGCTACAGTACCAAGTGAGCAGTGTCCGCTACGGTACCATTTACAGAGTTATACAGTGAGCTACAGTACCAAGTGAGCAGTGTCAGTTACAGTGCCATGTTAAGTTATACAGTGAGCTACAGTACCATGTGAGCAGCGTCCGCTACAGTACCATGTACAGAGTTATAATGTGAGCTACAGTACCAAGTGAGCAGTGTCTGCTACGGTACCATGTACAGAGCTATAAAGTGAGCTACAGTGCCAAGTGAGCAGTGTCAGTTACAGTACCATGTACAGAGTTATAATGTGAGCTACAGTACCAAGTGAGCAGTGTCCGCTACGGTACCATGTACAGAGTTATGAAGTGAGATACAGTACCAAGTGAGCAGTGTCAGTTACAGTACCATGTACAGAGTTCTAAAGTGAGCTACAGTACTAAGTGAGCAGTGTCAGTTACAGTGCCATGTTAAGTTATAACGTGAGCTACAGTACCAAGTGAGCAGTGTCAGCTACAGTACCATGTACAGAGTTATAAAGTGAGCTACAGTACCAAGTGAGCAGTGTGAGTTACAGTACCATGTACAGAGTTATAAAGTGAGATACAGTACCAAGTGAGCAGTGTCAGTTACGGTACCATGTACAGAGTTCTAAAGTGAGCTACAGTACTAAGTGAGCAGTGTCAGTTACAGTGCCATGTTAAGTTATAAAGTGAGCTACAGTACCAAGTGAGCAGCGTCCGCTACAGTACCATGTACAGAGTTATAAAGTGAGCTACAGTACCAAGTGAGCAGTGTCCGCTACGGTACCATGTACAGAGTTATAAAGTGAGCTACAGTGCCAAGTGAGCAGTGTCAGTTACTGTACCATGTACAGAGTTATAAAGTGAGCTACAGTACCAAGTGAGCAGTGTCAGATACAGTACCATGTACAGAGTTATAAAGTGAGCTACAGTACCAAGTGAGCAGCGTCCGCTTCTGTACCATGTACAGAGTTATAAAGTGAGCTACAGTACCAAGTGAGCAGCGTCCGCTACGGTACCATGTACAGAGCTATAAAGTGAGCTATAGTACCAAGTGAGCAGTGTCAGCTACAGTACCATGTACAGAGTTATAAAGTGAGCTACAGTACCAAGTGAGCAGTATCCGCTACGGTACCATGTACAGAGTTATAAAGTGAGCTACAGTACCAAGTGACCAGTGTCAGTTAAAGTGCCATGTACAGAGTTATAAAGTGAGCTACAGTACCAAGTGAGCAGTGTCAGCTACAGTACCATGTACATTTATAAAGTGAGCAATAGTACCAAGTGAGCAGTGTCAGTTACAGTACCATGTACAGAGTTATAAAGTGAGCTACAGTACCAAGTGAGCAGTGTCAGTTTCAGTACCATGTACAGAGTTATAAAGTGAGCTACAGTACCAAGTGAGCAGTGTCCACTACGGTACCATGTACAGAGTTATAAAGTGAGCTACAGTACCAAGTGAGCAGTGTCCACTACGGTACCATGTACAGAGCTATAAAGTGAGCTACAGTACCAAGTGAGCAGTGTCAGCTACAGTACCATGTACAGTTATAAAGTGAGCTACAGTACCAAGTGAGCAGTGTCAGTTACAGTACCATGTACAGAGTTATAAAGTGAGCTACAGTACCAAGTGAGCAGTGTCAGTTTCAGTACCATGTACAGAGTTATAAAGTGAGCTACAGTACCAAGTGAGCAGTGTCCGCTACGGTACCATGTACAGAGCTATTAAGTGAGCTACAGTACTAAGAGAGCAGTGTCTGCTACAGTACCATGTATAGAGTTATAACGTGAGCTACAGTACCAAGTGAGCAGTGTCAGCTACAGTACCATGTACAGAGTTAAAATGTGAGCTACAGTACCAAGTGAGCAGTGTCAGTTACAGTACCATGTACAGAGTTATAAAGTGAGCTACAGTACCAAGTGAGCAGTGTCCGCTACGGTACCATGTACAGAGTTATAAAGTGAGATACAGTACCAAGTGAGCAGTGTCAGTTACAGTACCATGTACAGAGTTCTAAAGTGAGCTACAGTACTAAGTGAGCAGTGTCAGTTACAGTGCCATGTTAAGTTATAAAGTGAGCTACAGTACCAAGTGAGCAGCGTCCGCTTCTGTACCATGTACAGAGTTATAAAGTGAGCTACAGTACCAAGTGAGCAGTGTCCGCTACGGTACCATGTACAGAGTTATAAAGTGAGCTACAGTGCCAAGTGAGCAGTGTCAGTTACTGTACCATGTACAGAGTTATAAAGTGAGCTACAGTACCAAGTGAGCAGTGTCAGATACAGTACCATGTACAGAGTTGTAAAGTGAGCTACAGTACCAAGTGAGCAGTGTCCGCTACGGTACCATGTACAGAGCTATAAAGTGAGCTACAGTACCAAGTGAGCAGTGTCAGCTACAGTACCATGTACAGTTATAAAGTGAGCTACAGTAGCAAGAGAGCAGTGTTCGCTACAGTACCATGTACAGAGTTATAAAGTGAGCTATAGTACCAAGGGAGCAGTGTCACCTACAGTACCATGTACAGAGTTATAAAGTGAGCTACAGTACCAAGTGAGCAGTGTCAGTTACAGTACCATGTACAGAGTTATAAAGTGAGCTACAGTGCCAAGTGAGCAGTGTCAGTTACTGTACCATGTACAGAGTTATAAAGTGAGCTACAGTACCAAGTGAGAAGTGTCAGATACAGTACCATGTACAGAGTTGTAAAGTGAGCTACAGTACCAAGTGAGCAGTGTCCGCTACGGTACCATGTACAGAGCTATAAAGTGAGCTACAGTACCAAGTGAGCAGTGTCAGCTACAGTACCATGTACAGTTATAAAGTGAGCTACAGTAGCAAGAGAGCAGTGTTCGCTACAGTACCATGTACAGAGTTATAAAGTGAGCTATAGTACCAAGGGAGCAGTGTCACCTACAGTGCCATGTACAGAGTTATAAAGTGAGCTACAGTACCAAGTGAGCAATGTCAGTTACAGTACCATGTACAGAGTTATAAAGTGAGCTACAGTACCAAGTGAGCAGCGTCCGCTACGGTACCATGTACAGAGCTATAAAGTGAGCTATAGTACCAAGTGAGAAGTGTCAGCTACAGTACCATGTACAGAGTTATAAAGTGAGCTACAGTACCAAGTGAGCAGTATCCGCTACGGTACCATGTACAGAGTTATAAAGTGAGCTACAGTACCAAGTGACCAGTGTCAGTTACAGTGCCATGTACAGAGTTATAAAGTGAGCTACAGTACCAAGTGAGCAGTGTCAGTTAAGGTACCATGTACAGAGTTATAAAGTGAGCTACAGTACCAAGTGAGCAGTGTCAGCTACAGTGCCATGTACAGAGTTATAAAGTGAGCTACAGTACCAAGTGACCAGTGTCAGATACAGTACCATGTACAAAGTTATAAGGTGGGCTACAGTACCAAGTTAGCAGTGTCCGCTACAGTACCATGGAACAGAGTTATAAAGTGAGCTAAAGTACCAAGTGAGCAGTGTCCGCTACGGTACCATGTGCAGAGTTATAAAGTGAGCTACAGTACCAAGTGAGCAGTGTCCGCTACGGTACCATGTACATAGGTATAAAGTGAGCTACAGTACCAAGTGAGCAGTGTCAGCTACAGTACAATGAACAGTTATAAAGTGAGCTACAGTACCAAGTGAGCAGGGTCCGCTACGGTACCATGTACAGAGCTATAAAGTGAGCTACAGTACCAAGTGAGCAGTGTCAGCTACAGTACCATGTACAGTTATAAAGTGAGCTACCGTACCAAGAGAGCAGTGTCCGCTGCAGTACCATGTACAGAGTTATAAAGTGAGCTACAGTACCAAGTGAGCAGTGTCAGCTACAGTACCATGTACAGAGTTATAAAGTGAGCTACAGTACCAAGTGAGCAGTGTCAGTTACAGTACCATGTACAGAGCTATAAAGTGAGCTACAGTACCAAGTGAGCAGTGTCTGCTACGGTACCATGTACAGAGCTATAAAGTGAGCTACAGTACCAAGTGAGCAGTGTCAGCTACAGTACCATGTACAGTTATAAAGTGAGCTACAGTACCAAGTGAGCAGTGTCAGTTACAGTACCATGTACAGAGTTATAACGTGAGCTACAGTACCAAGTGAGCAGTGTCAGCTACAGTACCATGTACAGAGTTATAAAGTGAGCTACAGTACCAAGTGAGCAGTGTCAGTTACAGTACCATGTACAGAGTTATAAAGTGAGCTACAGTACCAAGTGAGCAGTGTCAGCTACAGTACCATGTACAGAGTTATAAAGTGAGCTACAGTACCAAGTGAGCAGTGTCCGCTACGGTACCATGTACAGAGCTATAAAGTGAGCTACAGTACCAAGTGAGCAGTGTCAGCTACAGTACCATGTACAGTTATAAAGTGAGCTACCGTACCAAGAGAGCAGTGTCCGATGCAGTACCATGTACAAAGTTATAAAGTGAGCTACAGTACCAAGTGAGCAGTGTCAGCTACAGTGCCATGTACAGAGTTATAAAGTGAGCTACAGTACCAAGTGACCAGTGTCAGATACAGTACCATGTACAGAGTTGTAACGTGAGCTACAGTACCAAGTGAGCAGTGTCCGCTACGGTACCATGTACAGAGCTATAAAGTGAGCTACAGTACCAAGTGAGCAGTGTCAGCTACAGTACCATGTACAGTTATAAAGTGAGCTACAGTACCAAGAGAGCAATGTCAGCTACAGTACCATGTACAAAGGTATAAAGTGAGGTACAGTGCCAAGTGAGCAGTGTCAGCTACAGTACCATGTACAGAGTTATAAAGTGAGCTACAGTACCAAGTGAGCAGTGACAGTTACAGTACCATGTACAGAGCTATAAAGTGAGCTACAGTACCAAGTGAGCAGTGTCCACTACGGTACCATGTACAGAGCTATAAAGTGAGCTACAGTACCAAGTGAGCAGTGTCACCTACAGTACCATGTACAGAGTTATAAAGTGAGCTACAGTATCAAGTGAGCAGTGTCAGTTACAGTACCATGTACAGAGTTATAAAGTGAGCTACAGTACCAAGTGAGCAGTGTCAGTTTCAGTACCATGTACAGAGTTATAAAGTGAGCTACAGTACCAAGTGAGCAGTGTCCGCTACGGTACCATGTACAGAGCTATTAAGTGAGCTACAGTACTAAGAGAGCAGTGTCTGCTACAGTACCATGTGTAGAGTTATAACGTGAGCTACAGTACCAAGTGAGCAGTGTCAGCTACAGTACCATGTACAGAGTTATAAAGTGAGCTACAGTACCAAGTGAGCAGTGTCAGTTACAGTACCATGTACAGAGTTATAAAGTGAGCTACAGTACCAAGTGAGCAGTGTCCGCTACGGTACCATGCACAGAGTTATAAAGTGAGCTACAGTACCAAGTGAGCAGTGTCAGTTACAGTACCATGTACAGAGTTCTAAAGTGAGCTACAGTACTAAGTGAGCAGTGTCAGTTACAGTACCATGTACAGAGTTCTAAAGTGAGCTACAGTACCAAGTGAGCAGTGTCCGCTACGGTACCATGTACAGAGTTATAAAGTGAGCTACAGTGCCAAGTGAGCAGTGTCAGTTACTGTACCATGTACAGAGTTATAAAGTGAGCTACAGTACCAAGTGAGCAGTGTCAGATACAGTACCATGTACAGAGTTGTAAAGTGAGCTACAGTACCAAGTGAGCAGTGTCCGCTACGGTACCATGTACAGAGCTATAAAGTGAGCTACAGTACCAAGTGAGCAGTGTCAGCTACAGTACCATGTACAGTTATAAAGTGAGCTACAGTAGCAAGAGAGCAGTGTTCGCTACAGTACCATGTACAGAGTTATAAAGTGAGCTATAGTACCAAGGGAGCAGTGTCACCTACAGTACCATGTACAGAGTTATAAAGTGAGCTACAGTACCAAGTGAGCAGTGTCAGTTACAGTACCATGTACAGAGTTATAAAGTGAGCTACAGGACCAAGTGAGCAGCGTCCGCTACGGTACCATGTACAGAGGTATAAAGTGAGCCTTAGTACCAAGTGAGCAGTGTCAGCTACAGTACCATGTACAGAGTTATAAAGTGAGCTACAGTACCAAGTGAGCAGTATCCGCTACGGTACCATGTACAGAGTTATAAAGTGAGCTACAGTACCAAGTGACCAGTGTCAGTTACAGTGCCATGTACAGAGTTATAAAGTGAGCTACAGTACCAAGTGAGCAGTGTCAGTTAAGGTACCATGTACAGAGTTATAAAGTGAGCTACAGTACCAAGTGAGCAGTGTCAGCTACAGTGCCATGTACAGAGTTATAAAGTGAGCTACAGTACCAAGTGACCAGTGTCAGATACAGTACCATGTACAAAGTTATAAGGTGGGCTACAGTACCAAGTGAGCAGTGTCCGCTACAGTGCCATGGAACAGAGTTATAAAGTGAGCTAAAGTACCAAGTGAGCAGTGTCCGCTACGGTACCATGTACAGAGTTATGAAGTGAGCTACAGTACCAAGTGAGCAGTGTCAGTTACAGTACCATGTACAGAGTTATAAAGTGAGCTACAGTGCCAAGTGAGCAGCGTCCGCTACGGTACCATGTACAGAGCTATAAAGTGAGCTTGAGTACCAAGTGAGCAGTGTCAGCTACAGTACCATGTACAGAGTTATAAAGTGAGCTACAGTACGAAGTGAGCAGTGTCCGCTACGGTACCATGTACAGAGTTATAAAGTGAGCTACAGTACCAAGTGAGAAGTGTCAGTTACAGTGCCATGTACAGAGTTATAAAGTGAGCTACAGTACCAAGTGAGCAGTGTGAGTTAAGGTACCATGTACAGAGTTATAAAGTGAGCTACAGTACCAAGTGAGCAGTGTCAGCTACAGTGCCATGTACAGAGTTATAAAGTGAGCTACAGTACCAAGTGAGCAGTGTCAGCTACAGTACCATGTAGTTATAAAGTGAGCTACAGTACCAAGTGAGCAGTGTCAGTTACAGTACCATGTACAGAGTTCTAAAGTGAGCTACAGTACCAAGTGAGCAGTGTCAGTTTCAGTACCATGTACAGAGTTATAAAGTGAGCTACAGTACCAAGTGAGCAGTGTCCACTACGGTACCATGTACAGAGCTATAAAGTGAGCTACAGTACCAAGTGAGCAGTGTCAGCTACAGTACCATGTACAGTTATAAAGTGAGCTACAGTACCAAGTGAGCAGTGTCAGTTACAGTACCATGTACAGAGTTATAAAGTGAGCTACAGTACCAAGTGAGCAGTGTCAGTTTCAGTACCATGTACAGAGTTATAAAGTGAGCTACAGTACCAAGTGAGCAGTGTCCGCTACGGTACCATGTACAGAGCTATTAAGTGAGCTACAGTACTAAGAGAGCAGTGTCTGCTACAGTACCATGTATAGAGTTATAACGTGAGCTACAGTACCAAGTGAGCAGTGTCAGCTACAGTACCATGTACAGAGTTATAAAGTGAGCTACAGTACCAAGTGAGCAGTGTCAGTTACAGTACCATGTACAGAGTTATAAAGTGAGATACAGTACCAAGTGAGCAGTGTCAGTTACGGTACCATGTACAGAGTTCTAAAGTGAGCTACAGTACTAAGTGAGCAGTGTCAGTTACAGTGCCATGTTAAGTTATAAAGTGAGCTACAGTACCAAGTGAGCAGCGTCCGCTACAGTACCATGTACAGAGTTATAAAGTGAGCTACAGTACCAAGTGAGCAGTGTCCGCTACGGTACCATGTACAGAGTTATAAAGTGAGCTACAGTGCCAAGTGAGCAGTGTCAGTTACTGTACCATGTACAGAGTTATAAAGTGAGCTACAGTACCAAGTGAGCAGTGTCAGATACAGTACCATGTACAGAGTTATAAAATGAGCTACAGTACCAAGTGAGCAGTGTCAGTTACAGTACCATGTACAGAGTTATAAAGTGAGCTACAGTACCAAGTGAGCAGCGTCCGCTACGGTACCATGTACAGAGCTATAAAGTGAGCTATAGTACCAAGTGAGCAGTGTCAGCTACAGTACCATGTACAGAGTTATAAAGTGAGCTACAGTACCAAGTGAGCAGTATCCGCTACGGTACCATGTACAGAGTTATAAAGTGAGCTACAGTACCAAGTGACCAGTGTCAGTTAAAGTGCCATGTACAGAGTTATAAAGTGAGCTACAGTACCAAGTGAGCAGTGTCAGCTACAGTACCATGTACAGTTATAAAGTGAGCTACAGTACCAAGTGAGCAGTGTCAGTTACAGTACCATGTACAGAGTTATAAAGTGAGCTACAGTACCAAGTGAGCAGTGTCAGTTTCAGTACCATGTACAGAGTTATAAAGCGAGCTACAGTACCAAATGAGCAGTGTCCACTACGGTACCATGTACAGAGTTATAAAGTGAGCTACAGTACCAAGTGAGCAGTGTCCACTACGGTACCATGTACAGAGCTATAAAGTGAGCTACAGTACCAAGTGAGCAGTGTCAGCTACAGTACCATGTACAGTTATAAAGTGAGCTACAGTACCAAGTGAGCAGTGTCAGTTACAGTACCATGTACAGAGTTATAAAGTGAGCTACAGTACCAAGTGAGCAGTGTCAGTTTCAGTACCATGTACAGAGTTATAAAGTGAGCTACAGTACCAAGTGAGCAGTGTCCGCTACGGTACCATGTACAGAGCTATTAAGTGAGCTACAGTACTAAGAGAGCAGTGTCTGCTACAGTACCATGTATAGAGTTATAACGTGAGCTACAGTACCAAGTGAGCAGTGTCAGCTACAGTACCATGTACAGAGTTAAAATGTGAGCTACAGTACCAAGTGAGCAGTGTCAGTTACAGTACCATGTACAGAGTTATAAAGTGAGCTACAGTACCAAGTGAGCAGTGTCCGCTACGGTACCATGTACAGAGTTATAAAGTGAGATACAGTACCAAGTGAGCAGTGTCAGTTACAGTACCATGTACAGAGTTCTAAAGTGAGCTACAGTACTAAGTGAGCAGTGTCAGTTACAGTGCCATGTTAAGTTATAAAGTGAGCTACAGTACCAAGTGAGCAGCGTCCGCTTCTGTACCATGTACAGAGTTATAAAGTGAGCTACAGTACCAAGTGAGCAGTGTCCGCTACGGTACCATGTACAGAGTTATAAAGTGAGCTACAGTGCCAAGTGAGCAGTGACAGTTACTGTACCATGTACAGAGTTATAAAGTGAGCTACAGTACCAAGTGAGCAGTGTCAGATACAGTACCATGTACAGAGTTGTAAAGTGAGCTACAGTACCAAGTGAGCAGTGTCCGCTACGGTACCATGTACAGTTATAAAGTGAGCTACAGTAGCAAGAGAGCAGTGTTCGCTACAGTACCATGTACAGAGTTATAAAGTGAGCTATAGTACCAAGGGAGCAGTGTCACCTACAGTACCATGTACAGAGTTATAAAGTGAGCTACAGTACCAAGTGAGCAGTGTCAGTTACAGTACCATGTACAGAGTTATAAAGTGAGCTACAGTACCAAGTGAGCAGCGTCCGCTACGGTACCATGTACAGAGCTATAAAGTGAGCTATAGTACCAAGTGAGCAGTGTCAGCTACAGTACCATGTACAGAGTTATAAAGTGAGCTACAGTACCAAGTGAGCAGTATCCGCTACGGTACCATGTACAGAGTTATAAAGTGAGCTACAGTACCAAGTGACCAGTGTCAGTTAAAGTGCCATGTACAGAGTTATAAAGTGAGCTGCAGTACCAAGTGAGCAGTGTCAGTTAAGGTACCATGTACAGAGTTATACAGTGAGCTACAGTACCAAGTGAGCAGTGTCAGCTACAGTGCCATGTACAGAGTTATAAAGTGAGCTACAGTACCAAGTGACCAGTGTCAGATACAGTACCATGTACAAAGTTATAATGTGGGCTACAGTACCAAGTGAGCAGTGTCCGCTACAGTTCCATGGAACAGAGTTATAAAGTGAGCTAAAGTACCAAGTGAGCAGTGTCCGCTACGGTACCATGTACAGAGTTATAAAGTGAGCTACAGTACCAAGTGAGCAGTGTCAGTTACAGTACCATGTATAGAGTTATAACGTGAGCTACAGTACCAAGTGAGCAGTGTCAGCTACAGTACCATGTACAGAGTTATAAAGTGAGCTACAGTACCAAGTGAGCAGTGTCAGTTACAGTACCATGTACAGAGTTATAAAGTGAGCTGCAGTTCCAAGTGAGCAGTGTCCGCTTCGGTACCATGTACAGAGTTATAAAGTGAGATACAGTACCAAGTGAGCAGTGTCAGTTACAGTACCATGTACAGAGTTCTAAAGTGAGCTACAGTACTAAGTGAGCAGTGTCAGTTACAGTGCCATGTTAAGTTATAAAGTGAGCTACAGTACCAAGTGAGCAGCGTCCGCTACAGTACCATGTACAGAGTTATAAAGTGAGCTACAGTACCAAGTGAGCAGTGTCCGCTACGGTACCATGTACAGAGTTATAAAGTGAGCTACAGTGCCAAGTGAGCAGTGTCAGTTACAGTACCATGTACAGAGTTATAATGTGAGCTACAGTACCAAGTGAGCAGTGTCCGCTACGGTACAATTTACAGAGTTATACAGTGAGCTACAGTACCAAGTGAGCAGTGTCAGCTACAGTACCATGTACAGTTATAAAGTGAGCTACAGTACCAAGTGAGCAGTGTCAGTTACTGTACTATGTACAGAGTTATAAAGTGAGCTACAGTACCAAATGAGCAGTGTCTGCTACGGTACCATGTACAGAGCTATAAAGTGAGCTACAGTACCAAGTGAGCAGTGTCAGCTACAATACCATGTACAGTTATAAAGTGAGCTACAGTACCAAGAGAGCAGTGTTCACTACAGTACTATGTACAGAGTTATAAAGTGAGCTATAGTACCAAGTGAGCAGTGTCACCTACAGTACCATGTACAGAGTTATAAAGTGAGCTACAGTACCAAGTGAGCAGTGTCAGTTACAGTACCATGTACAGAGTTATAAAGTGAGCTACAGTACCAAGTGAGCAGCGTCCGCTACGGTACCATGTACAGAGCTATAAAGTGAGCTATAGTACCAAGTGAGCAGTGTCAGCTACAGTACCATGTACAGAGTTATAAAGTGAGCTACAGTACGAAGTGAGCAGTGTCCGCTACGGTACCATGTACAGAGTTATAAAGTGAGCTACAGTACCAAGTGAGCAGTGTCCGTTACAGTGCCATGTACAGAGTTATAAAGTGAGCTACAGTACCAAGTGAGCAGTGTCAGTTAAGGTACCATGTACAGAGTTATAAAGTGAGCTACAGTACCAAGTGAGCAGTGTCAGCTACAGTGCCATGTACAGAGTTATAAAGTGAGCTACAGAACCAATTGACCAGTGTCAGATACAGTACCATGTACACAGTTATAAGGTGAGCTACAGTACCAAGTGAGCAGTGTCAGTTACTGTACTATGTACAGAGTTATAAAGTGAGCTACAGTACCAAGTGAGCAGTGTCCGCTACGGTACCATGTACAGAGCTATAAAGTGAGCTACAGTACCAAGTGAGCAGTGTCAGTTACAGTACCATGTACAGAGTTATAAAGTGAGTTACAGTACCAAGTGAGCAGTGTCAGTTACAGTACCATGTACAGAGTTATAAAGTGAGCTACAGTACCAAGTGAGCAGTGTCAGCTACAGTACCATGTACAGTTATAAAGTGAGCTACCGCACCAAGAGAGCAGTGTCCGATGCAGTACCATGTACAGAGTTATAAAGTGAGCTACAGTACCAAGTGAGCAGTGTCAGCTACAGTACCATGTACAGAGTTATAATGTGAGCTACAGTACCAAGTGAGCAGTGTCCGCTACGGTACCATTTACAGAGTTATACAGTGAGCTACAGTACCAAGTGAGCAGTGTCAGTTACAGTGCCATGTTAAGTTATACAGTGAGCTACAGTACCAAGTGAGCAGCGTCCGCTACAGTACCATGTACAGAGTTATAATGTGAGCTACAGTACCAAGTGAGCAGTGTCTGCTATGGTACCATGTACAGAGCTATAAAGTGAGCTACAGTGCCAAGTGAGCAGGGTCAGTTACAGTACCATGTACAGAGTTATAATGTGAGCTACAGTACCAAGTGAGCAGTGTCCGCTACGGTACCATGTACAGAGCTATAAAGTGAGCTACAGTACCAAGTGAGCAGTGTCAGCTACAGTACCATGTACAGTTATAAAGTGATCTACAGTACCAAGAGAGCAGTGTTCGCTACAGTACTATGTACAGAGTTATAAAGTGAGCTATAGTACCAAGTGAGCAGTGTCACCTACAGTACCATGTACAGAGTTATAAAGTGAGCTACAGTACCAAGTGAGCAGTGTCAGTTACAGTACCATGTACAGAGTTATAAAGTGAGCTACAGTACCAAGTGAGCAGCGTCCGCTACGGTACCATGTATAGAGCTATAAAGTGAGCTATAGTACCAAGTGAGCAGTGTCAGCTACAGTACCATGTACAGAGTTATAAAGTGAGCTACAGTACCAAGTGAGCAGTGTCCGCTACGGTACCATGTACAGAGTTATAAAGTGAGCTACAGTACCAAGTGACCAGTGTCAGTTACAGTGCCATGTACAGAGTTATAAAGTGAGCTACAGTACCAAGTGAGCAGTGTCAGTTAAGGTACCATGTACAGAGTTATAAAGTGAGCTACAGTACCAAGTGAGCAGTGTCAGCTACAGTGCCATGTATAGAGTTATAAAGTGAGCTACAGTACCAATTGACCAGTGTCAGATACAGTACCATGTACACAGTTATAAGGTGAGCTACAGTACCAAGTGAGCAGTGTCCGCTACAGTACCATGGAACAGAGTTATAAAGTGAGCTACAGTACCAAGTGAGCAGCGTCCGCTACGGTACCATGTACAGAGTTATAAAGTGAGCTACAGTACCAAGTGAGCAGTGTCAGTTACAGAACCATGTACAGAGTTATAAAGTGAGTTACAGTACCAAGTGAGCAGTGTCAGTTACAGTACCATGTACAGAGTTATAAAGTGAGCTACAGTACCAGGTGAGCAGTGTCAGCTACAGTACCATGTACAGTTATAAAGTGAGCTACCGTACTAAGAGAGCAGTGTCCGCTGCAGTACCATGTACAGAGTTATAAAGTGAGCTACAGTACCAAGTGAGCAGTGTCAGCTACAGTACCATGTACAGAGTTATAATGTGAGCTACAGTACCAAGTGAGCAGTGTCCGCTACGGTACCATTTACAGAGTTATACAGTGAGCTACAGTACCAAGTGAGCAGTGTCAGTTACAGTGCCATGTTAAGTTATACAGTGAGCTACAGTACCATGTGAGCAGCGTCCGCTACAGTACCATGTACAGAGTTATAATGTGAGCTACAGTACCAAGTGAGCAGTGTCTGCTACGGTACCATGTACAGAGCTATAAAGTGAGCTACAGTGCCAAGTGAGCAGTGTCAGTTACAGTACCATGTACAGAGTTATAATGTGAGCTACAGTACCAAGTGAGCAGTGTCCGCTACGGTACCATGTACAGAGCTATAAAGTGAGCTACAGTACCAAGTGAGCAGTGTCAGCTACAGTACCATGTACAGTTATAAAGTGAGCTACAGTACCAAGAGAGCAGTGTTCGCTACAGTACTATGTACAGAGTTATAAAGTGAGCTATAGTACCAAGTGAGCAGTGTCACCTACAGTACCATGTACAGAGTTATAAAGTGAGCTACAGTACCAAGTGAGCAGTGTCAGTTACAGTACCATGTACAGAGTTATAAAGTGAGCTACAGTACCAAGTGAGCAGCGTCCGCTACGGTACCATGTACAGAGCTATAAAGTGAGCTATAGTACCAAGTGAGCAGTGTCAGCTACAGTACCATGTACAGAGTTATAAAGTGAGCTACAGTACCAAGTGAGCAGTGTCTGCTACGGTACCATGTACAGAGTTATAAAGTGAGCTACAGTACCAAGTGACCAGTGTCAGTTACAGTGCCATGTACAGAGTTATAAAGTGAGCTACAGTACCAAGTGAGCAGTGTCAGTTAAGGTACCATGTGCAGAGTTATAAAGTGAGCTACAGTACCAAGTGAGCAGTGTCAGCTACAGTGCCATGTACAGAGTTATAAAGTGAGCTACAGTACCAAGTGACCAGTGTCAGATACAGTACCATGTACAAAGTTATAAGGTGAGCTACAGTACCAAGTGAGCAGTGTCCGCTACAGTACCATGGAACAGAGTTATAAAGTGAGCTACAGTACCAAGTGAGCAGCGTCCGCTACGGTACCATGTACAGAGTTATAAAGTGAGCTACAGTACCAAGTGAGCAGTGTCAGTTACAGTACCATGTACAGAGTTATAAAGTGAGTTACAGTACCAAGTGAGCAGTGTCAGTTACAGTACCATGTACAGAGTTATAAAGTGAGCTACAGTACCAAGTGAGCAGTGTCAGCTACAGTACCATGTACAGAGTTATAAAGTGAGCTACAGTACCAAGTGAGCAGTGTCCGCTACGGTACCATGTACAGAGCTATAAAGTGAGCTACAGTACCAAGTGAGCAGTGTCAGCTACAGTACCATGTACAGTTATAAAGTGAGCTACCGTACCAAGAGAGCAGTGTCCGCTGCAGTACCATGTACAGAGTTATAAAGTGAGCTACAGTACCAAGTGAGCAGTGTCAGCTACAGTACCATGTACAGAGTTATAAAGTGAGCTACAGTACCAAGTGAGCAGTGTCAGCTACAGTGCCATGTACAGAGTTATAAAGTGAGCTACAGTACCAAGTGACCAGTGTCAGATACAGTACCATGTACAAAGTTATAAGGTGAGCTACAGTACCAAGTGAGCAGTGTCCGCTACAGTACCATGGAACAGAGTTATAAAGTGAGCTAAAGTACCAAGTGAGCAGTGTCCGCTACGGTACCATGTACAGAGTTATAAAGTGAGCTACAGTACCAAGTGAGCAGTGTCAGTTACAGTACCATGTACAGAGCTATAAAGTGAGCTACAGTACCAAGTGAGCAGTGTCAGTTACAGTACCATGTACAGAGTTATAAAGTGAGCTACAGTACCAAGTGAGCAGGGTCCGCTACGGTACCATGTACAGAGCTATAAAGTGAGCTACAGTACCAAGTGAGCAGTGTCAGTCACAGTACCATGTACAGTTATAAAGTGAGCTACCGTACCAAGAGAGCAGTGTCCGCTGCAGTACCATGTACAGAGTTATAAAGTGAGCTACAGTACCAAGTGAGCAGTGTCAGCTACAGTACCATGTAGAGAGTTATAAAGTGAGCTACAGTACCAAGTGAGCAGTGTCAGTTACAGTACCATGTACAGAGCTATAAAGTGAGCTACAGTACCAAGTGAGCAGTGTCTGCTCCGGTACCATGTACAGAGCTATAAAGTGAGCTACAGTACAAAGTGAGCAGTGTCAGCTACAGTACCATGTACAGTTATAAAGTGAGCTACAGTACCAAGTGAGCAGTGTCAGTTACAGTACCATGTACAGAGTTATAAAGTGACCTACAGTACCAAGTGAGCAGTGTCCGCTACGGTACCATGTACAGAGCTATAAAGTGAGCTAAAGTACTAAGAGAGCAGTGTCTGCTACAGGACCATGTATAGAGTTATAACGTGAGCTACAGTACCAAGTGAGCAGTGTCAGCTACAGTACCATGTACAGTTATAAAGTGAGCTACAGTACCAAGTGAGCAGTGTCAGTTACAGTACCATGTACAGAGTTATAAAGTGAGCTACAGTACCAAGTGAGCAGTGTCCGCTACGGTACCATGTACAGAGTTATAAAGTGAGATACAGTACCAAGTGAGCAGTGTCAGTTACAGTACCATGTACAGAGTTCTAAAGTGAGCTACAGCACTAAGTGAGCAGTATCAGTTACAGTGCCATGTTAAGTTATAAAGTGAGCTACAGTACCAAGTGAGCAGCGTCCGCTACAGTACCATGTACAGAGTTATAAAGTGAGCTACAGTACCAAGTGAGCAGTGTCCGCTATGGTACCATGTACAGAGTTATAAAGTGAGCTACAGTGCCAAGTGAGCAGTGTCAGTTACAGTACCATGTACAGAGTTATAATGTGAGCTACAGTACCAAGTGAGCAGTGTCCGCTACGGTACCATTTACAGAGTTATACAGTGAGCTACAGTACCAAGTGAGCAGTGTCAGCTACAGTACCATGTACAGTTATAAAGTGAGCTACAGTACCAAGTGAGCAGTGTCAGTTACTGTACCATGTACAGAGTTATAAAGTGAGCTACAGTACCAAATGAGCAGTGTCCGCTACGATACCATGTACAGAGCTATAAAGTGAGCTACAGTACCAAGTGAGCAGTGTCAGCTACAGTACCATGTACAGTTATAAAGTGAGCTACAGTACCAAGAGAGCAGTGTTCGCTACAGTACTATGTACTGAGTTATAAAGTGAGCTATAGTACCAAGTGAGCAGTGTCACCTACAGTACCATCTACAGAGTTATAAAGTGAGCTACAGTACCAAGTGAGCAGTGTCAGTTACAGTACCATGTACAGAGTTATAAAGTGAGCTACAGTACCAAGTGAGCAGCGTCCGCTACGGTACCATGTACAGAGCTATAAAGTGAGCTATAGTACCAAGTGAGCAGTGTCAGCTACAGTAACATGTACAGAGTTATAAAGTGAGCTACAGTACCAAGTGAGCAGTGTCCGCTACGGTACCATGTACAGAGTTATAAAGTGAGCTACAGTACCAAGTGAGCAGTGTCAGTTACAGTGCCATGTACAGAGTTATAAAGTGAGCTACAGTACCAAGTGAGCAGTGTCAGTTAAGGTACCATGTACAGAGTTATAAAGTGAGCTACAGTACCAAGTGAGCAGTGTCAGTTAAGGTACCATGTACAGAGTTATAAAGTGAGCTACAGTACCAAGTGAGCAGTGTCAGCTACAGTGCCATGTACAGAGTTATAAAGTGAGCTACAGTACCAATTGACCAGTGTCAGATACAGTACCATGTACACAGTTATAAGGTGAGCTACAGTACCAAGTGAGCAGTGTCAGTTACTGTACTATGTACAGAGTTATAAAGTGAGCTACAGTACCAAGTGAGCAGTGTCCGCTACGGTACCATGTACAGAGCTATAAAGTGAGCTACAGTACCAAGTGAGCAGTGTCAGTTACAGTACCATGTACAGAGTTATAAAGTGAGTTACAGTACCAAGTGAGCAGTGTCAGTTACAGTACCATGTACAGAGTTATAAAGTGAGCTACAGTACCAAGTGAGCAGTCTCAGCTACAGTACCATGTACAGTTATAAAGTGAGCTACCGTACCAAGAGAGCAGTGTCCGCTGCAGTACCATGTACAGAGTTATAAAGTGAGCTACAGTACCAAGTGAGCAGTGTCAGCTACAGTACCATGTACAGAGTTATAATGTGAGCTACAGTACCAAGTGAGCAGTGTCCGCTACGGTACCATTTACAGAGTTATACAGTGAGCTACAGTACCAAGTGAGCAGTGTCAGTTACAGTGCCATGTTAAGTTATACAGTGAGCTACAGTACCAAGTGAGCAGCGTCCGCTACAGTACCATGTACAGAGTTATAATGTGAGCTACAGTACCAAGTGAGCAGTGTCTGCTATGGTACCATGTACAGAGCTATAAAGTGAGCTACAGTGCCAAGTGAGCAGTGTCAGTTACAGTACCATGTACAGAGTTATAATGTGAGCTACAGTACCAAGTGAGCAGTGTCCGCTACGGTACCATGTACAGAGCTATAAAGTGAGCTACAGTACCAAGTGAGCAGTGTCAGCTACAGTACCATGTACAGTTATAAAGTGATCTACAGTACCAAGAGAGCAGTGTTCGCTACAGTACTATGTACAGAGTTATAAAGTGAGCTATAGTACCAAGTGAGCAGTGTCACCTACAGTACCATGTACAGAGTTATAAAGTGAGCTACAGTACCAAGTGAGCAGTGTCAGTTACAGTACCATGTACAGAGTTATAAAGTGAGCTACAGTACCAAGTGAGCAGCGTCCGCTACGGTACCATGTATAGAGCTATAAAGTGAGCTATAGTACCAAGTGAGCAGTGTCAGCTACAGTACCATGTACAGAGTTATAAAGTGAGCTACAGTACCAAGTGAGTAGTGTCCGCTACGGTACCATGTACAGAGTTATAAAGTGAGCTACAGTACCAAGTGACCAGTGTCAGTTACAGTGCCATGTACAGAGTTATAAAGTGAGCTACAGTACCAAGTGAGCAGTGTCAGTTAAGGTACCATGTACAGAGTTATAAAGTGAGCTACAGTACCAAGTGAGCAGTGTCAGCTACAGTGCCATGTGTAGAGTTATAAAGTGAGCTACAGTACCAATTGACCAGTGTCAGATACAGTACCATGTACACAGTTATAAGGTGAGCTACAGTACCAAGTGAGCAGTGTCCGCTACAGTACCATGGAACAGAGTTATAAAAGTGAGCTACAGTACCAAGTGAGCAGCGTCCGCTACGGTACCATGTACAGAGTTATAAAGTGAGCTACAGTACCAAGTGAGCAGTGTCAGTTACAGTACCATGTACAGAGTTATAAAGTGAGTTACAGTACCAAGTGAGCAGTGTCAGTTACAGTACCATGTACAGAGTTATAAAGTGAGCTACAGTACCAAGTGAGCAGTGTCAGCTACAGTACCATGTACAGAGTTATAATGTGAGCTACAGTACCAAGTGAGCAGTGTCCGCTACGGTACCATTTACAGAGTTATACAGTGAGCTACAGTACCAAGTGAGCAGTGTCAGTTACAGTGCCATGTTAAGTTATACAGTGAGCTACAGTACCATGTGAGCAGCGTCCGCTACAGTACCATGTACAGAGTTATAATGTGAGCTACAGTACCAAGTGAGCAGTGTCTGCTACGGTACCATGTACAGAGCTATAAAGTGAGCTACAGTGCCAAGTGAGCAGTGTCAGTTACAGTACCATGTACAGAGTTATAATGTGAGCTACAGTACCAAGTGAGCAGTGTCCGCTACGGTACCATGTACAGAGTTATGAAGTGAGATACAGTACCAAGTGAGCAGTGTCAGTTACAGTACCATGTACAGAGTTCTAAAGTGAGCTACAGTACTAAGTGAGCAGTGTCAGTTACAGTGCCATGTTAAGTTATAACGTGAGCTACAGTACCAAGTGAGCAGTGTCAGCTACAGTACCATGTACAGAGTTATAAAGTGAGCTACAGTACCAAGTGAGCAGTGTGAGTTACAGTACCATGTACAGAGTTATAAAGTGAGATACAGTACCAAGTGAGCAGTGTCAGTTACGGTACCATGTACAGAGTTCTAAAGTGAGCTACAGTACTAAGTGAGCAGTGTCAGTTACAGTGCCATGTTAAGTTATAAAGTGAGCTACAGTACCAAGTGAGCAGCGTCCGCTACAGTACCATGTACAGAGTTATAAAGTGAGCTACAGTACCAAGTGAGCAGTGTCCGCTACGGTACCATGTACAGAGTTATAAAGTGAGCTACAGTGCCAAGTGAGCAGTGTCAGTTACTGTACCATGTACAGAGTTATAAAGTGAGCTACAGTACCAAGTGAGCAGTGTCAGATACAGTACCATGTACAGAGTTATAAAGTGAGCTACAGTACCAAGTGAGCAGCGTCCGCTTCTGTACCATGTACAGAGTTATAAAGTGAGCTACAGTACCAAGTGAGCAGCGTCCGCTACGGTACCATGTACAGAGCTATAAAGTGAGCTATAGTACCAAGTGAGCAGTGTCAGCTACAGTACCATGTACAGAGTTATAAAGTGAGCTACAGTACCAAGTGAGCAGTATCCGCTACGGTACCATGTACAGAGTTATAAAGTGAGCTACAGTACCAAGTGACCAGTGTCAGTTAAAGTGCCATGTACAGAGTTATAAAGTGAGCTACAGTACCAAGTGAGCAGTGTCAGCTACAGTACCATGTACATTTATAAAGTGAGCAATAGTACCAAGTGAGCAGTGTCAGTTACAGTACCATGTACAGAGTTATAAAGTGAGCTACAGTACCAAGTGAGCAGTGTCAGTTTCAGTACCATGTACAGAGTTATAAAGTGAGCTACAGTACCAAGTGAGCAGTGTCCACTACGGTACCATGTACAGAGTTATAAAGTGAGCTACAGTACCAAGTGAGCAGTGTCCACTACGGTACCATGTACAGAGCTATAAAGTGAGCTACAGTACCAAGTGAGCAGTGTCAGCTACAGTACCATGTACAGTTATAAAGTGAGCTACAGTACCAAGTGAGCAGTGTCAGTTACAGTACCATGTACAGAGTTATAAAGTGAGCTACAGTACCAAGTGAGCAGTGTCAGTTTCAGTACCATGTACAGAGTTATAAAGTGAGCTACAGTACCAAGTGAGCAGTGTCCGCTACGGTACCATGTACAGAGCTATTAAGTGAGCTACAGTACTAAGAGAGCAGTGTCTGCTACAGTACCATGTATAGAGTTATAACGTGAGCTACAGTACCAAGTGAGCAGTGTCAGCTACAGTACCATGTACAGAGTTAAAATGTGAGCTACAGTACCAAGTGAGCAGTGTCAGTTACAGTACCATGTACAGAGTTATAAAGTGAGCTACAGTACCAAGTGAGCAGTGTCCGCTACGGTACCATGTACAGAGTTATAAAGTGAGATACAGTACCAAGTGAGCAGTGTCAGTTACAGTACCATGTACAGAGTTCTAAAGTGAGCTACAGTACTAAGTGAGCAGTGTCAGTTACAGTGCCATGTTAAGTTATAAAGTGAGCTACAGTACCAAGTGAGCAGCGTCCGCTTCTGTACCATGTACAGAGTTATAAAGTGAGCTACAGTACCAAGTGAGCAGTGTCCGCTACGGTACCATGTACAGAGTTATAAAGTGAGCTACAGTGCCAAGTGAGCAGTGTCAGTTACTGTACCATGTACAGAGTTATAAAGTGAGCTACAGTACCAAGTGAGCAGTGTCAGATACAGTACCATGTACAGAGTTGTAAAGTGAGCTACAGTACCAAGTGAGCAGTGTCCGCTACGGTACCATGTACAGAGCTATAAAGTGAGCTACAGTACCAAGTGAGCAGTGTCAGCTACAGTACCATGTACAGTTATAAAGTGAGCTACAGTAGCAAGAGAGCAGTGTTCGCTACAGTACCATGTACAGAGTTATAAAGTGAGCTATAGTACCAAGGGAGCAGTGTCACCTACAGTACCATGTACAGAGTTATAAAGTGAGCTACAGTACCAAGTGAGCAGTGTCAGTTACAGTACCATGTACAGAGTTATAAAGTGAGCTACAGTGCCAAGTGAGCAGTGTCAGTTACTGTACCATGTACAGAGTTATAAAGTGAGCTACAGTACCAAGTGAGAAGTGTCAGATACAGTACCATGTACAGAGTTGTAAAGTGAGCTACAGTACCAAGTGAGCAGTGTCCGCTACGGTACCATGTACAGAGCTATAAAGTGAGCTACAGTACCAAGTGAGCAGTGTCAGCTACAGTACCATGTACAGTTATAAAGTGAGCTACAGTAGCAAGAGAGCAGTGTTCGCTACAGTACCATGTACAGAGTTATAAAGTGAGCTATAGTACCAAGGGAGCAGTGTCACCTACAGTGCCATGTACAGAGTTATAAAGTGAGCTACAGTACCAAGTGAGCAATGTCAGTTACAGTACCATGTACAGAGTTATAAAGTGAGCTACAGTACCAAGTGAGCAGCGTCCGCTACGGTACCATGTACAGAGCTATAAAGTGAGCTATAGTACCAAGTGAGAAGTGTCAGCTACAGTACCATGTACAGAGTTATAAAGTGAGCTACAGTACCAAGTGAGCAGTATCCGCTACGGTACCATGTACAGAGTTATAAAGTGAGCTACAGTACCAAGTGACCAGTGTCAGTTACAGTGCCATGTACAGAGTTATAAAGTGAGCTACAGTACCAAGTGAGCAGTGTCAGTTAAGGTACCATGTACAGAGTTATAAAGTGAGCTACAGTACCAAGTGAGCAGTGTCAGCTACAGTGCCATGTACAGAGTTATAAAGTGAGCTACAGTACCAAGTGACCAGTGTCAGATACAGTACCATGTACAAAGTTATAAGGTGGGCTACAGTACCAAGTTAGCAGTGTCCGCTACAGTACCATGGAACAGAGTTATAAAGTGAGCTAAAGTACCAAGTGAGCAGTGTCCGCTACGGTACCATGTGCAGAGTTATAAAGTGAGCTACAGTACCAAGTGAGCAGTGTCCGCTACGGTACCATGTACATAGGTATAAAGTGAGCTACAGTACCAAGTGAGCAGTGTCAGCTACAGTACAATGAACAGTTATAAAGTGAGCTACAGTACCAAGTGAGCAGGGTCCGCTACGGTACCATGTACAGAGCTATAAAGTGAGCTACAGTACCAAGTGAGCAGTGTCAGCTACAGTACCATGTACAGTTATAAAGTGAGCTACCGTACCAAGAGAGCAGTGTCCGCTGCAGTACCATGTACAGAGTTATAAAGTGAGCTACAGTACCAAGTGAGCAGTGTCAGCTACAGTACCATGTACAGAGTTATAAAGTGAGCTACAGTACCAAGTGAGCAGTGTCAGTTACAGTACCATGTACAGAGCTATAAAGTGAGCTACAGTACCAAGTGAGCAGTGTCTGCTACGGTACCATGTACAGAGCTATAAAGTGAGCTACAGTACCAAGTGAGCAGTGTCAGCTACAGTACCATGTACAGTTATAAAGTGAGCTACAGTACCAAGTGAGCAGTGTCAGTTACAGTACCATGTACAGAGTTATAACGTGAGCTACAGTACCAAGTGAGCAGTGTCAGCTACAGTACCATGTACAGAGTTATAAAGTGAGCTACAGTACCAAGTGAGCAGTGTCAGTTACAGTACCATGTACAGAGTTATAAAGTGAGCTACAGTACCAAGTGAGCAGTGTCAGCTACAGTACCATGTACAGAGTTATAAAGTGAGCTACAGTACCAAGTGAGCAGTGTCCGCTACGGTACCATGTACAGAGCTATAAAGTGAGCTACAGTACCAAGTGAGCAGTGTCAGCTACAGTACCATGTACAGTTATAAAGTGAGCTACCGTACCAAGAGAGCAGTGTCCGATGCAGTACCATGTACAAAGTTATAAAGTGAGCTACAGTACCAAGTGAGCAGTGTCAGCTACAGTGCCATGTACAGAGTTATAAAGTGAGCTACAGTACCAAGTGACCAGTGTCAGATACAGTACCATGTACAGAGTTGTAACGTGAGCTACAGTACCAAGTGAGCAGTGTCCGCTACGGTACCATGTACAGAGCTATAAAGTGAGCTACAGTACCAAGTGAGCAGTGTCAGCTACAGTACCATGTACAGTTATAAAGTGAGCTACAGTACCAAGAGAGCAATGTCAGCTACAGTACCATGTACAAAGGTATAAAGTGAGGTACAGTGCCAAGTGAGCAGTGTCAGCTACAGTACCATGTACAGAGTTATAAAGTGAGCTACAGTACCAAGTGAGCAGTGACAGTTACAGTACCATGTACAGAGCTATAAAGTGAGCTACAGTACCAAGTGAGCAGTGTCCACTACGGTACCATGTACAGAGCTATAAAGTGAGCTACAGTACCAAGTGAGCAGTGTCACCTACAGTACCATGTACAGAGTTATAAAGTGAGCTACAGTATCAAGTGAGCAGTGTCAGTTACAGTACCATGTACAGAGTTATAAAGTGAGCTACAGTGAGCAGTGTCAGTTTCAGTACCATGTACAGAGTTATAAAGTGAGCTACAGTACCAAGTGAGCAGTGTCCGCTACGGTACCATGTACAGAGCTATTAAGTGAGCTACAGTACTAAGAGAGCAGTGTCTGCTACAGTACCATGTGTAGAGTTATAACGTGAGCTACAGTACCAAGTGAGCAGTGTCAGCTACAGTACCATGTACAGAGTTATAAAGTGAGCTACAGTACCAAGTGAGCAGTGTCAGTTACAGTACCATGTACAGAGTTATAAAGTGAGCTACAGTACCAAGTGAGCAGTGTCCGCTACGGTACCATGCACAGAGTTATAAAGTGAGATACAGTACCAAGTGAGCAGTGTCAGTTACAGTACCATGTACAGAGTTCTAAAGTGAGCTACAGTACTAAGTGAGCAGTGTCAGTTACAGTACCATGTACAGAGTTCTAAAGTGAGCTACAGTACCAAGTGAGCAGTGTCCGCTACGGTACCATGTACAGAGTTATAAAGTGAGCTACAGTGCCAAGTGAGCAGTGTCAGTTACTGTACCATGTACAGAGTTATAAAGTGAGCTACAGTACCAAGTGAGCAGTGTCAGATACAGTACCATGTACAGAGTTGTAAAGTGAGCTACAGTACCAAGTGAGCAGTGTCCGCTACGGTACCATGTACAGAGCTATAAAGTGAGCTACAGTACCAAGTGAGCAGTGTCAGCTACAGTACCATGTACAGTTATAAAGTGAGCTACAGTAGCAAGAGAGCAGTGTTCGCTACAGTACCATGTACAGAGTTATAAAGTGAGCTATAGTACCAAGGGAGCAGTGTCACCTACAGTACCATGTACAGAGTTATAAAGTGAGCTACAGTACCAAGTGAGCAGTGTCAGTTACAGTACCATGTACAGAGTTATAAAGTGAGCTACAGGACCAAGTGAGCAGCGTCCGCTACGGTACCATGTACAGAGGTATAAAGTGAGCCTTAGTACCAAGTGAGCAGTGTCAGCTACAGTACCATGTACAGAGTTATAAAGTGAGCTACAGTACCAAGTGAGCAGTATCCGCTACGGTACCATGTACAGAGTTATAAAGTGAGCTACAGTACCAAGTGACCAGTGTCAGTTACAGTGCCATGTACAGAGTTATAAAGTGAGCTACAGTACCAAGTGAGCAGTGTCAGTTAAGGTACCATGTACAGAGTTATAAAGTGAGCTACAGTACCAAGTGAGCAGTGTCAGCTACAGTGCCATGTACAGAGTTATAAAGTGAGCTACAGTACCAAGTGACCAGTGTCAGATACAGTACCATGTACAAAGTTATAAGGTGGGCTACAGTACCAAGTGAGCAGTGTCCGCTACAGTGCCATGGAACAGAGTTATAAAGTGAGCTAAAGTACCAAGTGAGCAGTGTCCGCTACGGTACCATGTACAGAGTTATGAAGTGAGCTACAGTACCAAGTGAGCAGTGTCAGTTACAGTACCATGTACAGAGTTATAAAGTGAGCTACAGTGCCAAGTGAGCAGCGTCCGCTACGGTACCATGTACAGAGCTATAAAGTGAGCTTGAGTACCAAGTGAGCAGTGTCAGCTACAGTACCATGTACAGAGTTATAAAGTGAGCTACAGTACGAAGTGAGCAGTGTCCGCTACGGTACCATGTACAGAGTTATAAAGTGAGCTACAGTACCAAGTGAGAAGTGTCAGTTACAGTGCCATGTACAGAGTTATAAAGTGAGCTACAGTACCAAGTGAGCAGTGTGAGTTAAGGTACCATGTACAGAGTTATAAAGTGAGCTACAGTACCAAGTGAGCAGTGTCAGCTACAGTGCCATGTACAGAGTTATAAAGTGAGCTACAGTACCAAGTGAGCAGTGTCAGCTACAGTACCATGTAGTTATAAAGTGAGCTACAGTACCAAGTGAGCAGTGTCAGTTACAGTACCATGTACAGAGTTCTAAAGTGAGCTACAGTACCAAGTGAGCAGTGTCAGTTTCAGTACCATGTACAGAGTTATAAAGTGAGCTACAGTACCAAGTGAGCAGTGTCCACTACGGTACCATGTACAGAGCTATAAAGTGAGCTACAGTACCAAGTGAGCAGTGTCAGCTACAGTACCATGTACAGTTATAAAGTGAGCTACAGTACCAAGTGAGCAGTGTCAGTTACAGTACCATGTACAGAGTTATAAAGTGAGCTACAGTACCAAGTGAGCAGTGTCCGCTACGGTACCATGTACAGAGCTATTAAGTGAGCTACAGTACTAAGAGAGCAGTGTCTGCTACAGTACCATGTATAGAGTTATAACGTGAGCTACAGTACCAAGTGAGCAGTGTCAGCTACAGTACCATGTACAGAGTTATAAAGTGAGCTACAGTACCAAGTGAGCAGTGTCAGTTACAGTACCATGTACAGAGTTATAAAGTGAGATACAGTACCAAGTGAGCAGTGTCAGTTACGGTACCATGTACAGAGTTCTAAAGTGAGCTACAGTACTAAGTGAGCAGTGTCAGTTACAGTGCCATGTTAAGTTATAAAGTGAGCTACAGTACCAAGTGAGCAGCGTCCGCTACAGTACCATGTACAGAGTTATAAAGTGAGCTACAGTACCAAGTGAGCAGTGTCCGCTACGGTACCATGTACAGAGTTATAAAGTGAGCTACAGTGCCAAGTGAGCAGTGTCAGTTACTGTACCATGTACAGAGTTATAAAGTGAGCTACAGTACCAAGTGACCAGTGTCAGTTAAAGTGCCATGTACAGAGTTATAAAGTGAGCTACAGTACCAAGTGAGCAGTGTCAGCTACAGTACCATGTACAGTTATAAAGTGAGCTACAGTACCAAGTGAGCAGTGTCAGTTACAGTACCATGTACAGAGTTATAAAGTGAGCTACAGTACCAAGTGAGCAGTGTCAGTTTCAGTACCATGTACAGAGTTATAAAGCGAGCTACAGTACCAAATGAGCAGTGTCCACTACGGTACCATGTACAGAGTTATAAAGTGAGCTACAGTACCAAGTGAGCAGTGTCCACTACGGTACCATGTACAGAGCTATAAAGTGAGCTACAGTACCAAGTGAGCAGTGTCAGCTACAGTACCATGTACAGTTATAAAGTGAGCTACAGTACCAAGTGAGCAGTGTCAGTTACAGTACCATGTACAGAGTTATAAAGTGAGCTACAGTACCAAGTGAGCAGTGTCAGTTTCAGTACCATGTACAGAGTTATAAAGTGAGCTACAGTACCAAGTGAGCAGTGTCCGCTACGGTACCATGTACAGAGCTATTAAGTGAGCTACAGTACTAAGAGAGCAGTGTCTGCTACAGTACCATGTATAGAGTTATAACGTGAGCTACAGTACCAAGTGAGCAGTGTCAGCTACAGTACCATGTACAGAGTTAAAATGTGAGCTACAGTACCAAGTGAGCAGTGTCAGTTACAGTACCATGTACAGAGTTATAAAGTGAGCTACAGTACCAAGTGAGCAGTGTCCGCTACGGTACCATGTACAGAGTTATAAAGTGAGATACAGTACCAAGTGAGCAGTGTCAGTTACAGTACCATGTACAGAGTTCTAAAGTGAGCTACAGTACTAAGTGAGCAGTGTCAGTTACAGTGCCATGTTAAGTTATAAAGTGAGCTACAGTACCAAGTGAGCAGCGTCCGCTTCTGTACCATGTACAGAGTTATAAAGTGAGCTACAGTACCAAGTGAGCAGTGTCCGCTACGGTACCATGTACAGAGTTATAAAGTGAGCTACAGTGCCAAGTGAGCAGTGACAGTTACTGTACCATGTACAGAGTTATAAAGTGAGCTACAGTACCAAGTGAGCAGTGTCAGATACAGTACCATGTACAGAGTTGTAAAGTGAGCTACAGTACCAAGTGAGCAGTGTCCGCTACGGTACCATGTACAGTTATAAAGTGAGCTACAGTAGCAAGAGAGCAGTGTTCGCTTCAGTACCATGTACAGAGTTATAAAGTGAGCTATAGTACCAAGGGAGCAGTGTCACCTACAGTACCATGTACAGAGTTATAAAGTGAGCTACAGTACCAAGTGAGCAGTGTCAGTTACAGTACCATGTACAGAGTTATAAAGTGAGCTACAGTACCAAGTGAGCAGCGTCCGCTACGGTACCATGTACAGAGCTATAAAGTGAGCTATAGTACCAAGTGAGCAGTGTCAGCTACAGTACCATGTACAGAGTTATAAAGTGAGCTACAGTACCAAGTGAGCAGTATCCGCTACGGTACCATGTACAGAGTTATAAAGTGAGCTACAGTACCAAGTGACCAGTGTCAGTTAAAGTGCCATGTACAGAGTTATAAAGTGAGCTGCAGTACCAAGTGAGCAGTGTCAGTTAAGGTACCATGTACAGAGTTATACAGTGAGCTACAGTACCAAGTGAGCAGTGTCAGCTACAGTGCCATGTACAGAGTTATAAAGTGAGCTACAGTACCAAGTGACCAGTGTCAGATACAGTACCATGTACAAAGTTATAATGTGGGCTACAGTACCAAGTGAGCAGTGTCCGCTACAGTTCCATGGAACAGAGTTATAAAGTGAGCTAAAGTACCAAGTGAGCAGTGTCCGCTACGGTACCATGTACAGAGTTATAAAGTGAGCTACAGTACCAAGTGAGCAGTGTCAGTTACAGTACCATGTATAGAGTTATAACGTGAGCTACAGTACCAAGTGAGCAGTGTCAGCTACAGTACCATGTACAGAGTTATAAAGTGAGCTACAGTACCAAGTGAGCAGTGTCAGTTACAGTACCATGTACAGAGTTATAAAGTGAGCTGCAGTTCCAAGTGAGCAGTGTCCGCTTCGGTACCATGTACAGAGTTATAAAGTGAGATACAGTACCAAGTGAGCAGTGTCAGTTACAGTACCATGTACAGAGTTCTAAAGTGAGCTACAGTACTAAGTGAGCAGTGTCAGTTACAGTGCCATGTTAAGTTATAAAGTGAGCTACAGTACCAAGTGAGCAGCGTCCGCTACAGTACCATGTACAGAGTTATAAAGTGAGCTACAGTACCAAGTGAGCAGTGTCCGCTACGGTACCATGTACAGAGTTATAAAGTGAGCTACAGTGCCAAGTGAGCAGTGTCAGTTACAGTACCATGTACAGAGTTATAATGTGAGCTACAGTACCAAGTGAGCAGTGTCCGCTACGGTACAATTTACAGAGTTATACAGTGAGCTACAGTACCAAGTGAGCAGTGTCAGCTACAGTACCATGTACAGTTATAAAGTGAGCTACAGTACCAAGTGAGCAGTGTCAGTTACTGTACTATGTACAGAGTTATAAAGTGAGCTACAGTACCAAATGAGCAGTGTCTGCTACGGTACCATGTACAGAGCTATAAAGTGAGCTACAGTACCAAGTGAGCAGTGTCAGCTACAATACCATGTACAGTTATAAAGTGAGCTACAGTACCAAGAGAGCAGTGTTCACTACAGTACTATGTACAGAGTTATAAAGTGAGCTATAGTACCAAGTGAGCAGTGTCACCTACAGTACCATGTACAGAGTTATAAAGTGAGCTACAGTACCAAGTGAGCAGTGTCAGTTACAGTACCATGTACAGAGTTATAAAGTGAGCTACAGTACCAAGTGAGCAGCGTCCGCTACGGTACCATGTACAGAGCTATAAAGTGAGCTATAGTACCAAGTGAGCAGTGTCAGCTACAGTACCATGTACAGAGTTATAAAGTGAGCTACAGTACGAAGTGAGCAGTGTCCGCTACGGTACCATGTACAGAGTTATAAAGTGAGCTACAGTACCAAGTGAGCAGTGTCCGTTACAGTGCCATGTACAGAGTTATAAAGTGAGCTACAGTACCAAGTGAGCAGTGTCAGTTAAGGTACCATGTACAGAGTTATAAAGTGAGCTACAGTACCAAGTGAGCAGTGTCAGCTACAGTGCCATGTACAGAGTTATAAAGTGAGCTACAGAACCAATTGACCAGTGTCAGATACAGTACCATGTACACAGTTATAAGGTGAGCTACAGTACCAAGTGAGCAGTGTCAGTTACTGTACTATGTACAGAGTTATAAAGTGAGCTACAGTACCAAGTGAGCAGTGTCCGCTACGGTACCATGTACAGAGCTATAAAGTGAGCTACAGTACCAAGTGAGCAGTGTCAGTTACAGTACCATGTACAGAGTTATAAAGTGAGTTACAGTACCAAGTGAGCAGTGTCAGTTACAGTACCATGTACAGAGTTATAAAGTGAGCTACAGTACCAAGTGAGCAGTGTCAGCTACAGTACCATGTACAGTTATAAAGTGAGCTACCGCACCAAGAGAGCAGTGTCCGATGCAGTACCATGTACAGAGTTATAAAGTGAGCTACAGTACCAAGTGAGCAGTGTCAGCTACAGTACCATGTACAGAGTTATAATGTGAGCTACAGTACCAAGTGAGCAGTGTCCGCTACGGTACCATTTACAGAGTTATACAGTGAGCTACAGTACCAAGTGAGCAGTGTCAGTTACAGTGCCATGTTAAGTTATACAGTGAGCAACAGTACCAAGTGAGCAGCGTCCGCTACAGTACCATGTACAGAGTTATAATGTGAGCTACAGTACCAAGTGAGCAGTGTCTGCTATGGTACCATGTACAGAGCTATAAAGTGAGCTACAGTGCCAAGTGAGCAGGGTCAGTTACAGTACCATGTACAGAGTTATAATGTGAGCTACAGTACCAAGTGAGCAGTGTCCGCTACGGTACCATGTACAGAGCTATAAAGTGAGCTACAGTACCAAGTGAGCAGTGTCAGCTACAGTACCATGTACAGTTATAAAGTGATCTACAGTACCAAGAGAGCAGTGTTCGCTACAGTACTATGTACAGAGTTATAAAGTGAGCTATAGTACCAAGTGAGCAGTGTCACCTACAGTACCATGTACAGAGTTATAAAGTGAGCTACAGTACCAAGTGAGCAGTGTCAGTTACAGTACCATGTACAGAGTTATAAAGTGAGCTACAGTACCAAGTGAGCAGCGTCAGTTACAGTACCATGTACAGAGTTATAAAGTGAGCTACAGTACCAAGTGAGCAGCGTCCGCTACGGTACCATGTATAGAGCTATAAAGTGAGCTATAGTACCAAGTGAGCAGTGTCAGCTACAGTACCATGTACAGAGTTATAAAGTGAGCTACAGTACCAAGTGAGCAGTGTCCGCTACGGTACCATGTACAGAGTTATAAAGTGAGCTACAGTACCAAGTGACCAGTGTCAGTTACAGTGCCATGTACAGAGTTATAAAGTGAGCTACAGTACCAAGTGAGCAGTGTCAGTTAAGGTACCATGTACAGAGTTATAAAGTGAGCTACAGTACCAAGTGAGCAGTGTCAGCTACAGTGCCATGTATAGAGTTATAAAGTGAGCTACAGTACCAATTGACCAGTGTCAGATACAGTACCATGTACACAGTTATAAGGTGAGCTACAGTACCAAGTGAGCAGTGTCCGCTACAGTACCATGGAACAGAGTTATAAAGTGAGCTACAGTACCAAGTGAGCAGCGTCCGCTACGGTACCATGTACAGAGTTATAAAGTGAGCTACAGTACCAAGTGAGCAGTGTCAGTTACAGAACCATGTACAGAGTTATAAAGTGAGTTACAGTACCAAGTGAGCAGTGTCAGTTACAGTACCATGTACAGAGTTATAAAGTGAGCTACAGTACCAGGTGAGCAGTGTCAGCTACAGTACCATGTACAGTTATAAAGTGAGCTACCGTACTAAGAGAGCAGTGTCCGCTGCAGTACCATGTACAGAGTTATAAAGTGAGCTACAGTACCAAGTGAGCAGTGTCAGCTACAGTACCATGTACAGAGTTATAATGTGAGCTACAGTACCAAGTGAGCAGTGTCCGCTACGGTACCATTTACAGAGTTATACAGTGAGCTACAGTACCAAGTGAGCAGTGTCAGTTACAGTGCCATGTTAAGTTATACAGTGAGCTACAGTACCATGTGAGCAGCGTCCGCTACAGTACCATGTACAGAGTTATAATGTGAGCTACAGTACCAAGTGAGCAGTGTCTGCTACGGTACCATGTACAGAGCTATAAAGTGAGCTACAGTGCCAAGTGAGCAGTGTCAGTTACAGTACCATGTACAGAGTTATAATGTGAGCTACAGTACCAAGTGAGCAGTGTCCGCTACGGTACCATGTACAGAGCTATAAAGTGAGCTACAGTACCAAGTGAGCAGTGTCAGCTACAGTACCATGTACAGTTATAAAGTGAGCTACAGTACCAAGAGAGCAGTGTTCGCTACAGTACTATGTACAGAGTTATAAAGTGAGCTATAGTACCAAGTGAGCAGTGTCACCTACAGTACCATGTACAGAGTTATAAAGTGAGCTACAGTACCAAGTGAGCAGTGTCAGTTACAGTACCATGTACAGAGTTATAAAGTGAGCTACAGTACCAAGTGAGCAGCGTCCGCTACGGTACCATGTACAGAGCTATAAAGTGAGCTATAGTACCAAGTGAGCAGTGTCAGCTACAGTACCATGTACAGAGTTATAAAGTGAGCTACAGTACCAAGTGAGCAGTGTCTGCTACGGTACCATGTACAGAGTTATAAAGTGAGCTACAGTACCAAGTGACCAGTGTCAGTTACAGTGCCATGTACAGAGTTATAAAGTGAGCTACAGTACCAAGTGAGCAGTGTCAGTTAAGGTACCATGTGCAGAGTTATAAAGTGAGCTACAGTACCAAGTGAGCAGTGTCAGCTACAGTGCCATGTACAGAGTTATAAAGTGAGCTACAGTACCAAGTGACCAGTGTCAGATACAGTACCATGTACAAAGTTATAAGGTGAGCTACAGTACCAAGTGAGCAGTGTCCGCTACAGTACCATGGAACAGAGTTATAAAGTGAGCTACAGTACCAAGTGAGCAGCGTCCGCTACGGTACCATGTACAGAGTTATAAAGTGAGCTACAGTACCAAGTGAGCAGTGTCAGTTACAGTACCATGTACAGAGTTATAAAGTGAGTTACAGTACCAAGTGAGCAGTGTCAGTTACAGTACCATGTACAGAGTTATAAAGTGAGCTACAGTACCAAGTGAGCAGTGTCAGCTACAGTACCATGTACAGAGTTATAAAGTGAGCTACAGTACCAAGTGAGCAGTGTCCGCTACGGTACCATGTACAGAGCTATAAAGTGAGCTACAGTACCAAGTGAGCAGTGTCAGCTACAGTACCATGTACAGTTATAAAGTGAGCTACCGTACCAAGAGAGCAGTGTCCGCTGCAGTACCATGTACAGAGTTATAAAGTGAGCTACAGTACCAAGTGAGCAGTGTCAGCTACAGTACCATGTACAGAGTTATAAAGTGAGCTACAGTACCAAGTGAGCAGTGTCAGCTACAGTGCCATGTACAGAGTTATAAAGTGAGCTACAGTACCAAGTGACCAGTGTCAGATACAGTACCATGTACAAAGTTATAAGGTGAGCTACAGTACCAAGTGAGCAGTGTCCGCTACAGTACCATGGAACAGAGTTATAAAGTGAGCTAAAGTACCAAGTGAGCAGTGTCCGCTACGGTACCATGTACAGAGTTATAAAGTGAGCTACAGTACCAAGTGAGCAGTGTCAGTTACAGTACCATGTACAGAGCTATAAAGTGAGCTACAGTACCAAGTGAGCAGTGTCAGTTACAGTACCATGTACAGAGTTATAAAGTGAGCTACAGTACCAAGTGAGCAGGGTCCGCTACGGTACCATGTACAGAGCTATAAAGTGAGCTACAGTACCAAGTGAGCAGTGTCAGTCACAGTACCATGTACAGTTATAAAGTGAGCTACCGTACCAAGAGAGCAGTGTCCGCTGCAGTACCATGTACAGAGTTATAAAGTGAGCTACAGTACCAAGTGAGCAGTGTCAGCTACAGTACCATGTAGAGAGTTATAAAGTGAGCTACAGTACCAAGTGAGCAGTGTCAGTTACAGTACCATGTACAGAGCTATAAAGTGAGCTACAGTACCAAGTGAGCAGTGTCTGCTCCGGTACCATGTACAGAGCTATAAAGTGAGCTACAGTACAAAGTGAGCAGTGTCAGCTACAGTACCATGTACAGTTATAAAGTGAGCTACAGTACCAAGTGAGCAGTGTCAGTTACAGTACCATGTACAGAGTTATAAAGTGACCTACAGTACCAAGTGAGCAGTGTCCGCTACGGTACCATGTACAGAGCTATAAAGTGAGCTAAAGTACTAAGAGAGCAGTGTCTGCTACAGGACCATGTATAGAGTTATAACGTGAGCTACAGTACCAAGTGAGCAGTGTCAGCTACAGTACCATGTACAGTTATAAAGTGAGCTACAGTACCAAGTGAGCAGTGTCAGTTACAGTACCATGTACAGAGTTATAAAGTGAGCTACAGTACCAAGTGAGCAGTGTCCGCTACGGTACCATGTACAGAGTTATAAAGTGAGATACAGTACCAAGTGAGCAGTGTCAGTTACAGTACCATGTACAGAGTTCTAAAGTGAGCTACAGCACTAAGTGAGCAGTATCAGTTACAGTGCCATGTTAAGTTATAAAGTGAGCTACAGTACCAAGTGAGCAGCGTCCGCTACAGTACCATGTACAGAGTTATAAAGTGAGCTACAGTACCAAGTGAGCAGTGTCCGCTATGGTACCATGTACAGAGTTATAAAGTGAGCTACAGTGCCAAGTGAGCAGTGTCAGTTACAGTACCATGTACAGAGTTATAATGTGAGCTACAGTACCAAGTGAGCAGTGTCCGCTACGGTACCATTTACAGAGTTATACAGTGAGCTACAGTACCAAGTGAGCAGTGTCAGCTACAGTACCATGTACAGTTATAAAGTGAGCTACAGTACCAAGTGAGCAGTGTCAGTTACTGTACCATGTACAGAGTTATAAAGTGAGCTACAGTACCAAATGAGCAGTGTCCGCTACGATACCATGTACAGAGCTATAAAGTGAGCTACAGTACCAAGTGAGCAGTGTCAGCTACAGTACCATGTACAGTTATAAAGTGAGCTACAGTACCAAGAGAGCAGTGTTCGCTACAGTACTATGTACTGAGTTATAAAGTGAGCTATAGTACCAAGTGAGCAGTGTCACCTACAGTACCATCTACAGAGTTATAAAGTGAGCTACAGTACCAAGTGAGCAGTGTCAGTTACAGTACCATGTACAGAGTTATAAAGTGAGCTACAGTACCAAGTGAGCAGCGTCCGCTACGGTACCATGTACAGAGCTATAAAGTGAGCTATAGTACCAAGTGAGCAGTGTCAGCTACAGTAACATGTACAGAGTTATAAAGTGAGCTACAGTACCAAGTGAGCAGTGTCCGCTACGGTACCATGTACAGAGTTATAAAGTGAGCTACAGTACCAAGTGAGCAGTGTCAGTTACAGTGCCATGTACAGAGTTATAAAGTGAGCTACAGTACCAAGTGAGCAGTGTCAGTTAAGGTACCATGTACAGAGTTATAAAGTGAGCTACAGTACCAAGTGAGCAGTGTCAGCTACAGTGCCATGTACAGAGTTATAAAGTGAGCTACAGTACCAAGTGACCAGTGTCAGATACAGTACCATGTACAAAGTTATAAGGTGAGCTACAGTACCAAGTGAGCAGTGTCCGCTACAGTACCATGGAACAGAGTTATAACGTGAGCTACAGTACCAAGTGAGCAGCGTCCGCTACGGTACCATGTACAGAGTTATAAAGTGAGCTACAGTACCAAGTGAGCAGTGTCAGTTACAGTACCATGTACAGAGTTATAAAGTGAGTTACAGTACCAAGTGAGCAGTGTCAGTTACAGTACCATGTACAGAGTTATAAAGTGAGCTACAGTACCAAGTGAGCAGTGTCAGCTACAGTACCATGTACAGAGTTATAAAGTGAGCTACAGTACCAAGTGAGCAGTGTCCACTACGGTACCATGTACAGAGCTATAAAGTGAGCTACAGTACCAAGTGAGCAGTGTCAGCTACAGTACCATGTACAGTTATAAAGTGAGCTACCGTACCAAGAGAGCAGTGTCCGCTGCAGTACCATGTACAGAGTTATAAAGTGAGCTACAGTACAAAGTGAGCAGTGTCAGCTACAGTACCATGTACAGAGTTATAAAGTGAGCTACAGTACCAAGTGAGCAGTGTCAGTTACAGTACCATGTACAGAGCTATAAAATGAGCTACAGTACCAAGTGAGCAGTGTCCGCTACGGTACCATGTACAGAGCTATAAAGTGAGCTACAGTACCAAGTGAGCAGTGTCAGCTACAGTACCATGTGCAGTTATAAAGTGAGCTACAGTACCAAGTGAGCAGTGTCAGTTTCAGTACCATGTACAGAGTTATAAAGTGAGCTACAGTACCAAGTGAGCAGTGTCAGTTTCAGTACCATGTACAGAATTATAAAGTGAGCTACAGTACCAAGTGAGCAGTGTCCGCTACGGTACCATGTACAGAGCTACAAAGTGAGCTACAGTACTAAGAGAGCAGTGTCTGCTACAGTACCATGTACAGAGTTATAACGTGAGCTACAGTACCAAGTGAGCAGTTTCAGCTACAGTACCATGTACAGAGTTATAAAGTGAGCTACAGTACCAAGTGAGCAGTGTCAGTTACAGTACCATGTACAGAGTTCTAAAGTGAGCTACAGTACCAAGTGAGCAGTGTCCGCTACGGTACCATGTACAGAGTTATAAAGTGAGATACAGTACCAAGTGAGCAGTGTCAGTTACAGTACCATGTACAGAGTTCTAAAGTGAGCTACAGTACTAAGTGAGCAGTGTCAGTTACAGTGCCATGTTAAGTTATAAAGTGAGCTACAGTACCAAGTGAGCAGCGTCCGCTACAGTACCATGTACAGAGTTATAAAGTGAGCTACAGTACCAAGTGAGCATGTCAGCTACAGTACCATGTACAGTTATAAAGTGAGCTACAGTACCAAGTGAGCAGTGTCAGTTACAGTACCATGTACAGAGTTATAAAGTGAGCTACAGTACCAAGTGAGCAGTTTCAGTACCATGTACAGAGTTATAAAGTGAGCTACAGTACCAAGTGAGCAGTGTCCACTACGGTACCATGTACAGAGCTATAAAGTGAGCTACAGTACCAAGTGAGCAGTGTCAGCTACAGTACCATGTACAGTTATAAAGTGAGCTACAGTACCAAGTGAGCAGTGTCAGTTACAGTACCATGTACAGAGTTATAAAGTGAGCTACAGTACCAAGTGAGCAGTGTCAGTTTCAGTACCATGTACAGAGTTATAAAGTGAGCTACAGTACCAAGTGAGCAGTGTCCGCTACGGTACCATGTACAGAGTTCTAAAGTGAGCTACAGTACTAAGTGAGCAGTGTCAGTTACAGTGCCATGTTAAGTTATAAAGTGAGCTACAGTACCAAGTGAGCAGCGTCCGCTACAGTACCATGTACAGAGTTATAAAGTGAGCTACAGTACCAAGTGAGCAGTGTCCGCTACGGTACCATGTACAGAGTTATAAAGTGAGCTACAGTACCAAGTGAGCAGTGTCAGTTACAGTACCATGTACAGAGTTCTAAAGTGAGCTACAGTACCAAGTGAGCAGTGTCCGCTACGGTACCATGTACAGAGTTATAAAGTGAGATACAGTACCAAGTGAGCAGTGTCAGTTACAGTACCATGTACAGAGTTCTAAAGTGAGCTACAGTACTAAGTGAGCAGTGTCAGTTACAGTGCCATGTTAAGTTATAAAGTGAGCTACAGTACCAAGTGAGCAGCGTCCGCTACAGTACCATGTACAGAGTTATAAAGTGAGCTACAGTACCAAGTGAGCATGTCAGCTACAGTACCATGTACAGTTATAAAGTGAGCTACAGTACCAAGTGAGCAGTGTCAGTTACAGTACCATGTACAGAGTTATAAAGTGAGCTACAGTACCAAGTGAGCAGTGTCAGTTTCAGTACCATGTACAGAGTTATAAAGTGAGCTACAGTACCAAGTGAGCAGTGTCCACTACGGTACCATGTACAGAGCTATAAAGTGAGCTACAGTACCAAGTGAGCAGTGTCAGCTACAGTACCATGTACAGTTATAAAGTGAGCTACAGTACCAAGTGAGCAGTGTCAGTTACAGTACCATGTAAAGAGTTATAAAGTGAGCTACAGTACCAAGTGAGCAGTGTCAGTTTCAGTACCATGTACAGAGTTATAAAGTGAGCTACAGTACCAAGTGAGCAGTGTCCGCTACGGTACCATGTACAGAGCTATTAAGTGAGCTACAGTACTAAGAGAGCAGTGTCTGCTACAGTACCATGTATAGAGTTATAACGTGAGCTACAGTACCAAGTCAGCAGTGTCAGCTACAGTACCATGTACAGAGTTATAAAGTGAGCTACAGTACCAAGTGAGCAGTGTCAGTTACAGTACCATGTACAGAGTTATAAAGTGAGATACAGTACCAAGTGAGCAGTGTCAGTTACGGTACCATGTACAGAGTTCTAAAGTGAGCTACAGTACTAAGTGAGCAGTGTCAGTTACAGTGCCATGTTAAGTTATAAAGTGAGCTACAGTACCAAGTGAGCAGCGTCCGCTACAGTACCATGTACAGAGTTATAAAGTGAGCTACAGTACCAAGTGAGCAGTGTCCGCTACGGTACCATGTACAGAGTTATAAAGTGAGCTACAGTGCCAAGTGAGCAGTGTCAGTTACTGTACCATGTACAGAGTTATAAAGTGAGCTACAGTACCAAGTGAGCAGTGTCAGATACAGTACCATGTACAGAGTTATAAAGTGAGCTACAGTACCAAGTGAGCAGTGTCAGTTACAGTACCATGTACAGAGTTATAAAGTGAGCTACAGTACCAAGTGAGCAGCGTCCGCTACGGTACCATGTACAGAGCTATAAAGTGAGCTATAGTACCAAGTGAGCAGTGTCAGCTACAGTACCATGTACAGAGTTATAAAGTGAGCTACAGAACCAAGTGAGCAGTATCCGCTACGGTACCATGTACAGAGTTATAAAGTGAGCTACAGTACCAAGTGACCAGTGTCAGTTAAAGTGCCATGTACAGAGTTATAAAGTGAGCTACAGTACCAAGTGAGCAGTGTCAGCTACAGTACCATGTACAGTTATAAAGTGAGCAACAGTACCAAGTGAGCAGTGTCAGTTACAGTACCATGTACAGAGTTATAAAGTGAGCTACAGTACCAAGTGAGCAGTGTCAGTTTCAGTACCATGTACAGAGTTATAAAGTGAGCTACAGTACCAAGTGAGCAGTGTCCACTACGGTACCATGTACAGAGTTATAAAGTGAGCTACAGTACCAAGTGAGCAGTGTCCACTACGGTACCATGTACAGAGCTATAAAGTGAGCTACAGTACCAAGTGAGCAGTGTCAGCTACAGTACCATGTACAGTTATAAAGTGAGCTACAGTACCAAGTGAGCAGTGTCAGTTACAGTACCATGTACAGAGTTATAAAGTGAGCTACAGTACCAAGTGAGCAGTGTCAGTTTCAGTACCATGTACAGAGTTATAAAGTGAGCTACAGTACCAAGTGAGCAGTGTCCGCTATGGTACCATGTACAGAGCTATTAAGTGAGCTACAGTACTAAGAGAGCAGTGTCTGCTACAGTACCATGTATAGAGTTATAACGTGAGCTACAGTACCAAGTGAGCAGTGTCAGCTACAGTACCATGTACAGAGTTAAAATGTGAGCTACAGTACCAAGTGAGCAGTGTCAGTTACAGTACCATGTACAGAGTTATAAAGTGAGCTACAGTACCAAGTGAGCAGTGTCCGCTACGGTACCATGTACAGAGTTATAAAGTGAGATACAGTACCAAGTGAGCAGTGTCAGTTACAGTACCATGTACAGAGTTCTAAAGTGAGCTACAGTACTAAGTGAGCAGTGTCAGTTACAGTGCCATGTTAAGTTATAAAGTGAGCTACAGTACCAAGTGAGCAGCGTCCGCTTCTGTACCATGTACAGAGTTATAAAGTGAGCTACAGTACCAAGTGAGCAGTGTCCGCTACGGTACCATGTACAGAGTTATAAAGTGAGCTACAGTGCCAAGTGAGCAGTGTCAGTTACTGTACCATGTACAGAGTTATAAAGTGAGCTACAGTACCAAGTGAGCAGTGTCAGATACAGTACCATGTACAGAGTTGTAAAGTGAGCTACAGTACCAAGTGAGCAGTGTCCGCTACGGTACCATGTACAGAGCTATAAAGTGAGCTACAGTACCAAGTGAGCAGTGTCAGCTACAGTACCATGTACAGTTATAAAGTGAGCTACAGTAGCAAGAGAGCAGTGTTCGCTACAGTACCATGTACAGTTATAAAGTGAGCTATAGTACCAAGGGAGCAGTGTCACCTACAGTACCATGTACAGAGTTATAAAGTGAGCTACAGTACCAAGTGAGCAGTGTCAGTTACAGTACCATGTACAGAGTTATAAAGTGAGCTACAGTACCAAGTGAGCAGCGTCCGCTACGGTACCATGTACAGAGCTATAAAGTGAGCTATAGTACCAAGTGAGCAGTGTCAGCTACAGTACCATGTACAGAGTTATAAAGTGAGCTACAGTACCAAGTGAGCAGTATCCGCTACGGTACCATGTACAGAGTTATAAAGTGAGCTACAGTACCAAGTGACCAGTGTCAGTTAAAGTGCCATGTACAGAGTTATAAAGTGAGCTGCAGTACCAAGTGAGCAGTGTCAGTTAAGGTACCATGTACAGAGTTATAAAGTGAGCTAGAGTACCAAGTGAGCAGTGTCAGCTACAGTGCCATGTACAGAGTTATAAAGTGAGCTACAGTACCAAGTGACCAGTGTCAGATACAGTACCATGTACAAAGTTATAATGTGGGCTACAGTACCAAGTGAGCAGTGTCCGCTACAGTTCCATGGAACAGAGTTATAAAGTGAGCTAAAGTACCAAGTGAGCAGTGTCCGCTACGGTACCATGTACAGAGTTATAAAGTGAGCTACAGTACCAAGTGAGCAGTGTCAGTTACAGTACCATGTATAGAGTTATAACGTGAGCTACAGTACCAAGTGAGCAGTGTCAGTTACAGTACCATGTACAGAGTTCTAAAGTGAGCTACAGTACCAAGTGAGCAGCGTCCGCTACGGTACCATGTACAGAGCTATAAAGTGAGCTACAGTACCAAGTGAGCAGTGTCAGTTACAGTACCATCTACAGAGTTATAAAGTGAGCTGCAGTTCCAAGTGAGCAGTGTCCGCTTCGGTACCATGTACAGAGTTATAAAGTGAGATACAGTACCAAGTGAGCAGTGTCAGTTACAGTACCATGTACAGAGTTCTAAAGTGAGCTACAGTACTAAGTGAGCAGTGTCAGTTACAGTGCCATGTTAAGTTATAAAGTGAGCTACAGTACCAAGTGAGCAGCGTCCGCTACAGTACCATGTACAGAGTTATAAAGTGAGCTACAGTACCAAGTGAGCAGTGTCAGTTACGGTACCATGTACAGAGTTATAAAGTGAGCTACAGTGCCAAGTGAGCAGTGTCAGTTACAGTACCATGTACAGAGTTATAATGTGAGCTACAGTACCAAGTGAGCAGTTTCCGCTACGGTACAATTTACAGAGTTATACAGTGAGCTACAGTACCAAGTGAGCAGTGTCAGCTACAGTACCATGTACAGTTATAAAGTGAGCTACAGTACCAAGTGAGCAGTGTCAGTTACTGTACTATGTACAGAGTTATAAAGTGAGCTACAGTACCAAATGAGCAGTGTCTGCTACGGTACCATGTACAGAGCTATAAAGTGAGCTACAGTACCAAGTGAGCAGTGTCAGCTACAGTACCATGTACAGAGTTATAAAGTGAGCTACAGTACGAAGTGAGCAGTGTCCGCTACGGTACCATGTACAGAGTTATAAAGTGAGCTACAGTACCAAGTGAGCAGTGTCAGTTACAGTGCCATGTACAGAGTTATAAAGTGAGCTACAGTACCAAGTGAGCAGTGTCAGATACAGTACCATGTACAGAGTTATAAAGTGAGCTACAGTACCAAGTGAGCAGTGTCAGTTACAGTGCCATGTACAGAGTTATAAAGTGAGCTACAGTACCAAGTGAGCAGTGTCAGTTAAGGTACCATGTACAGAGTTATAAAGTGAGCTACAGTACCAAGTGAGCAGTGTCAGCTACAGTGCCATGTACAGAGTTATAAAGTGAGCTACAGTACCAATTGACCAGTGTCAGATACAGTACCATGTACACAGTTATAAGGTGAGCTACAGTACCAAGTGAGCAGTGTCAGTTACTGTACTATGTACAGAGTTATAAAGTGAGCTACAGTACCAAGTGAGCAGTGTCCGCTACGGTACCATGTACAGAGCTATAAAGTGAGCTACAGTACCAAGTGAGCAGTGTCAGTTACAGTACCATGTACAGAGTTATAAAGTGAGTTACAGTACCAAGTGAGCAGTGTCAGTTACAGTACCATGTACAGAGTTATAAAGTGAGCTACAGTACCAAGTGAGCAGTCTCAGCTACAGTACCATGTACAGTTATAAAGTGAGCTACCGTACCAAGAGAGCAGTGTCCGCTGCAGTACCATGTACAGAGTTATAAAGTGAGCTACAGTACCAAGTGAGCAGTGTCAGCTACAGTACCATGTACAGAGTTATAATGTGAGCTACAGTACCAAGTGAGCAGTGTCCGCTACAGTACCAAGTGAGCAGTGTCAGCTACAGTACCATGTACAGTTACAAAGTGAGCTACCGTACCAAGAGAGCAGTGTCCGCTGCAGTACCATGTACAGAGTTATAAAGTGAGCTACAGTACCAAGTGAGCAGTGTCAGCTACAGTACCATGTACAGAGTTATAATGTGAGCTACAGTACCAAGTGAGCAGTGTCCGCTACGGTACCATTTACAGAGTTATACAGTGAGCTACAGTACCAAGTGAGCAGTGTCAGTTACAGTGCCATGTTAAGTTATACAGTGAGCTACAGTACCAAGTGAGCAGCGTCCGCTACAGTACCATGTACAGAGTTATAATGTGAGCTACAGTACCAAGTGAGCAGTGTCTGCTATGGTACCATGTACAGAGCTATAAAGTGAGCTACAGTGCCAAGTGAGCAGTGTCAGTTACAGTACCATGTACAGAGTTATAATGTGAGCTACAGTACCAAGTGAGCAGTGTCCGCTACGGTACCATGTACAGAGCTATAAAGTGAGCTACAGTACCAAGTGAGCAGTGTCAGCTACAGTACCATGTACAGTTATAAAGTGATCTACAGTACCAAGAGAGCAGTGTTCGCTACAGTACTATGTACAGAGTTATAAAGTGAGCTATAGTACCAAGTGAGCAGTGTCACCTACAGTACCATGTACAGAGTTATAAAGTGAGCTACAGTACCAAGAGAGCAGTGTCAGTTACAGTACCATGTACAGAGTTATAAAGTGAGCTACAGTACCAAGTGAGCAGCGTCCGCTACGGTACCATGTATAGAGCTATAAAGTGAGCTATAGTACCAAGTGACCAGTGTCAGTTACAGTGCCATGTACAGAGTTATAAAGTGAGCTACAGTACCAAGTGAGCAGTGTCAGTTAAGGTACCATGTACAGAGTTATAAAGTGAGCTACAGTACCAAGTGAGCAGTGTCAGCTACAGTGCCATGTGTAGAGTTATAAAGTGAGCTACAGTACCAATTGACCAGTGTCAGATACAGTACCATGTACACAGTTATAAGGTGAGCTACAGTACCAAGTGAGTAGTATCCGCTACGGTACCATGTACAGAGTTATAAAGTGAGCTACAGTACCAAGTGAGCAGTGTCAGTTACAGTACCATGTACAGAGTTATAAAGTGAGTTACAGTACCAAGTGAGCAGTGTCAGTTACAGTACCATGTACAGAGTTATAAAGTGAGCTACAGTACCAAGTGAGCAGTGTCAGTTACAGTGCCATGTACAGAGTTATAAAGTGAGCTACAGTGCCAAGTGAGCAGTGTCAGTTACAGTGCCATGTACAGAGTTATAAAGTGAGCTACAGTACCAAGTGAGCAGTGTCAGTTAAGGTACCATGTGCAGAGTTATAAAGTGAGCTAGAGTACCAAGTGAGCAGTGCCATGTACAGAGTTATAAAGTGAGCTACAGTACCAAGTGACCAGTGTCAGATACAGTACCATGTACAAAGTTATAATGTGGGCTACAGTACCAAGTGAGCAGTGTCCGCTACAGTTCCATGGAACAGAGTTATAAAGTGAGCTAAAGTACCAAGTGAGCAGTGTCCGCTACGGTACCATGTACAGAGTTATAAAGTGAGCTACAGTACCAAGTGAGCAGTGTCAGTTACAGTACCATGTATAGAGTTATAACGTGAGCTACAGTACCAAGTGAGCAGTGTCAGTTACAGTACCATGTACAGAGTTATAAAGTGAGCTACAGTACCAAGTGAGCAGCGTCCGCTACGGTACCATGTACAGAGCTATAAAGTGAGCTACAGTACCAAGTGAGCAGTGTCAGTTACAGTACCATCTACAGAGTTATAAAGTGAGCTGCAGTTCCAAGTGAGCAGTGTCCGCTTCGGTACCATGTACAGAGTTATAAAGTGAGATACAGTACCAAGTGAGCAGTGTCAGTTACAGTACCATGTACAGAGTTCTAAAGTGAGCTACAGTACTAAGTGAGCAGTGTCAGTTACAGTGCCATGTTAAGTTATAAAGTGAGCTACAGTACCAAGTGAGCAGCATCCGCTACAGTACCATGTACAGAGTTATAAAGTGAGCTACAGTACCAAGTGAGCAGTGTCAGTTACGGTACCATGTACAGAGTTATAAAGTGAGCTACAGTGCCAAGTGAGCAGTGTCAGTTACAGTACCATGTACAGAGTTATAATGTGAGCTACAGTACCAAGTGAGCAGTGTCCGCTACGGTACAATTTACAGAGTTATACAGTGAGCTACAGTACCAAGTGAGCAGTGTCAGCTACAGTACCATGTACAGTTATAAAGTGAGCTACAGTACCAAGTGAGCAGTGTCAGTTACTGTACTATGTACAGAGTTATAAAGTGAGCTACAGTACCAAATGAGCAGTGTCTGCTACGGTACCATGTACAGAGCTATAAAGTGAGCTACAGTACCAAGTGAGCAGTGTCAGCTACAGTACCATGTACAGAGTTATAAAGTGAGCTACAGTACGAAGTGAGCAGTGTCCGCTACGGTACCATGTACAGAGTTATAAAGTGAGCTACAGTACCAAGTGAGCAGTGTCAGTTACAGTGCCATGTACAGAGTTATAAAGTGAGCTACAGTACCAAGTGAGCAGTGTCAGTTAAGGTACCATGTACAGAGTTATAAAGTGAGCTACAGTACCAAGTGAGCAGTGTCAGTTAAGGTACCATGTACAGAGTTATAAAGTGAGCTACAGTACCAAGTGAGCAGTGTCAGCTACAGTGCCATGTACAGAGTTATAAAGTGAGCTACAGTACCAATTGACCAGTGTCAGATACAGTACCATGTACACAGTTATAAGGTGAGCTACAGTACCAAGTGAGCAGTGTCAGTTACTGTACTATGTACAGAGTTATAAAGTGAGCTACAGTACCAAGTGAGCAGTGTCCGCTACGGTACCATGTACAGAGCTATAAAGTGAGCTACAGTACCAAGTGAGCAGTGTCAGTTACAGTACCATGTACAGAGTTATAAAGTGAGTTACAGTACCAAGTGAGCAGTGTCAGTTACAGTACCATGTACAGAGTTATAAAGTGAGCTACAGTACCAAGTGAGCAGTCTCAGCTACAGTACCATGTACAGTTATAAAGTGAGCTACCGTACCAAGAGAGCAGTGTCCGCTGCAGTACCATGTACAGAGTTATAAAGTGAGCTACAGTACCAAGTGAGCAGTGTCAGCTACAGTACCATGTACAGAGTTATAATGTGAGCTACAGTACCAAGTGAGCAGTGTCCGCTACGGTACCATTTACAGAGTTATACAGTGAGCTACAGTACCAAGTGAGCAGTGTCAGTTACAGTGCCATGTTAAGTTATACAGTGAGCTACAGTACCAAGTGAGCAGCGTCCGCTACAGTACCATGTACAGAGTTATAATGTGAGCTACAGTACCAAGTGAGCAGTGTCTGCTATGGTACCATGTACAGAGCTATAAAGTGAGCTACAGTGCCAAGTGAGCAGTGTCAGTTACAGTACCATGTACAGAGTTATAATGTGAGCTACAGTACCAAGTGAGCAGTGTCCGCTACGGTACCATGTACAGAGCTATAAAGTGAGCTACAGTACCAAGTGAGCAGTGTCAGCTACAGTACCATGTACAGTTATAAAGTGATCTACAGTACCAAGAGAGCAGTGTTCGCTACAGTACTATGTACAGAGTTATAAAGTGAGCTATAGTACCAAGTGAGCAGTGTCACCTACAGTACCATGTACAGAGTTATAAAGTGAGCTACAGTACCAAGTGAGCAGTGTCAGTTACAGTACCATGTACAGAGTTATAAAGTGAGCTACAGTACCAAGTGAGCAGCGTCCGCTACGGTACCATGTATAGAGCTATAAAGTGAGCTATAGTACCAAGTGAGCAGTGTCAGCTACAGTACCATGTACAGAGTTATAAAGTGAGCTACAGTACCAAGTGAGTAGTGTCCGCTACGGTACCATGTACAGAGTTATAAAGTGAGCTACAGTACCAAGTGACCAGTGTCAGTTACAGTGCCATGTACAGAGTTATAAAGTGAGCTACAGTACCAAGTGAGCAGTGTCAGTTAAGGTACCATGTACAGAGTTATAAAGTGAGCTACAGTACCAAGTGAGCAGTGTCAGCTACAGTGCCATGTGTAGAGTTATAAAGTGAGCTACAGTACCAATTGACCAGTGTCAGATACAGTACCATGTACACAGTTATAAGGTGAGCTACAGTACCAAGTGAGCAGTGTCCGCTACAGTACCATGGAACAGAGTTATAAAGTGAGCTACAGTACCAAGTGAGCAGCGTCCGCTACGGTACCATGTACAGAGTTATAAAGTGAGCTACAGTACCAAGTGAGCAGTGTCAGTTACAGTACCATGTACAGAGTTATAAAGTGAGTTACAGTACCAAGTGAGCAGTGTCAGTTACAGTACCATGTACAGAGTTATAAAGTGAGCTACAGTACCAAGTGAGCAGTGTCAGCTACAGTACCATGTACAGAGTTATAATGTGAGCTACAGTACCAAGTGAGCAGTGTCCGCTACGGTACCATTTACAGAGTTATACAGTGAGCTACAGTACCAAGTGAGCAGTGTCAGTTACAGTGCCATGTTAAGTTATACAGTGAGCTACAGTACCATGTGAGCAGCGTCCGCTACAGTACCATGTACAGAGTTATAATGTGAGCTACAGTACCAAGTGAGCAGTGTCTGCTACGGTACCATGTACAGAGCTATAAAGTGAGCTACAGTGCCAAGTGAGCAGTGTCAGTTACAGTACCATGTACAGAGTTATAATGTGAGCTACAGTACCAAGTGAGCAGTGTCCGCTACGGTACCATGTATAGAGTTATAACGTGAGCTACAGTACCAAGTGAGCAGTGTCAGCTACAGTACCATGTACAGAGTTATAAAGTGAGCTACAGTACCAAGTGAGCAGTGTCAGTTACAGTACCATGTACAGAGTTATAAAGTGAGATACAGTACCAAGTGAGCAGTGTCAGTTACAGTACCATGTACAGAGTTATAAAGTGAGCTACAGTACTAAGTGAGCAGTGTCAGTTACAGTGCCATGTTAAGTTATAAAGTGAGCTACAGTACCAAGTGAGCAGCGTCCGCTACAGTACCATGTACAGAGTTATAAAGTGAGCTACAGTACCAAGTGAGCAGTGTCCGCTACGGTACCATGTACAGAGTTATAAAGTGAGCTACAGTGCCAAGTGAGCAGTGTCAGTTACTGTACCATGTACAGAGTTATAAAGTGAGCTACAGTACCAAGTGAGCAGTGTCAGATACAGTACCATGTACAGAGTTATAAAGTGAGCTACAGTACCAAGTGAGCAGCGTCCGCTTCTGTACCATGTACAGAGTTATAAAGTGAGCTACAGTACCAAGTGAGCAGCGTCCGCTACGGTACCATGTACAGAGCTATAAAGTGAGCTATAGTACCAAGTGAGCAGTGTCAGCTACAGTACCATGTACAGAGTTATAAAGTGAGCTACAGTACCAAGTGAGCAGTATCCGCTACGGTACCATGTACAGAGTTATAAAGTGAGCTACAGTACCAAGTGACCAGTGTCAGTTAAAGTGCCATGTACAGAGTTATAAAGTGAGCTACAGTACCAAGTGAGCAGTGTCAGCTACAGTACCATGTACATTTATAAAGTGAGCAATAGTACCAAGTGAGCAGTGTCAGTTACAGTACCATGTACAGAGTTATAAAGTGAGCTACAGTACCAAGTGAGCAGTGTCAGTTTCAGTACCATGTACAGAGTTATAAAGTGAGCTACAGTACCAAGTGAGCAGTGTCCACTACGGTACCATGTACAGAGTTATAAAGTGAGCTACAGTACCAAGTGAGCAGTGTCCACTACGGTACCATGTACAGAGCTATAAAGTGAGCTACAGTACCAAGTGAGCAGTGTCAGCTACAGTACCATGTACAGTTATAAAGTGAGCTACAGTACCAAGTGAGCAGTGTCAGTTACAGTACCATGTACAGAGTTATAAAGTGAGCTACAGTACCAAGTGAGCAGTGTCCGCTACGGTACCATGTACAGAGCTATTAAGTGAGCTACAGTACTAAGAGAGCAGTGTCTGCTACAGTACCATGTATAGAGTTATAACGTGAGCTACAGTACCAAGTGAGCAGTGTCAGCTACAGTACCATGTACAGAGTTAAAATGTGAGCTACAGTACCAAGTGAGCAGTGTCAGTTACAGTACCATGTACAGAGTTATAAAGTGAGCTACAGTACCAAGTGAGCAGTGTCCGCTACGGTACCATGTACAGAGTTATAAAGTGAGATACAGTACCAAGTGAGCAGTGTCAGTTACAGTACCATGTACAGAGTTCTAAAGTGAGCTACAGTACTAAGTGAGCAGTGTCAGTTACAGTGCCATGTTAAGTTATAAAGTGAGCTACAGTACCAAGTGAGCAGCGTCCGCTTCTGTACCATGTACAGAGTTATAAAGTGAGCTACAGTACCAAGTGAGCAGTGTCCGCTACGGTACCATGTACAGAGTTATAAAGTGAGCTACAGTGCCAAGTGAGCAGTGTCAGTTACTGTACCATGTACAGAGTTATAAAGTGAGCTACAGTACCAAGTGAGCAGTGTCAGATACAGTACCATGTACAGAGTTGTAAAGTGAGCTACAGTACCAAGTGAGCAGTGTCCGCTACGGTACCATGTACAGAGCTATAAAGTGAGCTACAGTACCAAGTGAGCAGTGTCAGCTACAGTACCATGTACAGTTATAAAGTGAGCTACAGTAGCAAGAGAGCAGTGTTCGCTACAGTACCATGTACAGAGTTATAAAGTGAGCTATAGTACCAAGGGAGCAGTGTCACCTACAGTACCATGTACAGAGTTATAAAGTGAGCTACAGTACCAAGTGAGCAGTGTCAGTTACAGTACCATGTACAGAGTTATAAAGTGAGCTACAGTACCAAGTGAGCAGCGTCCGCTACGGTACCATGTACAGAGCTATAAAGTGAGCTATAGTACCAAGTGAGCAGTGTCAGCTACAGTACCATGTACAGAGTTAAAAAGTGAGCTACAGTACCAAGTGAGCAGTATCCGCTACGGTACCATGTACAGAGTTATAAAGTGAGCTACAGTACCAAGTGACCAGTGTAAGTTAAAGTGCCATGTACAGAGTTATAAAGTGAGCTGCAGTACCAAGTGAGCAGTGTCAGTTAAGGTACCATGTACAGAGTTATAAAGTGAGCTACAGTACCAAGTGAGCAGTGTCAGCTACAGTGCCATGTACAGAGTTATAAAGTGAGCTACAGTACCAAGTGACCAGTGTCAGATACAGTACCATGTACAAAGTTATAATGTGGGCTACAGTACCAAGTGAGCAGTGTCCGCTACAGTTCCATGGAACAGAGTTATAAAGTGAGCTAAAGTACCAAGTGAGCAGTGTCCGCTACGGTACCATGTACAGAGTTATAAAGTGAGCTACAGTACCAAGTGAGCAGTGTCAGTTACAGTACCATGTACAGAGTTAAAATGTGAGCTACAGTACCAAGTGAGCAGTGTCAGTTACAGTACCATGTACAGAGTTATAAAGTGAGCTACAGTACCAAGTGAGCAGTGTCCGCGATGGTACCATGTACAGAGCTATTAAGTGAGCTACAGTACTAAGAGAGCAGTGTCTGCTACAGTACCATGTATAGAGTTATAACGTGAGCTACAGTACCAAGTGAGCAGTGTCAGCTACAGTACCATGTACAGAGTTAAAATGTGAGCTACAGTACCAAGTGAGCAGTGTCAGTTACAGTACCATGTACAGAGTTATAAAGTGAGCTACAGTACCAAGTGAGCAGTGTCCGCTACGGTACCATGTACAGAGTTATAAAGTGAGATACAGTACCAAGTGAGCAGTGTCAGTTACAGTACCATGTACAGAGTTCTAAAGTGAGCTACAGTACTAAGTGAGCAGTGTCAGTTACAGTGCCATGTTAAGTTATAAAGTGAGCTACAGTACCAAGTGAGCAGCGTCCGCTTCTGTACCATGTACAGAGTTATAAAGTGAGCTACAGTACCAAGTGAGCAGTGTCCGCTACGGTACCATGTACAGAGTTATAAAGTGAGCTACAGTGCCAAGTGAGCAGTGTCAGTTACTGTACCATGTACAGAGTTATAAAGTGAGCTACAGTACCAAGTGAGCAGTGTCAGATACAGTACCATGTACAGAGTTGTAAAGTGAGCTACAGTACCAAGTGAGCAGTGTCCGCTACGGTACCATGTACAGAGCTATAAAGTGAGCTACAGTACCAAGTGAGCAGTGTCAGCTACAGTACCATGTACAGTTATAAAGTGAGCTACAGTAGCAAGAGAGCAGTGTTCGCTACAGTACCATGTACAGAGTTATAAAGTGAGCTATAGTACCAAGGGAGCAGTGTCACCTACAGTACCATGTACAGAGTTATAAAGTGAGCTACAGTACCAAGTGAGCAGTGTCAGTTACAGTACCATGTACAGAGTTATAAAGTGAGCTACAGTACCAAGTGAGCAGCGTCCGCTACGGTACCATGTACAGAGCTATAAAGTGAGCTATAGTACCAAGTGAGCAGTGTCAGCTACAGTACCATGTACAGAGTTATAAAGTGAGCTACAGTACCAAGTGAGCAGTATCCGCTACGGTACCATGTACAGAGTTATAAAGTGAGCTACAGTACCAAGTGACCAGTGTCAGTTAAAGTGCCATGTACAGAGTTATAAAGTGAGCTGCAGTACCAAGTGAGCAGTGTCAGTTAAGGTACCATGTACAGAGTTATAAACTGAGCTAGAGTACCAAGTGAGCAGTGTCAGCTACAGTGCCATGTACAGAGTTATAAAGTGAGCTACAGTACAAAGTGACCAGTGTCAGATACAGTACCATGTACAAAGTTATAATGTGGGCTACAGTACCAAGTGAGCAGTGTCCGCTACAGTTCCATGGAACAGAGTTATAAAGTGAGCTAAAGTACCAAGTGAGCAGTGTCCGCTACGGTACCATGTACAGAGTTATAAAGTGAGCTACAGTACCAAGTGAGCAGTGTCAGTTACAGTACCATGTATAGAGTTATAACGTGAGCTACAGTACCAAGTGAGCAGTGTCAGCTACAGTACCATGTACAGAGTTATAAAGTGAGCTACAGTACCAAGTGAGCAGTGTCAGTTACAGTACCATCTACAGAGTTATAAAGTGAGCTGCAGTTCCAAGTGAGCAGTGTCCGCTTCGGTACCATGTACAGAGTTATAAAGTGAGATACAGTACCAAGTGAGCAGTGTCAGTTACAGTACCATGTACAGAGTTCTAAAGTGAGCTACAGTACTAAGTGAGCAGTGTCAGTTACAGTGCCATGTTAAGTTATAAAGTGAGCTACAGTACCAAGTGAGCAGCGTCCGCTACAGTACCATGTACAGAGTTATAAAGTGAGCTACAGTACCAAGTGAGCAGTGTCCGCTACGGTACCATGTACAGAGTTATAAAGTGAGCTACAGTGCCAAGTGAGCAGTGTCAGTTACAGTACCATGTACAGAGTTATAATGTGAGCTACAGTACCAAGTGAGCAGTGTCCGCTACGGTACAATTTACAGAGTTATACAGTGAGCTACAGTACCAAGTGAGCAGTGTCAGCTACAGTACCATGTACAGTTATAAAGTGAGCTACAGTACCAAGTGAGCAGTGTCAGTTACTGTACTATGTACAGAGTTATAAAGTGAGCTACAGTACCAAATGAGCAGTGTCTGCTACGGTACCATGTACAGAGCTATAAAGTGAGCTACAGTACCAAGTGAGCAGTCTCAGCTACGGTACCATGTACAGAGCTATAAAGTGAGCTACAGTACCAAGTGAGCAGTGTCAGCTACAGTACCATGTACAGAGTTATAATGTGAGCTACAGTACCAAGTGAGCAGTGTCCGCTACGGTACCATTTACAGAGTTATACAGTGAGCTACAGTACCAAGTGAGCAGTGTCAGTTACAGTGCCATGTTAAGTTATACAGTGAGCTACAGTACCAAGTGAGCAGCGTCCGCTACAGTACCATGTACAGAGTTATAATGTGAGCTACAGTACCAAGTGAGCAGTGTCTGCTATGGTACCATGTACAGAGCTATAAAGTGAGCTACAGTGCCAAGTGAGCAGTGTCAGTTACAGTACCATGTACAGAGTTATAATGTGAGCTACAGTACCAAGTGAGCAGTGTCCGCTACGGTACCATGTACAGAGCTATAAAGTGAGCTACAGTACCAAGTGAGCAGTGTCAGCTACAGTACCATGTACAGTTATAAAGTGATCTACAGTACCAAGAGAGCAGTGTTCGCTACAGTACTATGTACAGAGTTATAAAGTGAGCTATAGTACCAAGTGAGCAGTGTCACCTACAGTACCATGTACAGAGTTATAAAGTGAGCTACAGTACCAAGTGAGCAGTGTCAGTTACAGTACCATGTACAGAGTTATAAAGTGAGCTACAGTACCAAGTGAGCAGCGTCCGCTACGGTACCATGTATAGAGCTATAAAGTGAGCTATAGTACCAAGTGAGCAGTGTCAGCTACAGTACCATGTACAGAGTTATAAGGTGAGCTACAGTACCAAGTGAGTAGTGTCCGCTACGGTACCATGTACAGAGTTATAAAGTGAGCTACAGTACCAAGTGACCAGTGTCAGTTACAGTGCCATGTACAGAGTTATAAAGTGAGCTACAGTACCAAGTGAGCAGTGTCAGTTAAGGTACCATGTACAGAGTTATAAAGTGAGCTACAGTACCAAGTGAGCAGTGTCAGCTACAGTGCCATGTGTAGAGTTATAAAGTGAGCTACAGTACCAATTGACCAGTGTCAGATACAGTACCATGTACACAGTTATAAGGTGAGCTACAGTACCAAGTGAGCAGTGTCCGCTACAGTACCATGGAACAGAGTTATAAAGTGAGCTACAGTACCAAGTGAGCAGCGTCCGCTACGGTACCATGTACAGAGTTATAAAGTGAGCTACAGTACCAAGTGAGCAGTGTCAGTTACAGTACCATGTACAGAGTTATAAAGTGAGTTACAGTACCAAGTGAGCAGTGTCAGTTACAGTACCATGTACAGAGTTATAAAGTGAGCTACAGTACCAAGTGAGCAGTGTCAGCTACAGTACCATGTACAGAGTTATAATGTGAGCTACAGTACCAAGTGAGCAGTGTCCGCTACGGTACCATTTACAGAGTTATACAGTGAGCTACAGTACCAAGTGAGCAGTGTCAGTTACAGTGCCATGTTAAGTTATACAGTGAGCTACAGTACCATGTGAGCAGCGTCCGCTACAGTACCATGTACAGAGTTATAATGTGAGCTACAGTACCAAGTGAGCAGTGTCTGCTACGGTACCATGTACAGAGCTATAAAGTGAGCTACAGTGCCAAGTGAGCAGTGTCAGTTACAGTACCATGTACAGAGTTATAATGTGAGCTACAGTACCAAGTGAGCAGTGTCCGCTACGGTACCATGTATAGAGTTATAACGTGAGCTACAGTACCAAGTGAGCAGTGTCAGCTACAGTACCATGTACAGAGTTATAAAGTGAGCTACAGTACCAAGTGAGCAGTGTCCGCTACAGTACCATGGAACAGAGTTATAAAGTGAGCTACAGTACCAAGTGAGCAGCGTCCGCTACGGTACCATGTACAGAGTTATAAGGTGAGCTACAGTACCAAGTGAGCAGTGTCCGCTACAGTACCATGGAACAGAGTTATAAAGTGAGCTACAGTACCAAGTGAGCAGCGTCCGCTACAGTACCATGTACAGAGTTATAAAGTGAGCTACAGTACCAAGTGAGCAGTGTCCGCTACGGTACCATGTACAGAGTTATAAAGTGAGCTACAGTGCCAAGTGAGCAGTGTCAGTTACTGTACCATGTACAGAGTTATAAAGTGAGCTACAGTACCAAGTGAGCAGTGTCAGATACAGTACCATGTACAGAGTTATAAAGTGAGCTACAGTACCAAGTGAGCAGTGTCAGTTACAGTACCATGTACAGAGTTATAAAGTGAGCTACAGTACCAAGTGAGCAGCGTCCGCTACGGTACCATGTACAGAGCTATAAAGTGAGCTATAGTACCAAGTGAGCAGTGTCAGCTACAGTACCATGTACAGAGTTATAAAGTGAGCTACAGTACCAAGTGAGCAGTATCCGCTACGGTACCATGTACAGAGTTATAAAGTGAGCTACAGTACCAAGTGACCAGTGTCAGTTAAAGTGCCATGTACAGAGTTATAAAGTGAGCTGCAGTACCAAGTGAGCAGTGTCAGTTAAGGTACCATGTACAGAGTTATAAACTGAGCTAGAGTACCAAGTGAGCAGTGTCAGCTACAGTGCCATGTACAGAGTTATAAAGTGAGCTACAGTACCAAGTGACCAGTGTCAGATACAGTACCATGTACAAAGTTATAATGTGGGCTACAGTACCAAGTGAGCAGTGTCCGCTACAGTTCCATGGAACAGAGTTATAAAGTGAGCTAAAGTACCAAGTGAGCAGTGTCCGCTACGGTACCATGTACAGAGTTATAAAGTGAGCTACAGTACCAAGTGAGCAGTGTCAGTTACAGTACCATGTATAGAGTTATAACGTGAGCTACAGTACCAAGTGAGCAGTGTCAGCTACAGTACCATGTACAGAGTTATAAAGTGAGCTACAGTACCAAGTGAGCAGTGTCAGTTACAGTACCATCTACAGAGTTATAAAGTGAGCTGCAGTTCCAAGTGAGCAGTGTCCGCTTCGGTACCATGTACAGAGTTATAAAGTGAGATACAGTACCAAGTGAGCAGTGTCAGTTACAGTACCATGTACAGAGTTCTAAAGTGAGCTACAGTACTAAGTGAGCAGTGTCAGTTACAGTGCCATGTTAAGTTATAAAGTGAGCTACAGTACCAAGTGAGCAGCGTCCGCTACAGTACCATGTACAGAGTTATAAAGTGAGCTACAGTACCAAGTGAGCAGTGTCCGCTACGGTACCATGTACAGAGTTATAAAGTGAGCTACAGTGCCAAGTGAGCAGTGTCAGTTACAGTACCATGTACAGAGTTATAATGTGAGCTACAGTACCAAGTGAGCAGTGTCCGCTACGGTACAATTTACAGAGTTATACAGTGAGCTACAGTACCAAGTGAGCAGTGTCAGCTACAGTACCATGTACAGTTATAAAGTGAGCTACAGTACCAAGTGAGCAGTGTCAGTTACTGTACTATGTACAGAGTTATAAAGTGAGCTACAGTACCAAATGAGCAGTGTCTGCTACGGTACCATGTACAGAGCTATAAAGTGAGCTACAGTACCAAGTGAGCAGTCTCAGCTACAGTACCGTGTACAGTTATAAAGTGAGCTACCGTACCAAGAGAGCAGTGTCCGCTGCAGTACCATGTACAGAGCTATAAAGTGAGCTACAGTGCCAAGTGAGCAGTGTCAGTTACAGTACCATGTACAGAGTTATAATGTGAGCTACAGTACCAAGTGAGCAGTGTCCGCTACGGTACCATGTACAGAGCTATAAAGTGAGCTACAGTACCAAGTGAGCAGTGTCAGCTACAGTACCATGTACAGTTATAAAGTGATCTACAGTACCAAGAGAGCAGTGTTCGCTACAGTACCATGTACAGAGTTATAAAGTGAGCTACAGTACCAAGTGAGCAGTGTCAGATACAGTACCATGTACAGAGTTGTAAAGTGAGCTACAGTACCAAGTGAGCAGTGTCAGCTACAGTGCCATGTGTAGAGTTATAAAGTGAGCTACAGTACCAATTGACCAGTGTCAGATACAGTACCATGTACACAGTTATAAGGTGAGCTACAGTACCAAGTGAGCAGTGTCCGCTACAGTACCATGGAACAGAGTTATAAAGTGAGCTACAGTACCAAGTGAGCAGCGTCCGCTACGGTACCATGTACAGAGTTATAAAGTGAGCTACAGTACCAAGTGAGCAGTGTCAGTTACAGTACCATGTACAGAGTTATAAAGTGAGTTACAGTACCAAGTGAGCAGTGTCAGTTACAGTACCATGTACAGAGTTATAAAGTGAGCTACAGTACCAAGTGAGCAGCGTCCGCTTCTGTACCATGTACAGAGTTATAAAGTGAGTTACAGTACCAAGTGAGCAGTGTCAGTTACAGTACCATGTACAGAGTTATAAAGTGAGCTACAGTACCAAGTGAGCAGTGTCAGCTACAGTACCATGTACAGAGTTATAAAGTGAGCTACAGTACCAAGTGAGCAGTGTCAGTTACAGTACCATGTACAGAGTTATAAAGTGAGCTACAGTACCAAGTGAGCAGTGTCAGTTACAGTACCATGTACAGAGTTATAAAGTGAGCTACAGTACCAAGTGAGCAGCGTCCGCTACGGTACCATGTATAGAGCTATAAAGTGAGCTATAGTACCAAGTGAGCAGTGTCAGCTACAGTACCATGTACAGAGTTATAAAGTGAGCTACAGTACCAAGTGAGTAGTGTCCGCTACGGTACCATGTACAGAGTTATAAAGTGAGCTACAGTACCAAGTGACCAGTGTCAGTTACAGTGCCATGTACAGAGTTATAAAGTGAGCTACAGTACCAAGTGAGCAGTGTCAGTTAAGGTACCATGTACAGAGTTATAAAGTGAGCTACAGTACCAAGTGAGCAGTGTCAGCTACAGTGCCATGTGTAGAGTTATAAAGTGAGCTACAGTACCAATTGACCAGTGTCAGATACAGTACCATGTACACAGTTATAAGGTGAGCTACAGTACCAAGTGAGCAGTGTCCGCTACAGTACCATGGAACAGAGTTATAAAGTGAGCTACAGTACCAAGTGAGCAGCGTCCGCTACGGTACCATGTACAGAGTTATAAAGTGAGCTACAGTACCAAGTGAGCAGTGTCAGTTACAGTACCATGTTAAGTTATAAAGTGAGCTACAGTACCAAGTGAGCAGCGTCCGCTTCTGTACCATGTACAGAGTTATAAAGTGAGCTACAGTACCAAGTGAGCAGTGTCCGCTACGGTACCATGTACAGAGTTATAAAGTGAGCTACAGTGCCAAGTGAGCAGTGTCAGATACAGTACCATGTACAGAGTTGTAAAGTGAGCTACAGTACCAAGTGAGCAGTGTCCGCTACGGTACCATGTACAGAGCTATAAAGTGAGCTACAGTACCAAGTGAGCAGTGTCAGCTACAGTACCATGTACAGTTATAAAGTGAGCTACAGTAGCAAGAGAGCAGTGTTCGCTACAGTACCATGTACAGAGTTATAAAGTGAGCTATAGTACCAAGGGAGCAGTGTCACCTACAGTACCATGTACAGAGTTATAAAGTGAGCTACAGTACCAAGTGAGCAGTGTCAGTTACAGTACCATGTACAGAGTTATAAAGTGAGCTACAGTACCAAGTGAGCAGCGTCCGCTACGGTACCATGTACAGAGCTATAAAGTGAGCTATAGTACCAAGTGAGCAGTGTCAGCTACAGTACCATGTACAGAGTTATAAAGTGAGCTACAGTACCAAGTGAGCAGTATCCGCTACGGTACCATGTACAGAGTTATAAAGTGAGCTACAGTACCAAGTGACCAGTGTCAGTTAAAGTGCCATGTACAGAGTTATAAAGTGAGCTGCAGTACCAAGTGAGCAGTGTCAGTTAAGGTACCATGTACAGAGTTATAAAGTGAGCTACAGTACCAAGTGAGCAGTGTCAGCTACAGTGCCATGTACAGAGTTATAAAGTGAGCTACAGTACCAAGTGACCAGTGTCAGATACAGTACCATGTACAAAGTTATAATGTGGGCTACAGTACCAAGTGAGCAGTGTCCGCTACAGTTCCATGGAACAGAGTTATAAAGTGAGCTAAAGTACCAAGTGAGCAGTGTCCGCTACGGTACCATGTACAGAGTTATAAAGTGAGCTACAGTACCAAGTGAGCAGTGTCAGTTACAGTACCATGTACAGAGTTAAAATGTGAGCTACAGTACCAAGTGAGCAGTGTCAGTTACAGTACCATGTACAGAGTTATAAAGTGAGCTACAGTACCAAGTGAGCAGTGTCCGCTACGGTACCATGTACAGAGCTATTAAGTGAGCTACAGTACTAAGAGAGCAGTGTCTGCTACAGTACCATGTATAGAGTTATAACGTGAGCTACAGTACCAAGTGAGCAGTGTCAGCTACAGTACCATGTACAGAGTTAAAATGTGAGCTACAGTACCAAGTGAGCAGTGTCAGTTACAGTACCATGTACAGAGTTATAAAGTGAGCTACAGTACCAAGTGAGCAGTGTCCGCTACGGTACCATGTACAGAGTTATAAAGTGAGCTACAGTACCAAGTGACCAGTGTCAGTTACAGTGCCATGTACAGAGTTATAAAGTGAGCTACAGTACCAAGTGAGCAGTGTCAGTTAAGGTACCATGTACAGAGTTATAAAGTGAGCTACAGTACCAAGTGAGCAGTGTCAGCTACAGTGCCATGTGTAGAGTTATAAAGTGAGCTACAGTACCAATTGACCAGTGTCAGATACAGTACCATGTACACAGTTATAAGGTGAGCTACAGTACCAAGTGAGCAGTGTCCGCTACAGTACCATGGAACAGAGTTATAAAGTGAGCTACAGTACCAAGTGAGCAGCGTCCGCTACGGTACCATGTACAGAGTTATAAAGTGAGCTACAGTACCAAGTGAGCAGTGTCAGTTACAGTACCATGTACAGAGTTATAAAGTGAGTTACAGTACCAAGTGAGCAGTGTCAGTTACAGTACCATGTACAGAGTTATAAAGTGAGCTACAGTACCAAGTGAGCAGTGTCAGCTACAGTACCATGTACAGAGTTATAATGTGAGCTACAGTACCAAGTGAGCAGTGTCCGCTACGGTACCATTTACAGAGTTATACAGTGAGCTACAGTACCAAGTGAGCAGTGTCAGTTACAGTGCCATGTTAAGTTATAAAGTGAGCTACAGTACCAAGTGAGCAGCGTCCGCTTCTGTACCATGTACAGAGTTATAAAGTGAGCTACAGTACCAAGTGAGCAGTGTCCGCTACGGTACCATGTACAGAGTTATAAAGTGAGCTACAGTGCCAAGTGAGCAGTGTCAGTTACTGTACCATGTACAGAGTTATAAAGTGAGCTACAGTACCAAGTGAGCAGTGTCAGATACAGTACCATGTACAGAGTTGTAAAGTGAGCTACAGTACCAAGTGAGCAGTGTCCGCTACGGTACCATGTACAGAGCTATAAAGTGAGCTACAGTACCAAGTGAGCAGTGTCAGCTACAGTACCATGTACAGAGCTATAAAGTGAGCTACAGTGCCAAGTGAGCAGCGTCCGCTACGGTACCATGTACAGAGCTATAAAGTGAGCTATAGTACCAAGTGAGCAGTGTCCGCTTCGGTACCATGTACAGAGTTATAAAGTGAGATACAGTACCAAGTGAGCAGTGTCAGTTACAGTACCATGTACAGAGTTCTAAAGTGAGCTACAGTACTAAGTGAGCAGTGTCAGTTACAGTGCCATGTTAAGTTATAAAGTGAGCTACAGTACCAAGTGAGCAGCGTCCGCTTCTGTACCACGTACAGAGTTATAAAGTGAGCTACAGTACCAAGTGAGCAGTGTCCGCTACGGTACCATGTACAGAGCTATAAAGTGAGCTACAGTACCAAGTGAGCAGTGTCCGCTACGGTACCATGTACAGAGCTATAAAGTGAGCTACAGTACCAAGTGAGCAGTGTCAGCTACAGTACCATGTACAGTTATAAAGTGAGCTACAGTAGCAAGAGAGCAGTGTTCGCTACAGTACCATGTACAGAGTTATAAAGTGAGCTATAGTACCAAGGGAGCAGTGTCACCTACAGTACCATGTACAGAGTTATAAAGTGAGCTACAGTACCAAGTGAGCAGTGTCAGTTACAGTACCATGTACAGAGTTATAAAGTGAGCTACAGTGCCAAGTGAGCAGCGTCCGCTACGGTACCATGTACAGAGCTATAAAGTGAGCTATAGTACCAAGTGAGCAGTGTCAGCTACAGTACCATGTACAGAGTTATAAAGTGAGCTACAGTACCAAGTGAGCAGTATCCGCTACGGTACCATGTACAGAGTTATAAAGTGAGCTACAGTACCAAGTGACCAGTGTCAGTTAAAGTGCCATGTACAGAGTTATAAAGTGAGCTGCAGTACCAAGTGAGCAGTGTCAGTTAAGGTACCATGTACAGAGTTATAAAGTGAGCTACAGTACCAAGTGAGCAGTGTCAGCTACAGTGCCATGTACAGAGTTATAAAGTGAGCTACAGTACCAAGTGACCAGTGTCAGATACAGTACCATGTACAAAGTTATAATGTGGGCTACAGTACCAAGTGAGCAGTGTCCGCTACAGTTCCATGGAACAGAGTTATAAAGTGAGCTAAAGTACCAAGTGAGCAGTGTCCGCTACGGTACCATGTACAGAGTTATAAAGTGAGCTACAGTACCAAGTGAGCAGTGTCAGTTACAGTACCATGTACAGAGTTAAAATGTGAGCTACAGTACCAAGTGAGCAGTGTCAGTTACAGTACCATGTACAGAGTTATAAAGTGAGCTACAGTACCAAGTGAGCAGTGTCCGCTACGGTACCATGTACAGAGCTATTAAGTGAGCTACAGTACTAAGAGAGCAGTGTCTGCTACAGTACCATGTATAGAGTTATAACGTGAGCTACAGTACCAAGTGAGCAGTGTCAGCTACAGTACCATGTACAGAGTTAAAATGTGAGCTACAGTACCAAGTGAGCAGTGTCAGTTACAGTACCATGTACAGAGTTATAAAGTGAGCTACAGTACCAAGTGAGCAGTGTCCGCTACGGTACCATGTACAGAGTTATAAAGTGAGATACAGTACCAAGTGAGCAGTGTCAGTTACAGTACCATGTACAGAGTTCTAAAGTGAGCTACAGTACTAAGTGAGCAGTGTCAGTTACAGTGCCATGTTAAGTTATAAAGTGAGCTACAGTACCAAGTGAGCAGCGTCCGCTTCTGTACCACGTACAGAGTTATAAAGTGAGCTACAGTACCAAGTGAGCAGTGTCCGCTACGGTACCATGTACAGAGTTATAAAGTGAGCTACAGTGCCAAGTGAGCAGTGTCAGTTACTGTACCATGTACAGAGTTATAAAGTGAGCTACAGTACCAAGTGAGCAGTGTCAGATACAGTACCATGTACAGAGTTGTAAAGTGAGCTACAGTACCAAGTGAGCAGTGTCCGCTACGGTACCATGTACAGAGCTATAAAGTGAGCTACAGTACCAAGTGAGCAGTGTCAGCTACAGTACCATGTACAGTTATAAAGTGAGCTACAGTAGCAAGAGAGCAGTGTTCGCTACAGTACCATGTACAGAGTTATAAAGTGAGCTATAGTACCAAGGGAGCAGTGTCACCTACAGTACCATGTACAGAGTTATAAAGTGAGCTACAGTACCAAGTGAGCAGTGTCAGTTACAGTACAATGTACAGAGTTATAAAGTGAGCTACAGTACCAAGTGAGCAGCGTCCGCTACGGTACCATGTACAGAGCTATAAAGTGAGCTATAGTACCAAGTGAGCAGTGTCAGCTACAGTACCATGTACAGAGTTATAAAGTGAGCTACAGTACCAAGTGAGCAGTATCCGCTACGGTACCATGTACAGAGTTATAAAGTGAGCTACAGTACCAAGTGACCAGTGTCAGTTAAAGTGCCATGTACAGAGTTATAAAGTGAGCTGCAGTACCAAGTGAGCAGTGTCAGTTAAGGTACCATGTACAGAGTTATAAACTGAGCTAGAGTACCAAGTGAGCAGTGTCAGCTACAGTGCCATGTACAGAGTTATAAAGTGAGCTACAGTACCAAGTGACCAGTGTCAGATACAGTACCATGTACAAAGTTATAATGTGGGCTACAGTACCAAGTGAGCAGTGTCCGCTACAGTTCCATGGAACAGAGTTATAAAGTGAGCTAAAGTACCAAGTGAGCAGTGTCCGCTACGGTACCATGTACAGAGTTATAAAGTGAGCTACAGTACCAAGTGAGCAGTGTCAGTTACAGTACCATGTATAGAGTTATAACGTGAGCTACAGTACCAAGTGAGCAGTGTCAGCTACAGTACCATGTACAGAGTTATAAAGTGAGCTACAGTACCAAGTGAGCAGTGTCAGTTACAGTACCATCTACAGAGTTATAAAGTGAGCTGCAGTTCCAAGTGAGCAGTGTCCGCTTCGGTACCATGTACAGAGTTATAAAGTGAGATACAGTACCAAGTGAGCAGTGTCAGTTACAGTACCATGTACAGAGTTCTAAAGTGAGCTACAGTACTAAGTGAGCAGTGTCAGTTACAGTGCCATGTTAAGTTATAAAGTGAGCTACAGTACCAAGTGAGCAGCGTCCGCTACAGTACCATGTACAGAGTTATAAAGTGAGCTACAGTACCAAGTGAGCAGTGTCCGCTACGGTACCATGTACAGAGTTATAAAGTGAGCTACAGTGCCAAGTGAGCAGTGTCAGTTACAGTACCATGTACAGAGTTATAATGTGAGCTACAGTACCAAGTGAGCAGTGTCCGCTACGGTACAATTTACAGAGTTATACAGTGAGCTACAGTACCAAGTGAGCAGTGTCAGCTACAGTACCATGTACAGTTATAAAGTGAGCTACAGTACCAAGTGAGCAGTGTCTGCTACGGTACCATGTACAGAGCTATAAAGTGAGCTACAGTACCAAGTGAGCAGTGTCAGCTACAGTACCATGTACAGTTATAAAGTGAGCTACAGTACCAAGAGAGCAGTGTTCACTACAGTACTATGTACAGAGTTATAAAGTGAGCTATAGTACCAAGTGAGCAGTGTCACCTACAGTACCATGTACAGAGTTATAAAGTGAGCTACAGTACCAAGTGAGCAGTGTCAGTTACAGTACCATGTACAGAGTTATAAAGTGAGCTACAGTACCAAGTGAGCAGCGTCCGCTACGGTACCATGTACAGAGCTATAAAGTGAGCTATAGTACCAAGTGAGCAGTGTCAGCTACAGTACCATGTACAGAGTTATAAAGTGAGCTACAGTACGAAGTGAGCAGTGTCCGCTACGGTACCATGTACAGAGTTATAAAGTGAGCTACAGTACCAAGTGAGCAGTGTCAGTTACAGTGCCATGTACAGAGTTATAAAGTGAGCTACAGTACCAAGTGAGCAGTGTCAGTTAAGGTACCATGTACAGAGTTATAAAGTGAGCTACAGTACCAAGTGAGCAGTGTCAGTTAAGGTACCATGTACAGAGTTATAAAGTGAGCTACAGTACCAAGTAAGCAGTGTCAGCTACAGTGCCATGTACAGAGTTATAAAGTGAGCTACAGTACCAATTGACCAGTGTAAGATACAGTACCATGTACACAGTTATAAGGTGAGCTACAGTACCAAGTGAGCAGTGTCAGTTACTGTACTATGTACAGAGTTATAAAGTGAGCTACAGTACCAAGTGAGCAGTGTCCGCTACGGTACCATGTACAGAGCTATAAAGTGAGCTACAGTACCAAGTGAGCAGTGTCAGTTACAGTACCATGTACAGAGTTATAAAGTGAGTTACAGTACCAAGTGAGCAGTGTCAGCTACAGTACCATGTACAGTTATAAAGTGAGCTACCGTACCAAGAGAGCAGTGTCCGCTGCAGTACCATGTACAGAGTTATAAAGTGAGCTACAGTACCAAGTGAGCAGTGTCAGCTACAGTACCATGTACAGAGTTATAATGTGAGCTACAGTACCAAGTGAGCAGTGTCCGCTACGGTACCATTTACAGAGTTATACAGTGAGCTACAGTACCAAGTGAGCAGTGTCAGTTACAGTGCCATGTTAAGTTATACAGTGAGCTACAGTACCAAGTGAGCAGCGTCCGCTACAGTACCATGTACAGAGTTATAATGTGAGCTACAGTACCAAGTGAGCAGTGTCTGCTATGGTACCATGTACAGAGCTATAAAGTGAGCTACAGTGCCAAGTGAGCAGTGTCAGTTACAGTACCATGTACAGAGCTATAATGTGAGCTACAGTACCAAGTGAGCAGTGTCCGCTACGGTACCATGTACAGAGCTATAAAGTGAGCTACAGTACCAAGTGAGCAGTGTCAGCTACAGTACCATGTACAGTTATAAAGTGATCTACAGTACCAAGAGAGCAGTGTTCGCTACAGTACTATGTACAGAGTTATAAAGTGAGCTATAGTACCAAGTGAGCAGTGTCACCTACAGTACCATGTACAGAGTTATAAAGTGAGCTACAGTACCAAGAGAGCAGTGTCAGTTACAGTACCATGTACAGAGTTATAAAGTGAGCTACAGTACCAAGTGAGCAGCGTCCGCTACGGTACCATGTATAGAGCTATAAAGTGAGCTATAGTACCAAGTGAGCAGTGTCAGCTACAGTACCATGTACAGAGTTATAAAGTGAGCTACAGTACCAAGTGAGTAGTGTCCGCTACGGTACCATGTACAGAGTTATAAAGTGAGCTACAGTACCAAGTGACCAGTGTCAGTTACAGTGCCATGTACAGAGTTATAAAGTGAGCTACAGTACCAAGTGAGCAGTGTCAGTTAAGGTACCATGTACAGAGTTATAAAGTGAGCTACAGTACCAAGTGAGCAGTGTCAGCTACAGTGCCATGTGTAGAGTTATAAAGTGAGCTACAGTACCAATTGACCAGTGTCAGATACAGTACCATGTACACAGTTATAAGGTGAGCTACAGTACCAAGTGAGTAGTATCCGCTACGGTACCATGTACAGAGTTATAAAGTGAGCTACAGTACCAAGTGAGCAGTGTCAGTTACAGTACCATGTACAGAGTTATAAAGTGAGTTACAGTACCAAGTGAGCAGTGTCAGTTACAGTACCATGTACAGAGTTATAAAGTGAGCTACAGTACCAAGTGAGCAGTGTCAGCTACAGTACCATGTACAGTTATAAAGTGAGCTACCGTACCAAGAGAGCAGTGTCCGCTGCAGTACCATGTACAGAGTTATAAAGTGAGCTACAGTACCAAGTGAGCAGTGTCAGCTACAGTACCATGTACAGAGTTATAATGTGAGCTACAGTACCAAGTGAGCAGTGTCCGCTACGGTACCATTTACAGAGTTATACAGTGAGCTACAGTACCAAGTGAGCAGTGTCAGTTACAGTGCCATGTTAAGTTATACAGTGAGCTACAGTACCATGTGAGCAGCGTCCGCTACAGTACCATGTACAGAGTTATAATGTGAGCTACAGTACCAAGTGAGCAGTGTCTGCTACGGTACCATGTACAGAGCTATAAAGTGAGCTACAGTGCCAAGTGAGCAGTGTCAGTTACAGTACCATGTACAGAGTTATAATGTGAGCTACAGTACCAAGTGAGCAGTGTCCGCTACGGTACCATGTACAGAGCTATAAAGTGAGCTACAGTACCAAGTGAGCAGTGTCAGCTACAGTACCATGTACAGTTATAAAGTGAGCTACAGTACCAAGAGAGCAGTGTTCGCTACAGTACTATGTACAGAGTTATAAAGTGAGCTATAGTACCAAGTGAGCAGTGTCACCTACAGTACCATGTACAGAGTTATAAAGTGAGCTACAGTACCAAGTGAGCAGTGTCAGTTACAGTACCATGTACAGAGTTATAAAGTAAGCTACAGTACCAAGTACGCAGCGTCCGCTACGGTACCATGTACAGAGCTATAAAGTGAGCTATAGTACCAAGTGAGCAGTGTCAGCTACAGTACCATGTACAGAGTTATAAAGTGAGCTACAGTACCAAGTGAGCAGTGTCAGTTACAGTACCATGTACAGAGTTATAAAGTGAGTTACAGTACCAAGTGAGCAGTGTCAGTTACAGTACCATGTACAGAGTTATAAAGTGAGCTACAGTACAAAGTGAGCAGTGTCAGCTACAGTACCATGTACAGAGTTATAAAGTGAGCTACAGTACCAAGTGAGCAGTGTCAGTTAAGGTACCATGTACAGAGTTATAAAGTGAGCTACAGTACCAAGTGAGCAGTGTCCGCTACAGTGCCATGTACAGAGTTATAAAGTGAGCTACAGTACCAAGTGACCAGTGTCAGATACAGTACCATGTACAAAGTTATAAGGTGAGCTACAGTACCAAGTGAGCAGTGTCCGCTACAGTACCATGGAACAGAGTTATAACGTGAGCTACAGTACCAAGTGAGCAGCGTCCGCTACGGTACCATGTACAGAGCTATAAAGTGAGCTATAGTACCAAGTGAGCAGTGTCAGCTACAGTAACATGTACAGAGTTATAAAGTGAGCTACAGTACCAAGTGAGCAGTGTCCGCTACGGTACCATGTACAGAGTTATAAAGTGAGCTACAGTACCAAGTGAGCAGTGTCAGTTACAATGCCATGTACAGAGTTATAAAGTGAGCTACAGTACCAAGTGAGCAGTGTCAGTTAAGGTACCATGTACAGAGTTATAAAGTGAGCTACAGTACCAAGTGAGCAGTGTCAGCTACAGTACCATGTACAGAGTTATAAAGTGAGCTACAGTACCAAGTGACCAGTGTCAGATACAGTACCATGTACAAAGTTATAAGGTGAGCTACAGTACCAAGTGAGCAGTGTCCGCTACAGTACCATGGAACAGAGTTATAACGTGAGCTACAGTACCAAGTGAGCAGCGTCCGCTACGGTACCATGTACAGAGTTATAAAGTGAGCTACAGTACCAAGTGAGCAGTGTCAGTTACAGTACCATGTACAGAGTTATAAAGTGAGTTACAGTACCAAGTGAGCAGTGTCAGTTACAGTACCATGTACAGAGTTATAAAGTGAGCTACAGTACCAAGTGAGCAGTGTCAGCTACAGTACCATGTACAGAGTTATAAAGTGAGCTACAGTACCAAGTGAGCAGTGTCCACTACGGTACCATGTACAGAGCTATAAAGTGAGCTACAGTACCAAGTGAGCAGTGTCAGCTACAGTACCATGTACAGTTATAAAGTGAGCTACCGTACCAAGAGAGCAGTGTCCGCTGCAGTACCATGTACAGAGTTATAAAGTGAGCTACAGTACAAAGTGAGCAGTGTCAGCTACAGTACCATGTACAGAGTTATAAAGTGAGCTACAGTACCAAGTGAGCAGTGTCAGTTACAGTACCATGTACAGAGCTATAAAATGAGCTACAGTACCAAGTGAGCAGTGTCCGCTACGGTACCATGTACAGAGCTATAAAGTGAGCTACAGTACCAAGTGAGCAGTGTCAGCTACAGTACCATGTGCAGTTATAAAGTGAGCTACAGTACCAAGTGAACAGTGTCAGTTTCAGTACCATGTACAGAGTTATAAAGTGAGCTACAGTACCAAGTGAGCAGTGTCAGTTTCAGTACCATGTACAGAATTATAAAGTGAGCTACAGTACCAAGTGAGCAGTGTCCGCTACGGTACCATGTACAGAGCTACAAAGTGAGCTACAGTACTAAGAGAGCAGTGTCTGCTACAGTACCATGTACAGAGTTATAACGTGAGCTACAGTACCAAGTGAGCAGTTTCAGCTACAGTACCATGTACAGAGTTATAACGTGAGCTACAGTACCAAGTGAGCAGTGTCAGTTACAGTACCATGTACAGAGTTCTAAAGTGAGCTACAGTACCAAGTGAGCAGTGTCCGCTACGGTACCATGTACAGAGTTATAAAGTGAGATACAGTACCAAGTGAGCAGTGTCAGTTACAGTACCATGTACAGAGTTCTAAAGTGAGCTACAGTACTAAGTGAGCAGTGTCAGTTACAGTGCCATGTTAAGTTATAAAGTGAGCTACAGTACCAAGTGAGCAGCGTCCGCTACAGTACCATGTACAGAGTTATAAAGTGAGCTACAGTACCAAGTGAGCAGTGTCAGCTACAGTACCATGTACAGTTATAAAGTGAGCTACAGTACCAAGTGAGCAGTGTCAGTTACAGTACCATGTACAGAGTTATAAAGTGAGCTACAGTACCAAGTGAGCAGTGTCAGTTTCAGTACCATGTACAGTTATAAAGTGAGCTACAGTACCAAGTGAGCAGTGTCCACTACGGTACCATGTACAGAGCTATAAAGTGAGCTACAGTACCAAGTGAGCAGTGTCAGCTACAGTACCATGTACAGTTATAAAGTGAGCTACAGTACCAAGTGAGCAGTGTCAGTTACAGTACCATGTACAGAGTTATAAAGTGAGCTACAGTACCAAGTGAGCAGAGTCAGTTTCAGTACCATGTACAGAGTTATAAAGTGAGCTACAGTACCAAGTGAGCAGTGTCCGCTACGGTACCATGTACAGAGCTATTAAGTGAGCTACAGTACTAAGAGAGCAGTGTCTGCTACAGTACCATGTATAGAGTTATAACGTGAGCTACAGTACCAAGTGAGCAGTGTCAGCTACAGTACCATGTACAGAGTTATAAAGTGAGCTACAGTACCAAGTGAGCAGTGTCAGTTACAGTACCATGTACAGAGTTATAAAGTGAGATACAGTACCAAGTGAGCAGTGTCAGTTACGGTACCATGTACAGAGTTCTAAAGTGAGCTACAGTACTAAGTGAGCAGTGTCAGTTACAGTGCCATGTTAAGTTATAAAGTGAGCTACAGTACCAAGTGAGCAGCGTCCGCTACAGTACCATGTACAGAGTTATAAAGTGAGCTACAGTACCAAGTGAGCAGTGTCCGCTACGGTACCATGTACAGAGTTATAAAGTGAGCTACAGTGCCAAGTGAGCAGTGTCAGTTACTGTACCATGTACAGAGTTATAAAGTGAGCTACAGTACCAAGTGAGCAGTGTCAGATACAGTACCATGTACAGAGTTATAAAGTGAGCTACAGTACCAAGTGAGCAGTGTCAGTTACAGTACCATGTACAGAGTTATAAAGTGAGCTACAGTACCAAGTGAGCAGCGTCCGCTACGGTACCATGTACAGAGCTATAAAGTGAGCTATAGTACCAAGTGAGCAGTGTCAGCTACAGTACCATGTACAGAGTTATAAAGTGAGCTACAGTACCAAGTGAGCAGTATCCGCTACGGTACCATGTACAGAGTTATAAAGTGAGCTACAGTACCAAGTGACCAGTGTCAGTTAAAGTGCCATGTACAGAGTTATAAAGTGAGCTACAGTACCAAGTGAGCAGTGTCAGCTACAGTACCATGTACAGTTATAAAGTGAGCAACAGTACCAAGTGAGCAGTGTCAGTTACAGTACCATGTACAGAGTTATAAAGTGAGCTACAGTACCAAGTGAGCAGTGTCAGTTTCAGTACCATGTACAGAGTTATAAAGTGAGCTACAGTACCAAGTGAGCAGTGTCCACTACGGTACCATGTACAGAGTTATAAAGTGAGCTACAGTACCAAGTGAGCAGTGTCCACTACGGTACCATGTACAGAGCTATAAAGTGAGCTACAGTACCAAGTGAGCAGTGTCAGCTACAGTACCATGTACAGTTATAAAGTGAGCTACAGTACCAAGTGAGCAGTGTCAGTTACAGTACCATGTACAGAGTTATAAAGTGAGCTACAGTACCAAGTGAGCAGTGTCAGTTTCAGTACCATGTACAGAGTTATAAAGTGAGCTACAGTACCAAGTGAGCAGTGTCCGCTACGGTACCATGTACAGAGCTATTAAGTGAGCTACAGTACTAAGAGAGCAGTGTCTGCTACAGTACCATGTATAGAGTTATAACGTGAGCTACAGTACCAAGTGAGCAGTGTCAGCAACAGTACCATGTACAGAGTTAAAATGTGAGCTACAGTACCAAGTGAGCAGTGTCAGTTACAGTACCATGTACAGAGTTATAAAGTGAGCTACAGTACCAAGTGAGCAGTGTCCGCTACGGTACCATGTACAGAGTTATAAAGTGAGATACAGTACCAAGTGAGCAGTGTCAGTTACAGTACCATGTACAGAGTTCTAAAGTGAGCTACAGTACTAAGTGAGCAGTGTCAGTTACAGTGCCATGTTAAGTTATAAAGTGAGCTACAGTACCAAGTGAGCAGCGTCCGCTTCTGTACCATGTACAGAGTTATAAAGTGAGCTACAGTACCAAGTGAGCAGTGTCCGCTACGGTACCATGTACAGAGTTATAAAGTGAGCTACAGTGCCAAGTGAGCAGTGTCAGTTACTGTACCATGTACAGAGTTATAAAGTGAGCTACAGTACCAAGTGAGCAGTGTCAGATACAGTACCATGTACAGAGTTGTAAAGTGAGCTACAGTACCAAGTGAGCAGTGTCCGCTACGGTACCATGTACAGAGCTATAAAGTGAGCTACAGTACCAAGTGAGCAGTGTCAGCTACAGTACCATGTACAGTTATAAAGTGAGCTACAGTAGCAAGAGAGCAGTGTTCGCTACAGTACCATGTACAGAGTTATAAAGTGAGCTATAGTACCAAGGGAGCAGTGTCACCTACAGTACCATGTACAGAGTTATAAAGTGAGCTACAGTACCAAGTGAGCAGTGTCAGTTACAGTACCATGTACAGAGTTATAAAGTGAGCTACAGTACCAAGTGAGCAGCGTCCGCTACGGTACCATGTACAGAGCTATAAAGTGAGCTATAGTACCAAGTGAGCAGTGTCAGCTACAGTACCATGTACAGAGTTATAAAGTGAGCTACAGTACCAAGTGAGCAGTATCCGCTACGGTACCATGTACAGAGTTATAAAGTGAGCTACAGTACCAAGTGACCAGTGTCAGTTAAAGTGCCATGTACAGAGTTATAAAGTGAGCTGCAGTACCAAGTGAGCAGTGTCAGTTAAGGTACCATGTACAGAGTTATAAAGTGAGCTACAGTACCAAGTGAGCAGTGTCAGCTACAGTGCCATGTACAGAGTTATAAAGTGAGCTACAGTACCAAGTGACCAGTGTCAGATACAGTACCATGTACAAAGTTATAATGTGGGCTACAGTACCAAGTGAGCAGTGTCCGCTACAGTTCCATGGAACAGAGTTATAAAGTGAGCTAAAGTACCAAGTGAGCAGTGTCCGCTACGGTACCATGTACAGAGTTATAAAGTGAGCTACAGTACCAAGTGAGCAGTGTCAGTTACAGTACCATGTATAGAGTTATAACGTGAGCTACAGTACCAAGTGAGCAGTGTCAGCTACAGTACCATGTACAGAGTTATAAAGTGAGCTACAGTACCAAGTGAGCAGTGTCAGTTACAGTACCATGTACAGAGTTATAAAGTGAGCTGCAGTTCCAAGTGAGCAGTGTCCGCTTCGGTACCATGTACAGAGTTATAAAGTGAGATACAGTACCAAGTGAGCAGTGTCAGTTACAGTACCATGTACAGAGTTCTAAAGTGAGCTACAGTACTATGTGAGCAGTGTCAGTTACAGTGCCATGTTAAGTTATAAAGTGAGCTACAGTACCAAGTGAGCAGCGTCCGCTACAGTACCATGTACAGAGTTATAAAGTGAGCTACAGTACCAAGTGAGCAGTGTCCGCTACGGTACCATGTACAGAGTTATAAAGTGAGCTACAGTGCCAAGTGAGCAGTGTCAGTTACAGTACCATGTACAGAGTTATAATGTGAGCTACAGTACCAAGTGAGCAGTGTCCGCTACGGTACAATTTACAGAGTTATACAGTGAGCTACAGTACCAAGTGAGCAGTGTCAGCTACAGTACCATGTACAGTTATAAAGTGAGCTACAGTACCAAGTGAGCAGTGTCAGTTACTGTACTATGTACAGAGTTATAAAGTGAGCTACAGTACCAAATGAGCAGTGTCTGCTACGGTACCATGTACAGAGCTATAAAGTGAGCTACAGTACCAAGTGAGCAGTGTCAGCTACAGTACCATGTACAGTTATAAAGTGAGCTACAGTACCAAGAGAGCAGTGTTCACTACAGTACTATGTACAGAGTTATAAAGTGAGCTATAGTACCAAGTGAGCAGTGTCACCTACAGTACCATGTACAGAGTTATAAAGTGAGCTACAGTACCAAGTGAGCAGTGTCAGTTACAGTACCATGTACAGAGTTATAAAGTGAGCTACAGTACCAAGTGAGCAGCGTCCGCTACGGTACCATGTACAGAGTTATAAAGTGAGCTACAGTACCAAGTGAGCAGTGTCAGCTACAGTACCATGTACAGTTATAAAGTGAGCTACAGTACCAAGTGAGCAGTGTCAGTTACAGTACCATGTACAGAGTTATAAAGTGAGCTACAGTACCAAGTGAGCAGTGTCAGTTTCAGTACCATGTACAGAGTTATAAAGTGAGCTACAGTACCAAGTGAGCAGTGTCCACTACGGTACCATGTACAGAGCTATAAAGTGAGCTACAGTACCAAGTGAGCAGTGTCAGCTACAGTACCATGTACAGTTATAAAGTGAGCTACAGTACCAAGTGAGCAGTGTCAGTTACAGTACCATGTACAGAGTTATAAAGTGAGCTACAGTACCAAGTGAGCAGAGTCAGTTTCAGTACCATGTGCAGAGTTATAAAGTGAGCTACAGTACCAAGTGAGCAGTGTCCGCTACGGTACCATGTACAGAGCTATTAAGTGAGCTACAGTACTAAGAGAGCAGTGTCTGCTACAGTACCATGTATAGAGTTATAACGTGAGCTACAGTACCAAGTGAGCAGTGTCAGCTACAGTACCATGTACAGAGTTATAAAGTGAGCTACAGTACCAAGTGAGCAGTGTCAGTTACAGTACCATGTACAGAGTTATAAAGTGAGATACAGTACCAAGTGAGCAGTGTCAGTTACGGTACCATGTACAGAGTTCTAAAGTGAGCTACAGTACTAAGTGAGCAGTGTCAGTTACAGTGCCATGTTAAGTTATAAAGTGAGCTACAGTACCAAGTGAGCAGCGTCCGCTACAGTACCATGTACAGAGTTATAAAGTGAGCTACAGTACCAAGTGAGCAGTGTCCGCTACGGTACCATGTACAGAGTTATAAAGTGAGCTACAGTGCCAAGTGAGCAGTGTCAGTTACTGTACCATGTACAGAGTTATAAAGTGAGCTACAGTACCAAGTGAGCAGTGTCAGATACAGTACCATGTACAGAGTTATAAAGTGAGCTACAGTACCAAGTGAGCAGTGTCAGTTACAGTACCATGTACAGAGTTATAAAGTGAGCTACAGTACCAAGTGAGCAGCGTCCGCTACGGTACCATGTACAGAGCTATAAAGTGAGCTATAGTACCAAGTGAGCAGTGTCAGCTACAGTACCATGTACAGAGTTATAAAGTGAGCTACAGTACCAAGTGAGCAGTATCCGCTACGGTACCATGTACAGAGTTATAAAGTGAGCTACAGTACCAAGTGACCAGTGTCAGTTAAAGTGCCATGTACAGAGTTATAAAGTGAGCTACAGTACCAAGTGAGCAGTGTCAGCTACAGTACCATGTACAGTTATAAAGTGAGCAACAGTACCAAGTGAGCAGTGTCAGTTACAGTACCATGTACAGAGTTATAAAGTGAGCTACAGTACCAAGTGAGCAGTGTCAGTTTCAGTACCATGTACAGAGTTATAAAGTGAGCTACAGTACCAAGTGAGCAGTGTCCACTACGGTACCATGTACAGAGTTATAAAGTGAGCTACAGTACCAAGTGAGCAGTGTCCACTACGGTACCATGTACAGAGCTATAAAGTGAGCTACAGTACCAAGTGAGCAGTGTCAGCTACAGTACCATGTACAGTTATAACGTGAGCTACAGTACCAAGTGAGCAGTGTCAGCAACAGTACCATGTACAGAGTTAAAATGTGAGCTACAGTACCAAGTGAGCAGTGTCAGTTACAGTACCATGTACAGAGTTATAAAGTGAGCTACAGTACCAAGTGAGCAGTGTCCGCTACGGTACCATGTACAGAGTTATAAAGTGAGATACAGTACCAAGTGAGCAGTGTCAGTTACAGTACCATGTACAGAGTTCTAAAGTGAGCTACAGTACTAAGTGAGCAGTGTCAGTTACAGTGCCATGTTAAGTTATAAAGTGAGCTACAGTACCAAGTGAGCAGCGTCCGCTTCTGTACCATGTACAGAGTTATAAAGTGAGCTACAGTACCAAGTGAGCAGTGTCCGCTACGGTACCATGTACAGAGTTATAAAGTGAGCTACAGTGCCAAGTGAGCAGTGTCAGTTACTGTACCATGTACAGAGTTATAAAGTGAGCTACAGTACCAAGTGAGCAGTGTCAGATACAGTACCATGTACAGAGTTGTAAAGTGAGCTACAGTACCAAGTGAGCAGTGTCCGCTACGGTACCATGTACAGAGCTATAAAGTGAGCTACAGTACCAAGTGAGCAGTGTCAGCTACAGTACCATGTACAGTTATAAAGTGAGCTACAGTAGCAAGAGAGCAGTGTTCGCTACAGTACCATGTACAGAGTTATAAAGTGAGCTATAGTACCAAGGGAGCAGTGTCACCTACAGTACCATGTACAGAGTTATAAAGTGAGCTACAGTACCAAGTGAGCAGTGTCAGTTACAGTACCATGTACAGAGTTATAAAGTGAGCTACAGTACCAAGTGAGCAGCGTCCGCTACGGTACCATGTACAGAGCTATAAAGTGAGCTATAGTACCAAGTGAGCAGTGTCAGCTACAGTACCATGTACAGAGTTATAAAGTGAGCTACAGTACCAAGTGAGCAGTATCCGCTACGGTACCATGTACAGAGTTATAAAGTGAGCTACAGTACCAAGTGACCAGTGTCAGTTAAAGTGCCATGTACAGAGTTATAAAGTGAGCTGCAGTACCAAGTGAGCAGTGTCAGTTAAGGTACCATGTACAGAGTTATAAAGTGAGCTACAGTACCAAGTGAGCAGTGTCAGCTACAGTGCCATGTACAGAGTTATAAAGTGAGCTACAGTACCAAGTGACCAGTGTCAGATACAGTACCATGTACAAAGTTATAATGTGGGCTACAGTACCAAGTGAGCAGTGTCCGCTACAGTTCCATGGAACAGAGTTATAAAGTGAGCTAAAGTACCAAGTGAGCAGTGTCCGCTACGGTACCATGTACAGAGTTATAAAGTGAGCTACAGTACCAAGTGAGCAGTGTCAGTTACAGTACCATGTATAGAGTTATAACGTGAGCTACAGTACCAAGTGAGCAGTGTCAGCTACAGTACCATGTACAGAGTTATAAAGTGAGCTACAGTACCAAGTGAGCAGTGTCAGTTACAGTACCATGTACAGAGTTATAAAGTGAGCTGCAGTTCCAAGTGAGCAGTGTCCGCTTCGGTACCATGTACAGAGTTATAAAGTGAGATACAGTACCAAGTGAGCAGTGTCAGTTACAGTACCATGTACAGAGTTCTAAAGTGAGCTACAGTACTATGTGAGCAGTGTCAGTTACAGTGCCATGTTAAGTTATAAAGTGAGCTACAGTACCAAGTGAGCAGCGTCCGCTACAGTACCATGTACAGAGTTATAAAGTGAGCTACAGTACCAAGTGAGCAGTGTCCGCTACGGTACCATGTACAGAGTTATAAAGTGAGCTACAGTGCCAAGTGAGCAGTGTCAGTTACAGTACCATGTACAGAGTTATAATGTGAGCTACAGTACCAAGTGAGCAGTGTCCGCTACGGTACAATTTACAGAGTTATACAGTGAGCTACAGTACCAAGTGAGCAGTGTCAGCTACAGTACCATGTACAGTTATAAAGTGAGCTACAGTACCAAGTGAGCAGTGTTCACTACAGTACTATGTACAGAGTTATAAAGTGAGCTATAGTACCAAGTGAGCAGTGTCACCTACAGTACCATGTACAGAGTTATAAAGTGAGCTACAGTACCAAGTGAGCAGTGTCAGTTACAGTACCATGTACAGAGTTATAAAGTGAGCTACAGTACCAAGTGAGCAGCGTCCGCTACGGTACCATGTACAGAGTTATAAAGTGAGCTACAGTACCAAGTGAGCAGTGTCAGCTACAGTACCATGTACAGTTATAAAGTGAGCTACAGTACCAAGTGAGCAGTGTCAGTTACAGTACCATGTACAGAGTTATAAAGTGAGCTACAGTACCAAGTGAGCAGTGTCAGTTTCAGTACCATGTACAGAGTTATAAAGTGAGCTACAGTACCAAGTGAGCAGTGTCCACTACGGTACCATGTACAGAGCTATAAAGTGAGCTACAGTACCAAGTGAGCAGTGTCAGCTACAGTACCATGTACAGTTATAAAGTGAGCTACAGTACCAAGTGAGCAGTGTCAGTTACAGTACCATGTACAGAGTTATAAAGTGAGCTACAGTACCAAGTGAGCAGAGTCAGTTTCAGTACCATGTGCAGAGTTATAAAGTGAGCTACAGTACCAAGTGAGCAGTGTCCGCTACGGTACCATGTACAGAGCTATTAAGTGAGCTACAGTACTAAGAGAGCAGTGTCTGCTACAGTACCATGTATAGAGTTATAACGTGAGCTACAGTACCAAGTGAGCAGTGTCAGCTACAGTACCATGTACAGAGTTATAAAGTGAGCTACAGTACCAAGTGAGCAGTGTCAGTTACAGTACCATGTACAGAGTTATAAAGTGAGATACAGTACCAAGTGAGCAGTGTCAGTTACGGTACCATGTACAGAGTTCTAAAGTGAGCTACAGTACTAAGTGAGCAGTGTCAGTTACAGTGCCATGTTAAGTTATAAAGTGAGCTACAGTACCAAGTGAGCAGCGTCCGCTACAGTACCATGTACAGAGTTATAAAGTGAGCTACAGTACCAAGTGAGCAGTGTCCGCTACGGTACCATGTACAGAGTTATAAAGTGAGCTACAGTGCCAAGTGAGCAGTGTCAGTTACTGTACCATGTACAGAGTTATAAAGTGAGCTACAGTACCAAGTGAGCAGTGTCAGATACAGTACCATGTACAGAGTTATAAAGTGAGCTACAGTACCAAGTGAGCAGTGTCAGTTACAGTACCATGTACAGAGTTATAAAGTGAGCTACAGTACCAAGTGAGCAGCGTCCGCTACGGTACCATGTACAGAGCTATAAAGTGAGCTATAGTACCAAGTGAGCAGTGTCAGCTACAGTACCATGTACAGAGTTATAAAGTGAGCTACAGTACCAAGTGAGCAGTATCCGCTACGGTACCATGTACAGAGTTATAAAGTGAGCTACAGTACCAAGTGACCAGTGTCAGTTAAAGTGCCATGTACAGAGTTATAAAGTGAGCTACAGTACCAAGTGAGCAGTGTCAGCTACAGTACCATGTACAGTTATAAAGTGAGCAACAGTACCAAGTGAGCAGTGTCAGTTACAGTACCATGTACAGAGTTATAAAGTGAGCTACAGTACCAAGTGAGCAGTGTCAGTTTCAGTACCATGTACAGAGTTATAAAGTGAGCTACAGTACCAAGTGAGCAGTGTCCACTACGGTACCATGTACAGAGTTATAAAGTGAGCTACAGTACCAAGTGAGCAGTGTCCACTACGGTACCATGTACAGAGCTATAAAGTGAGCTACAGTACCAAGTGAGCAGTGTCAGCTACAGTACCATGTACAGTTATAAAGTGAGCTATAGTACCAAGTGAGCAGTGTCAGTTACAGTACCATGTACAGAGTTATAAAGTGAGCTACAGTACCAAGTGAGCAGTGTCCGCTACGGTACCATGTACAGAGCTATTAAGTGAGCTACAGTACTAAGAGAGCAGTGTCTGCTACAGTACCATGTATAGAGTTATAACGTGAGCTACAGTACCAAGTGAGCAGTGTCAGCTACAGTACCATGTACAGAGTTAAAATGTGAGCTACAGTACCAAGTGAGCAGTGTCAGTTACAGTACCATGTACAGAGTTATAAAGTGAGCTACAGTACCAAGTGAGCAGTGTCCGCTACGGTACCATGTACAGAGTTATAAAGTGAGATACAGTACCAAGTGAGCAGTGTCAGTTACAGTACCATGTACAGAGTTCTAAAGTGAGCTACAGTACTAAGTGAGCAGTGTCAGTTACAGTGCCATGTTAAGTTATAAAGTGAGCTACAGTACCAAGTGAGCAGCGTCCGCTTCTGTACCATGTACAGAGTTATAAAGTGAGCTACAGTACCAAGTGAGCAGTGTCCGCTACGGTACCATGTACAGAGTTATAAAGTGAGCTACAGTGCCAAGTGAGCAGTGTCAGTTACTGTACCATGTACAGAGTTATAAAGTGAGCTACAGTACCAAGTGAGCAGTGTCAGATACAGTACCATGTACAGAGTTGTAAAGTGAGCTACAGTACCAAGTGAGCAGTGTCCGCTACGGTACCATGTACAGAGCTATAAAGTGAGCTACAGTACCAAGTGAGCAGTGTCAGCTACAGTACCATGTACAGTTATAAAGTGAGCTACAGTAGCAAGAGAGCAGTGTTCGCTACAGTACCATGTACAGAGTTATAAAGTGAGCTATAGTACCAAGGGAGCAGTGTCACCTACAGTACCATGTACAGAGTTATAAAGTGAGCTACAGTACCAAGTGAGCAGTGTCAGTTACAGTACCATGTACAGAGTTATAAAGTGAGCTACAGTACCAAGTGAGCAGCGTCCGCTACGGTACCATGTACAGAGCTATAAAGTGAGCTATAGTACCAAGTGAGCAGTGTCAGCTACAGTACCATGTACAGAGTTATAAAGTGAGCTACAGTACCAAGTGAGCAGTGTCAGTTAAGGTACCATGTACAGAGTTATAAAGTGAGCTACAGTACCAAGTGACCAGTGTCAGTTAAAGTGCCATGTACAGAGTTATAAAGTGAGCTGCAGTACCAAGTGAGCAGTGTCAGTTAAGGTACCATGTACAGAGTTATAATGTGATCTACAGTACCAAGAGAGCAGTGTTCGCTACAGTACTATGTACAGAGTTATAAAGTGAGCTATAGTACCAAGTGAGCAGTGTCACCTACAGTACCATGTACAGAGTTATAAAGTGAGCTACAGTACCAAGTGAGCAGTGTCAGTTACAGTACCATGTACAGAGTTATAAAGTGAGCTACAGTACCAAGTGAGCAGCGTCCGCTACGGTACCATGTACAGAGTTATAAAGTGAGCTAAAGTACCAAGTGAGCAGTGTCCGCTACGGTACAATGTACAGAGTTATAAAGTGAGCTACAGTACCAAGTGAGCAGTGTCAGTTACAGTACCATGTATAGAGTTATAACGTGAGCTACAGTACCAAGTGAGCAGTGTCAGCTACAGTACCATGTACAGAGTTATAAAGTGAGCTACAGTACCAAGTGAGCAGTGTCAGTTACAGTACCATGTACAGAGTTATAAAGTGAGCTGCAGTTCCAAGTGAGCAGTGTCCGCTTCGGTACCATGTACAGAGTTATAAAGTGAGATACAGTACCAAGTGAGCAGTGTCAGTTACAGTACCATGTACAGAGTTCTAAAGTGAGCTACAGTACTAAGTGAGCAGTGTCAGTTACAGTGCCATGTTAAGTTATAAAGTGAGCTACAGTACCAAGTGAGCAGCGTCCGCTACAGTACCATGTACAGAGTTATAAAGTGAGCTACAGTACCAAGTGAGCAGTGTCCGCTACGGTACCATGTACAGAGTTATAAAGTGAGCTACAGTACCAAGTGAGCAGTGTCAGCTACAGTGCCATGTACAGAGTTATAAAGTGAGCTACAGTACCAATTGACCAGTGTCAGATACAGTACCATGTACACAGTTATAAGGTGAGCTACAGTACCAAGTGAGCAGTGTCAGTTACAGTACCATGTACAGAGTTATAATGTGAGCTACAGTACCAAGTGAGCAGTGTCCGCTACGGTACAATTTACAGAGTTATACAGTGAGCTACAGTACCAAGTGAGCAGTGTCAGCTACAGTACCATGTACAGTTATAAAGTGAGCTACAGTACCAAGTGAGCAGTGTCAGTTACTGTACTATGTACAGAGTTATAAAGTGAGCTACAGTACCAAATGAGCAGTGTCTGCTACGGTACCATGTACAGAGCTATAAAGTGAGCTACAGTACCAAGTGAGCAGTGTCAGCTACAGTACCATGTACAGTTATAAAGTGAGCTACAGTACCAAGAGAGCAGTGTTCACTACAGTACTATGTACAGAGTTATAAAGTGAGCTATAGTACCAAGTGAGCAGTGTCACCTACAGTACCATGTACAGAGTTATAAAGTGAGCTACAGTACCAAGTGAGCAGTGTCAGTTACAGTACCATGTACAGAGTTATAAAGTGAGCTACAGTACCAAGTGAGCAGCGTCCGCTACGGTACCATGTACAGAGCTATAAAGTGAGCTATAGTACCAAGTGAGCAGTGTCAGCTACAGTACCATGTACAGAGTTATAAAGTGAGCTACAGTACGAAGTGAGCAGTGTCCGCTACGGTACCATGTACAGAGTTATAAAGTGAGCTACAGTACCAAGTGAGCAGTGTCAGTTACAGTGCCATGTACAGAGTTATAAAGTGAGCTACAGTACCAAGTGAGCAGTGTCAGTTAAGGTACCATGTACAGAGTTATAAAGTGAGCTACAGTACCAAGTGAGCAGTGTCAGCTACAGTGCCATGTACAGAGTTATAAAGTGAGCTACAGTACCAATTGACCAGTGTCAGATACAGTACCATGTACACAGTTATAAGGTGAGCTACAGTACCAAGTGAGCAGTGTCAGTTACTGTACTATGTACAGAGTTATAAAGTGAGCTACAGTACCAAGTGAGCAGTGTCCGCTACGGTACCATGTACAGAGCTATAAAGTGAGCTACAGTACCAAGTGAGCAGTGTCAGTTACAGTACCATGTACAGAATTATAAAGTGAGTTACAGTACCAAGTGAGCAGTGTCAGTTACAGTACCATGTACAGAGTTATAAAGTGAGCTACAGTACCAAGTGAGCAGTGTCAGCTACAGTACCATGTACAGTTATAAAGTGAGCTACCGTACCAAGAGAGCAGCGTCCACTGCAGTACCATGTACAGAGTTATAAAGTGAGCTACAGTACCAAGTGAGCAGTGTCAGCTACAGTACCATGTACAGAGTTATAATGTGAGCTACAGTACCAAGTGAGCAGTGTCCGCTACGGTACCATTTACAGAGTTATACAGTGAGCTACAGTACCAAGTGAGCAGTGTCAGTTACAGTGCCATGTTAAGTTATACAGTGAGCTACAGTACCAAGTGAGCAGCGTCCGCTACAGTACCATGTACAGAGTTATAATGTGAGCTACAGTACCAAGTGAGCAGTGTCTGCTATGGTACCATGTACAGAGCTATAAAGTGAGCTACAGTGCCAAGTGAGCAGTGTCAGTTACAGTACCATGTACAGAGTTATAATGTGAGCTACAGTACCAAGTGAGCAGTGTCCGCTACGGTACCATGTACAGAGCTATAAAGTGAGCTACAGTACCAAGTGAGCAGTGTCAGCTACAGTACCATGTACAGTTATAAAGTGATCTACAGTACCAAGAGAGCAGTGTTCGCTACAGTACTATGTACAGAGTTATAAAGTGAGCTATAGTACCAAGTGAGCAGTGTCACCTACAGTACCATGTACAGAGTTATAAAGTGAGCTACAGTACCAAGTGAGCAGTGTCAGTTACAGTACCATGTACAGAGTTATAAAGTGAGCTACAGTACCAAGTGAGCAGCGTCCGCTACGGTACCATGTATAGAGCTATAAAGTGAGCTATAGTACCAAGTGAGCAGTGTCAGCTACAGTACCATGTACAGAGTTATAAAGTGAGCTACAGTACCAAGTGAGCAGTGTCCGCTACGGTACCATGTACAGAGTTATAAAGTGAGCTACAGTACCAAGTGACCAGTGTCAGTTACAGTGCCATGTACAGAGTTATAAAGTGAGCTACAGTACCAAGTGAGCAGTGTCAGTTAAGGTACCATGTACAGAGTTATAAAGTGAGCTACAGTACCAAGTGAGCAGTGTCAGCTACAGTGCCATGTATAGAGTTATAAAGTGAGCTACAGTACCAATTGACCAGTGTCAGATACAGTACCATGTACACAGTTATAAGGTGAGCTACAGTACCAAGTGAGCAGTGTCCGCTACAGTACCATGGAACAGAGTTATAAAGTGAGCTACAGTACCAAGTGAGCAGCGTCCGCTACGGTACCAAGTACAGAGTTATAAAGTGAGCTACAGTACCAAGTGAGCAGTGTCAGTTACAGTACCATGTACAGAGTTATAAAGTGAGTTACAGTACCAAGTGAGCAGTGTCAGTTACAGTACCATGTACAGAGTTATAAAGTGAGCTACAGTACCAAGTGAGCAGTGTCAGCTACAGTACCATGTACAGTTATAAAGTGAGCTACCGTACCAAGAGAGCAGTGTCCGCTGCAGTACCATGTACAGAGTTATAAAGTGAGCTACAGTACCAAGTGAGCAGTGTCAGCTACAGTACCATGTACAGAGTTATAATGTGAGCTACAGTACCAAGTGAGCAGTGTCCGCTATGGTACCATTTACAGAGTTATACAGTGAGCTACAGTACCAAGTGAGCAGTGTCAGTTACAGTGCCATGTTAAGTTATACAGTGAGCTACAGTACCATGTGAGCAGCGTCCGCTACAGTACCATGTACAGAGTTATAATGTGAGCTACAGTACCAAGTGAGCAGTGTCTGCTACGGTACCATGTACAGAGCTATAAAGTGAGCTACAGTACCAAGTGAGCAGTGTCAGCTACAGTACCATGTACAGTTATAAAGTGAGCTACCGTACCAAGAGAGCAGTGTCCGCTGCAGTACCATGTACAGAGTTATAAAGTGAGCTACAGTACCAAGTGAGCAGTGTCAGCTACAGTACCATGTACAGAGTTATAAAGTGAGCTACAGTACCAAGTGAGCAGTGTCAGCTACAGTGCCATGTACAGAGTTATAAAGTGAGCTACAGTACCAAGTGACCAGTGTCAGATACAGTACCATGTACAAAGTTATAAGGTGAGCTACAGTACCAAGTGAGCAGTGTCCGCTACAGTACCATGGAACAGAGTTATAAAGTGAGCTAAAGTACCAAGTGAGCAGTGTCCGCTACGGTACCATGTACAGAGTTATAAAGTGAGCTACAGTACCAAGTGAGCAGTGTCAGTTACAGTACCATGTACAGAGTTATAAAGTGAGCTACAGTACCAAGTGAGCAGGGTCCGCTACGGTACCATGTACAGAGCTATAAAGTGAGCTACAGTACCAAGTGAGCAGTGTCAGTTACAGTACCATGTACAGAGTTATAAAGTGAGCTACAGTACCAAGTGAGCAGGGTCCGCTACGGTACCATGTACAGAGCTATAAAGTGAGCTACAGTACCAAGTGAGCAGTGTCAGTCACAGTACCATGTACAGTTATAAAGTGAGCTACCGTACCAAGAGAGCAGTGTCCGTTGCAGTACCATGTACAGAGTTATAAAGTGAGCTACAGTACCAAGTGAGCAGTGTCAGCTACAGTACCATGTTGAGAGTTATAAAGTGAGCTACAGTACCAAGTGAGCAGTGTCAGTTACAGTACCATGTACAGAGCTATAAAGTGAGCTACAGTACCAAGTGAGCAGTGTCCGCTCCGGTACCATGTACAGAGCTATAAAGTGAGCTACAGTACAAAGTGAGCAGTGTCAGCTACAGTACCATGTACAGTTATAAAGTGAGCTACAGTACCAAGTGAGCAGTGTCAGTTACAGTACCATGTACAGAGTTATAAAGTGACCTACAGTACCAAGTGAGCAGTGTCCGCTACGGTACCATGTACAGAGCTATAAAGTGAGCTAAAGTACTAAGAGAGCAGTGTCTGCTACAGGACCATGTATAGAGTTATAACGTGAGCTACAGTACCAAGTGAGCAGTGTCAGCTACAGTACCATGTACAGTTATAAAGTGAGCTACAGTACCAAGTGAGCAGTGTCAGTTACAGTACCATGTACAGAGTTATAAAGTGAGCTACAGTACCAAGTGAGCAGTGTCCGCTACGGTACCATGTACAGAGTTATAAAGTGAGATACAGTACCAAGTGAGCAGTGTCAGTTACAGTACCATGTACAGAGTTCTAAAGTGAGCTACAGTACTAAGTGAGCAGTATCAGTTACAGTGCCATGTTAAGTTATAAAGTGAGCTACAGTACCAAGTGAGCAGCGTCCGCTACAGTACCATGTACAGAGTTATAAAGTGAGCTACAGTACCAAGTGAGCAGTGTCCGCTACGGTACCATGTACAGAGTTATAAAGTGAGCTACAGTGCCAAGTGAGCAGTGTCAGTTACAGTACCATGTACAGAGTTATAATGTGAGCTACAGTACCAAGTGAGCAGTGTCCGCTACGGTACCATTTACAGAGTTATACAGTGAGCTACAGTACCAAGTGAGCAGTGTCAGCTACAGTACCATGTACAGTTATAAAGTGAGCTACAGTACCAAATGAGCAGTGTCCGCTACGATACCATGTACAGAGCTATAAAGTGAGCTACAGTACCAAGTGAGCAGTGTCAGCTACAGTACCATGTACAGTTATAAAGTGAGCTACAGTACCAAGAGAGCAGTGTTCGCTACAGTACTATGTACTGAGTTATAAAGTGAGCTATAGTACCAAGTGAGCAGTGTCACCTACAGTACCATGTACAGAGTTATAAAGTGAGCTACAGTACCAAGTGAGCAGTGTCAGTTAGAGTACCATGTACAGAGTTATAAAGTGAGCTACAGTACCAAGTGAGCAGCGTCCGCTACGGTACCATGTACAGAGCTATAAAGTGAGCTATAGTACCAAGTGAGCAGTGTCAGCTACAGTAACATGTACAGAGTTATAAAGTGAGCTACAGTACCAAGTGAGCAGTGTCCGCTACGGTACCATGTACAGAGTTATAAAGTGAGCTACAGTACCAAGTGAGCAGTGTCAGTTACAGTGCCATGTACAGAGTTATAAAGTGAGCTACAGTACCAAGTGAGCAGTGTCAGTTAAGGTACCATGTACAGAGTTATAAAGTGAGCTACAGTACCAAGTGAGCAGTGTCAGCTACAGTGCCATGTACAGAGTTATAAAGTGAGCTACAGTACCAAGTGACCAGTGTCAGATACAGTACCATGTACAAAGTTATAAGGTGAGCTACAGTACCAAGTGAGCAGTGTCCGCTACAGTACCATGGAACAGAGTTATAACGTGAGCTACAGTACCAAGTGAGCAGCGTCCGCTACGGTACCATGTACAGAGTTATAAAGTGAGCTACAGTACCAAGTGAGCAGTGTCAGTTACAGTACCATGTACAGAGTTATAAAGTGAGTTACAGTACCAAGTGAGCAGTGTCAGTTACAGTACCATGTACAGAGTTATAAAGTGAGCTACAGTACCAAGTGAGCAGTGTCAGCTACAGTACCATGTACAGAGTTATAAAGTGAGCTACAGTACCAAGTGAGCAGTGTCCGCTACGGTACCATGTACAGAGCTATAAAGTGAGCTACAGTACCAAGTGAGCAGTGTCAGCTACAGTACCAGGTACAGTTAAAAAGTGAGCTACCGTACCAAGAGAGCAGTGTCCGCTGCAGTACCATGTACAGAGTTATAAAGTGAGCTACAGTACAAAGTGAGCAGTGTCAGCTACAGTACCATGTACAGAGTTATAAAGTGAGCTACAGTACCAAGTGAGCAGTGTCAGTTACAGTACCATGTACAGAGCTATAAAATGAGCTACAGTACCAAGTGAGCAGTGTCCGCTACGGTACCATGTACAGAGCTATAAAGTGAGCTACAGTACCAAGTGAGCAGTGTCAGCTACAGTACCATGTGCAGTTATAAAGTGAGCTACAGTACCAAGTGAGCAGTGTCAGTTTCAGTACCATGTACAGAGTTATAAAGTGAGCTACAGTACCAAGTGAGCAGTGTCAGTTTCAGTACCATGTACAGAATTATAAAGTGAGCTACAGTACCAAGTGAGCAGTGTCCGCTACGGTACCATGTACAGAGCTACAAAGTGAGCTACAGTACTAAGAGAGCAGTGTCTGCTACAGTACCATGTACAGAGTTATAACGTGAGCTACAGTACCAAGTGAGCAGTTTCAGCTACAGTACCATGTACAGAGTTATAAAGTGAGCTACAGTACCAAGTGAGCAGTGTCAGTTACAGTACCATGTACAGAGTTCTAAAGTGAGCTACAGTACCAAGTGAGCAGTGTCCGCTACGGTACCATGTACAGAGTTATAAAGTGAGATACAGTACCAAGTGAGCAGTGTCAGTTACAGTACCATGTACAGAGTTCTAAAGTGAGCTACAGTACTAAGTGAGCAGTGTCAGTTACAGTGCCATGTTAAGTTATAAAGTGAGCTACAGTACCAAGTGAGCAGCGTCCGCTACAGTACCATGTACAGAGTTATAAAGTGAGCTACAGTACCAAGTGAGCAGTGTCCGCTACGGTACCATGTACAGAGTTCTAAAGTGAGCTACAGTACCAAGTGAGCAGTGTCAGTTACAGTGCCATGTACAGAGTTATAAAGTGAGCTACAGTACCAAGTGAGCAGTGTCAGTTAAGGTACCATGTACAGAGTTATAAAGTGAGCTACAGTACCAAGTGAGCAGTGTCAGCTACAGTGCCATGTACAGAGTTATAAAGTGAGCTACAGTACCAAGTGACCAGTGTCAGATACAGTACCATGTACAAAGTTATAAGGTGAGCTACAGTACCAAGTGAGCAGTGTCCGCTACAGTACCATGGAACAGAGTTATAAAGTGAGCTACAGTACCAAGTGAGCAGCGTCCGCTACGGTACCATGTACAGAGTTATAAAGTGAGCTACAGTACCAAGTGAGCAGTGTCAGTTACAGTACCATGTACAGAGTTATAAAGTGAGTTACAGTACCAAGTGAGCCTTGTCAGTTACAGTACCATGTACAGAGTTATAAAGTGAGCTACAGTACCAAGTGAGCAGTGTCAGCTACAGTACCATGTACAGAGTTATAAAGTGAGCTACAGTACCAAGTGAGCAGTGTCCGCTACGGTACCATGTACAGAGCTATAAAGTGAGCTACAGTACCAAGTGAGCAGTGTCAGCTACAGTACCATGTACAGTTATAAAGTGAGCTACCGTACCAAGAGAGCAGTGTCCGCTGCAGTACCATGTACAGAGTTATAAAGTGAGCTACAGTACCAAGTGAGCAGTGTCAGCTACAGTACCATGTACAGAGTTATAAAGTGAGCTACAGTACCAAGTGAGCAGTGTCAGCTACAGTGCCATGTACAGAGTTATAAAGTGAGCTACAGTACCAAGTGACCAGTGTCAGATACAGTACCATGTACAAAGTTATAAGGTGAGCTACAGTACCAAGTGAGCAGTGTCCGCTACAGTACCATGGAACAGAGTTATAAAGTGAGCTAAAGTACCAAGTGAGCAGTGTCCGCTACGGTACCATGTACAGAGTTATAAAGTGAGCTACAGTACCAAGTGAGCAGGGTCCGCTACGGTACCATGTACAGAGCTATAAAGTGAGCTACAGTACCAAGTGAGCAGTGTCAGTTACAGTACCATGTACAGAGTTATAAAGTGAGCTACAGTACCAAGTGAGCAGGGTCCGCTACGGTACCATGTACAGAGCTATAAAGTGAGCTACAGTACCAAGTGAGCAGTGTCAGTCACAGTACCATGTACAGTTATAAAGTGAGCTACCGTACCAAGAGAGCAGTGTCCGCTGCAGTACCATGTACAGAGTTATAAAGTGAGCTACAGTACCAAGTGAGCAGTGTCAGCTACAGTACCATGTTGAGAGTTATAAAGTGAGCTACAGTACCAAGTGAGCAGTGTCAGTTACAGTACCATGTACAGAGCTATAAAGTGAGCTACAGTACCAAGTGAGCAGTGTCCGCTCCGGTACCATGTACAGAGCTATAAAGTGAGCTACAGTACAAAGTGAGCAGTGTCAGCTACAGTACCATGTACAGTTATAAAGTGAGCTACAGTACCAAGTGAGCAGTGTCAGTTACAGTACCATGTACAGAGTTATAAAGTGACCTACAGTACCAAGTGAGCAGTGTCCGCTACGGTACCATGTACAGAGCTATAAAGTGAGCTAAAGTACTAAGAGAGCAGTGTCTGCTACAGGACCATGTATAGAGTTATAACGTGAGCTACAGTACCAAGTGAGCAGTGTCAGCTACAGTACCATGTACAGTTATAAAGTGAGCTACAGTACCAAGTGAGCAGTGTCAGTTACAGTACCATGTACAGAGTTATAAAGTGAGCTACAGTACCAAGTGAGCAGTGTCCGCTACGGTACCATGTACAGAGTTATAAAGTGAGATACAGTACCAAGTGAGCAGTGTCAGTTACAGTACCATGTACAGAGTTCTAAAGTGAGCTACAGTACTAAGTGAGCAGTATCAGTTACAGTGCCATGTTAAGTTATAAAGTGAGCTACAGTACCAAGTGAGCAGCGTCCGCTACAGTACCATGTACAGAGTTATAAAGTGAGCTACAGTACCAAGTGAGCAGTGTCCGCTATGGTACCATGTACAGAGTTATAAAGTGAGCTACAGTGCCAAGTGAGCAGTGTCAGTTACAGTACCATGTACAGAGTTATAATGTGAGCTACAGTACCAAGTGAGCAGTGTCCGCTACGGTACCATTTACAGAGTTATACAGTGAGCTACAGTACCAAGTGAGCAGTGTCAGCTACAGTACCATGTACAGTTATAAAGTGAGCTACAGTACCAAGTGAGCAGTGTCAGTTACTGTACCATGTACAGAGTTATAAAGTGAGCTACAGTACAAAATGAGCAGTGTCCGCTACGATACCATGTACAGAGCTATAAAGTGAGCTACAGTACCAAGTGAGCAGTGTCAGCTACAGTACCATGTACAGTTATAAAGTGAGCTACAGTACCAAGAGAGCAGTGTTCGCTACAGTACTATGTACTGAGTTATAAAGTGAGCTATAGTACCAAGTGAGCAGTGTCACCTACAGTACCATGTACAGAGTTATAAAGTGAGCTACAGTACCAAGTGAGCAGTGTCAGTTACAGTACCATGTACAGAGTTATAAAGTGAGCTACAGTACCAAGTGAGCAGCGTCCGCTACGGTACCATGTACAGAGCTATAAAGTGAGCTATAGTACCAAGTGAGCAGTGTCAGCTACAGTAACATGTACAGAGTTATAAAGTGAGCTACAGTACCAAGTGAGCAGTGTCCGCTACGGTACCATGTACAGAGTTATAAAGTGAGCTACAGTACCAAGTGAGCAGTGTCAGTTACAGTGCCATGTACAGAGTTATAAAGTGAGCTACAGTACCAAGTGAGCAGTGTCAGTTAAGGTACCATGTACAGAGTTATAAAGTGAGCTACAGTACCAAGTGAGCAGTGTCAGCTACAGTGCCATGTACAGAGTTATAAAGTGAGCTACAGTACCAAGTGACCAGTGTCAGATACAGTACCATGTACAAAGTTATAAGGTGAGCTACAGTACCAAGTGAGCAGTGTCCGCTACAGTACCATGGAACAGAGTTATAACGTGAGCTACAGTACCAAGTGAGCAGCGTCCGCTACGGTACCATGTACAGAGGTATAAAGTGAGCTACAGTACCAAGTGAGCAGTGTCAGTTACAGTACCATGTACAGAGTTATAAAGTGAGTTACAGTACCAAGTGAGCAGTGTCAATTACAGTACCATGTACAGAGTTATAAAGTGAGCTACAGTACCAAGTGAGCAGTGTCAGCTACAGTACCATGTACAGAGTTATAAAGTGAGCTACAGTACCAAGTGAGCAGTGTCCGCCACGGTACCATGTACAGAGCTATAAAGTGAGCTACAGTACCAAGTGAGCAGTGTCAGCTACAGTACCATGTACAGTTATAAAGTGAGCTACAGTACCAAGTGAGCAGTGTCAGTTACAGTACCATGTACAGAGTTATAAAGTGAGCTACAGTACCAAGTGAGCAGTGTCAGTTTCAGTACCATGTACAGAGTTATAAAGTGAGCTACAGTACCAAGTGAGCAGTGTCCGCTACGGTACCATGTACAGAGCTATTAAGTGAGCTACAGTACTAAGAGAGCAGTGTCTGCTACAGTACCATGTATAGAGTTATAACGTGAGCTACAGTACCAAGTGAGCAGTGTCAGCTACAGTACCATGTACAGAGTTAAAATGTGAGCTACAGTACCAAGTGAGCAGTGTCAGTTACAGTACCATGTACAGAGTTATAAAGTGAGCTACAGTACCAAGTGAGCAGTGTCCGCTACGGTACCATGTTAAGTTATAAAGTGAGCTACAGTACCAAGTGAGCAGCGTCCGCTTCTGTACCATGTACAGAGTTATAAAGTGAGCTACAGTACCAAGTGAGCAGTGTCCGCTACGGTACCATGTACAGAGTTATAAAGTGAGCTACAGTGCCAAGTGAGCAGTGTCAGTTACTGTACCATGTACAGAGTTATAAAGTGAGCTACAGTACCAAGTGAGCAGTGTCAGCTACAGTACCATGTACAGTTATAAAGTGAGCTACAGTAGCAAGAGAGCAGTGTTCGCTACAGTACCATGTACAGAGTTATAAAGTGAGCTATAGTACCAAGGGAGCAGTGTCACCTACAGTACCATGTACAGAGCTATAAAGTGAGCTATAGTACCAAGTGAGCAGTGTCAGTTACAGTACCATGTACAGAGTTATAAAGTGAGCTACAGTACCAAGTGAGCAGCGTCCCCTACGGTACCATGTACAGAGCTATAAAGTGAGCTATAGTACCAAGTGAGCAGTGTCAGCTACAGTACCATGTACAGAGTTATAAAGTGAGCTACAGTACCAAGTGAGCAGTATCCGCTACGGTACCATGTACAGAGTTATAAAGTGAGCTACAGTACCAAGTGACCAGTGTCAGTTAAGGTACCATGTACAGAGTTATAAAGTGAGCTACAGTACCAAGTGAGCAGTGTCAGCTACAGTGCCATGTACAGAGTTATAAAGTGAGCTACAGTACCAAGTGACCAGTGTCAGATACAGTACCATGTACAAAGTTATAATGTGGGCTACAGTACCAAGTGAGCAGTGTCCGCTACAGTTCCATGGAACAGAGTTATAAAGTGAGCTAAAGTACCAAGTGAGCAGTGTCCGCTACGGTACCATGTACAGAGTTATAAAGTGAGCTACAGTACCAAGTGAGCAGTGTCAGTTACAGTACCATGTATAGAGTTATAACGTGAGCTACAGTACCAAGTGAGCAGTGTCAGCTACAGTACCATGTACAGAGTTATAAAGTGAGCTACAGTACCAAGTGAGCAGTGTCAGTTACAGTACCATGTACAGAGTTATAAAGTGAGCTGCAGTTCCAAGTGAGCAGTGTCCGCTTCGGTACCATGTACAGAGTTATAAAGTGAGATACAGTACCAAGTGAGCAGTGTCAGTTACAGTACCATGTACAGAGTTCTAAAGTGAGCTACAGTACTAAGTGAGCAGTGTCAGTTACAGTGCCATGTTAAGTTATAAAGTGAGCTACAGTACCAAGTGAGCAGCGTCCGCTACAGTACCATGTACAGAGTTATAAAGTGAGCTACAGTACCAAGTGAGCAGTGTCCGCTACGGTACCATGTACAGAGTTATAAAGTGAGCTACAGTGCCAAGTGAGCAGTGTCAGTTACAGTACCATGTACAGAGTTATAATGTGAGCTACAGTACCAAGTGAGCAGTGTCCGCTACGGTACAATTTACAGAGTTATACAGTGAGCTACAGTACCAAGTGAGCAGTGTCAGCTACAGTACCATGTACAGTTATAAAGTGAGCTACAGTACCAAGTGAGCAGTGTCAGTTACTGTACTATGTACAGAGTTATAAAGTGAGCTACAGTACCAAATGAGCAGTGTCTGCTACGGTACCATGTACAGAGCTATAAAGTGACCTACAGTACCAAGTGAGCAGTGTCAGCTACAGTACCATGTACAGTTATAAAGTGAGCTACAGTACCAAGAGAGCAGTGTTCACTACAGTACTATGTACAGAGTTATAAAGTGAGCTATAGTACCAAGTGAGCAGTGTCACCTACAGTACCATGTACAGAGTTATAAAGTGAGCTACAGTACCAAGTGAGCAGTGTCAGTTACAGTACCATGTACAGAGTTATAAAGTGAGCTACAGTACCAAGTGAGCAGCGTCCGCTACGGTACCATGTACAGAGCTATAAAGTGAGCTATAGTACCAAGTGAGCAGTGTCAGCTACAGTACCATGTACAGAGTTATAAAGTGAGCTACAGTACGAAGTGAGCAGTGTCCGCTACGGTACCATGTACAGAGTTATAAAGTGAGCTACAGTACCAAGTGAGCAGTGTCAGTTACAGTGCCATGTACAGAGTTATAAAGTGAGCTACAGTACCAAGTGAGCAGTGTCAGTTAAGGTACCATGTACAGAGTTATAAAGTGAGCTACAGTACCAAGTGAGCAGTGTCAGCTACAGTGCCATGTACAGAGTTATAAAGTGAGCTACAGTACCAATTGACCAGTGTCAGATACAGTACCATGTACACAGTTATAAGGTGAGCTACAGTACCAAGTGAGCAGTGTCAGTTACTGTACTATGTGCAGAGTTATAAAGTGAGCTACAGTACCAAGTGAGCAGTGTCCGCTACGGTACCATGTACAGAGCTATAAAGTGAGCTACAGTACCAAGTGAGCAGTGTCAGTTACAGTACCATGTACAGAGTTATAAAGTGAGTTACAGTACCAAGTGAGCAGTGTCAGTTACAGTACCATGTACAGAGTTATAAAGTGAGCTACAGTACCAAGTGAGCAGTGTCAGCTACAGTACCATGTACAGTTATAAAGTGAGCTACCGTACCAAGAGAGCAAGTCCGCTGCAGTACCATGTACAGAGTTATAAAGTGAGCTACAGTACCAAGTGAGCAGTGTCAGCTACAGTACCATGTACAGAGTTATAATGTGAGCTACAGTACCAAGTGAGCAGTGTCCGCTACGGTACCATTTACAGAGTTATACAGTGAGCTACAGTACCAAGTGAGCAGTGTCAGTTACAGTGCCATGTTAAGTTATACAGTGAGCTACAGTACCAAGTGAGCAGCGTCCGCTACAGTACCATGTACAGAGTTATAATGTGAGCTACAGTACCAAGTGAGCAGTGTCTGCTATGGTACCATGTACAGAGCTATAAAGTGAGCTACAGTGCCAAGTGAGCAGTGTCAGTTACAGTACCATGTACAGAGTTATAAGGTGAGCTACAGTACCAAGTGAGCAGTGTCCGCTACGGTACCATGTACAGAGCTATAAAGTGAGCTACAGTACCAAGTGAGCAGTGTCAGCTACAGTACCATGTACAGTTATAAAGTGATCTACAGTACCAAGAGAGCAGTGTTCGCTACAGTACTATGTACAGAGTTATAAAGTGAGCTATAGTACCAAGTGAGCAGTGTCACCTACAGTACCATGTACAGAGTTATAAAGTGAGCTACAGTACCAAGTGAGCAGTGTCAGTTACAGTACCATGTACAGAGTTATAAAGTGAGCTACAGTACCAAGTGAGCAGCGTCTGCTACGGTACCATGTATAGAGCTATAAAGTGAGCTATAGTACCAAGTGAGCAGTGTCAGCTACAGTACCATGTACAGAGTTATAAAGTGAGCTACAGTACCAAGTGACCAGTGTCCGCTACGGTACCATGTACAGAGTTATAAAGTGAGCTACAGTACCAAGTGACCAGTGTCAGTTACAGTGCCATGTACAGAGTTATAAAGTGAGCTACAGTACCAAGTGAGCAGTGTCAGTTAAGGTACCATGTACAGAGTTATAAAGTGAGCTACAGTACCAAGTGAGCAGTGTCAGCTACAGTGCCATGTATAGAGTTATAAAGTGAGCTACAGTACCAATTGACCAGTGTCAGATACAGTACCATGTACACAGTTATAAGGTGAGCTACAGTACCAAGTGAGCAGTGTCCGCTACAGTACCATGGAACAGAGTTATAAAGTGAGCTACAGTACCAAGTGAGCAGCGTCCGCTACGGTACCATGTACAGAGTTATAAAGTGAGCTACAGTACCAAGTGAGCAGTGTCAGTTACAGTACCATGTACAGAGTTATAAAGTGAGTTACAGTACCAAGTGAGCAGTGTCAGTTACAGTACCATGTACAGAGTTATAAAGTGAGCTACAGTACCAAGTGAGCAGTGTCAGCTACAGTACCATGTACAGTTATAAAGTGAGCTACCGTACCAAGAGAGCAGTGTCCGCTGCAGTACCATGTACAGAGTTATAAAGTGAGCTACAGTACCAAGTGAGCAGTGTCAGCTACAGTACCATGTACAGAGTTATAATGTGAGCTACAGTACCAAGTGAGCAGTGTCAGCTACAGTACCATGTACAGAGTTATACAGTGAGCTACAGTACCAAGTGAGCAGTGTCAGTTACAGTGCCATGTTAAGTTATACAGTGAGCTACAGTACCATGTGAGCAGCGTCCGCTACAGTACCATGTACAGAGTTATAATGTGAGCTACAGTACCAAGTGAGCAGTGTCTGCTACGGTACCATGTACAGAGCTATAAAGTGAGCTACAGTGCCAAGTGATCAGTGTCAGTTACAGTACCATGTACAGAGTTATAATGTGAGCTACAGTACCAAGTGAGCAGTGTCCGCTACGGTACCATGTACAGAGCTATAAAGTGAGCTACAGTACCAAGTGAGCAGTGTCAGCTACAGTACCATGTACAGTTATAAAGTGAGCTACAGTACCAAGAGAGCAGTGTTCGCTACAGTACTATGTACAGAGTTATAAAGTGAGCTATAGTACCAAGTGAGCAGTGTCACCTACAGTACCATGTACAGAGTTATAAAGTGAGCTACAGTACCAAGTGAGCAGTGTCAGTTACAGTACCATGTACAGAGTTATAAAGTGAGCTACAGTACCAAGTGAGCGGCGTCCGCTACGGTACCATGTACAGAGCTATAAAGTGAGCTATAGTACCAAGTGAGCAGTGTCAGCTACAGTACCATGTACAGAGTTATAAAGTGAGCTACAGTACCAAGTGAGCAGTGTCTGCTACGGTACCATGTACAGAGGTATAAAGTGAGCTACAGTACCAAGTGACCAGTGTCAGTTACAGTGCCATGTACAGAGTTATAAAGTGAGCTACAGTACCAAGTGAGCAGTGTCAGTTAAGGTACCATGTGCAGAGTTATAAAGTGAGCTACAGTACCAAGTGAGCAGTGTCAGCTACAGTGCCATGTACAGAGTTATAAAGTGAGCTACAGTACCAAGTGACCAGTGTCAGATACAGTACCATGTACAAAGTTATAAGGTGAGCTACAGTACCAAGTGAGCAGTGTCCGCTACAGTACCATGGAACAGAGTTATAAAGTGAGCTACAGTACCAAGTGAGCAGTGTCAGTTACAGTACCATGTACAGAGTTATAAAGTGAGTTACAGTACCAAGTGAGCCTTGTCAGTTACAGTACCATGTACAGAGTTATAAAGTGAGCTACAGTACCAAGTGAGCAGTGTCAGCTACAGTACCATGTACAGAGTTATAAAGTGAGCTACAGTACCAAGTGAGCAGTGTCCGCTACGGTACCATGTACAGAGCTATAAAGTGAGCTACAGTACCAAGTGAGCAGTGTCAGCTACAGTACCATGTACAGTTATAAAGTGAGCTACCGTACCAAGAGAGCAGTGTCCGCTGCAGTACCATGTACAGAGTTATAAAGTGAGCTACAGTACCAAGTGAGCAGTGTCAGCTACTGTGCCATGTACAGAGTTATAAAGTGAGCTACAGTACCAAGTGACCAGTGTCAGATACAGTACCATGTACAAAGTTATAAGGTGAGCTACAGTACCAAGTGAGCAGTGTCCGCTACAGTACCATGGAACAGAGTTATAAAGTGAGCTAAAGTACCAAGTGAGCAGTGTCCGCTACGGTACCATGTACAGAGTTATAAAGTGAGATACAGTACCAAGTGAGCAGTGTCAGTTACAGTACCATGTACAGAGTTCTAAAGTGAGCTACAGTACTAAGTGAGCAGTATCAGTTACAGTGCCATGTTAAGTTATAAAGTGAGCTACAGTACCAAGTGAGCAGCGTCCGCTACAGTACCATGTACAGAGTTATAAAGTGAGCTACAGTACCAAGTGAGCAGTGTCCGCTATGGTACCATGTACAGAGTTATAAAGTGAGCTACAGTGCCAAGTGAGCAGTGTCAGTTACAGTACCATGTACAGAGTTATAATGTGAGCTACAGTACCAAGTGAGCAGTGTCCGCTACGGTACCATTTACAGAGTTATACAGTGAGCTACAGTACCAAGTGAGCAGTGTCAGCTACAGTACCATGTACAGTTATAAAGTGAGCTACAGTACCAAGTGAGCAGTGTCAGTTACTGTACCATGTACAGAGTTATAAAGTGAGCTACAGTACCAAATGAGCAGTGTCCGCTACGATACCATGTACAGAGCTATAAAGTGAGCTACAGTACCAAGTGAGCAGTGTCAGCTACAGTACCATGTACAGTTATAAAGTGAGCTACAGTACCAAGAGAGCAGTGTTCGCTACAGTACTATGTACTGAGTTATAAAGTGAGCTATAGTACCAAGTGAGCAGTGTCACCTACAGTACCATGTACAGAGTTATAAAGTGAGCTACAGTACCAAGTGAGCAGTGTCAGTTACAGTACCATGTACAGAGTTATAAAGTGAGCTACAGTACCAAGTGAGCAGCGTCCGCTACGGTACCATGTACAGAGCTATAAAGTGAGCTATAGTACCAAGTGAGCAGTGTCAGCTACAGTAACATGTACAGAGTTATAAAGTGAGCTACAGTACCAAGTGAGCAGTGTCCGCTACGGTACCATGTACAGAGTTATAAAGTGAGCTACAGTACCAAGTGAGCAGTGTCAGTTACAGTGCCATGTACAGAGTTATAAAGTGAGCTACAGTACCAAGTGAGCAGTGTCAGTTAAGGTACCATGTACAGAGTTATAAAGTGAGCTACAGTACCAAGTGAGCAGTGTCAGCTACAGTGCCATGTACAGAGTTATAAAGTGAGCTACAGTACCAAGTGACCAGTGTCAGATACAGTACCATGTACAAAGTTATAAGGTGAGCTACAGTACCAAGTGAGCAGTGTCCGCTACAGTACCATGGAACAGAGTTATAACGTGAGCTACAGTACCAAGTGAGCAGCGTCCGCTACGGTACCATGTACAGAGTTATAAAGTGAGCTACAGTACCAAGTGAGCAGTGTCAGTTACAGTACCATGTACAGAGTTATAAAGTGAGTTACAGTACCAAGTGAGCAGTGTCAGTTACAGTACCATGTACAGAGTTATAAAGTGAGCTACAGTACCAAGTGAGCAGTGTCAGCTACAGTACCATGTACAGAGTTATAAAGTGAGCTACAGTACCAAGTGAGCAGTGTCCGCTACGGTACCATGTACAGAGCTATAAAGTGAGCTACAGTACCAAGTGAGCAGTGTCAGCTACAGTACCATGTACAGTTATAAAGTGAGCTACAGTACCAAGTGAGCAGTGTCAGTTACAGTACCATGTACAGAGTTATAAAGTGAGCTACAGTACCAAGTGAGCAGTGTCAGTTTCAGTACCATGTACAGAGTTATAAAGTGAGCTACAGTACCAAGTGAGCAGTGTCCGCTACGGTACCATGTACAGAGCTATTAAGTGAGCTACAGTACTAAGAGAGCAGTGTCTGCTACAGTACCATGTATAGAGTTATAACGTGAGCTACAGTACCAAGTGAGCAGTGTCAGCTACAGTACCATGTACAGAGTTAAAATGTGAGCTACAGTACCAAGTGAGCAGTGTCAGTTACAGTACCATGTACAGAGTTATAAAGTGAGCTACAGTACCAAGTGAGCAGTGTCCGCTACGGTACCATGTTAAGTTACATAGTGAGCTACAGTACCAAGTGAGCAGCGTCCGCTTCTGTACCATGTACAGAGTTATAAAGTGAGCTACAGTACCAATTGAGCAGTGTCCGCTACCGTACCATGTATAGAGTTATAAAGTGAGCTACAGTGCCAAGTGAGCAGTGTCAGTTACTGTACCATGTACAGAGTTATAAAGTGAGCTACAGTACCAAGTGAGCAGTGTCAGCTACAGTACCATGTACAGTTATAAAGTGAGCTACAGTAGCAAGAGAGCAGTGTTCGCTACAGTACTATGTACAGAGTTATAAAGTGAGCTATAGTACCAAGTGAGCAGTGTCACCTACAGTACCATGTACAGAGTTATAAAGTGAGCTACAGTACCAAGTGAGCAGTGTCAGTTACAGTACCATGTACAGAGTTATAAAGTGAGCTACAGTACCAAGTGAGCAGCGTCCGCTACGGTACCATGTACAGAGCTATAAAGTGAGCTATAGTACCAAGTGAGCAGTGTCAGCTACAGTACCATGTACAGAGTTATAAAGTGAGCTACAGTACGAAGTGAGCAGTGTCCGCTACGGTACCATGTACAGAGTTATAAAGTGAGCTACAGTACCAAGTGAGCAGTGTCAGTTACAGTGCCATGTACAGAGTTATAAAGTGAGCTACAGTACCAAGTGAGCAGTGTCAGTTAAGGTACCATGTACAGAGTTATAAAGTGAGCTACAGTACCAAGTGAGCAGTGTCAGCTACAGTGCCATGTACAGAGTTATAAAGTGAGCTACAGTACCAATTGACCAGTGTCAGATACAGTACCATGTACACAGTTATAAGGTGAGCTACAGTACCAAGTGAGCAGTGTCAGTTACTGTACTATGTACAGAGTTATAAAGTGAGCTACAGTACCAAGTGAGCAGTGTCCGCTACGGTACCATGTACAGAGCTATAAAGTGAGCTACAGTACCAAGTGAGCAGTGTCAGTTACAGTACCATGTACAGAGTTATAAAGTGAGTTACAGTACCAAGTGAGCAGTGTCAGTTACAGTACCATGTACAGAGTTATAAAGTGAGCTACAGTACCAAGTGAGCAGTGTCAGCTACAGTACCATGTACAGTTATAAAGTGAGCTACCGTACCAAGAGAGCAGTGTCCGCTGCAGTACCATGTACAGAGTTATAAAGTGAGCTACAGTACCAAGTGAGCAGTGTCAGCTACAGTACCATGTACAGAGTTATAATGTGAGCTACAGTACCAAGTGAGCAGTGTCCGCTACGGTACCATTTACAGAGTTATACAGTGAGCTACAGTACCAAGTGAGCAGTGTCAGTTACAGTGCCATGTTAAGTTATACAGTGAGCTACAGTACCAAGTGAGCAGCGTCCGCTACAGTACCATGTACAGAGTTATAATGTGAGCTACAGTACCAAGTGAGCAGTGTCTGCTATGGTACCATGTACAGAGCTATAAAGTGAGCTACAGTGCCAAGTGAGCAGTGTCAGTTACAGTACCATGTACAGAGTTATAAGGTGAGCTACAGTACCAAGTGAGCAGTGTCCGCTACGGTACCATGTACAGAGCTATAAAGTGAGCTACAGTACCAAGTGAGCAGTGTCCGCTACGGTACCATGTACAGAGTTATAAAGTGAGCTACAGTGCCAAGTGAGCAGTGTCAGTTACAGTACCATGTACAGAGTTATAATGTGAGCTACAGTACCAAGTGAGCAGTGTCCGCTACGGTACAATTTACAGAGTTATACAGTGAGCTACAGTACCAAGTGAGCAGTGTCAGCTACAGTACCATGTACAGTTATAAAGTGAGCTACAGTACCAAGTGAGCAGTGTCAGTTACTGTACTATGTACAGAGTTATAAAGTGAGCTACAGTACCAAATGAGCAGTGTCTGCTACGGTACCATGTACAGAGCTATAAAGTGAGCTACAGTACCAAGTGAGCAGTGTCAGCTACAGTACCATGTACAGTTATAAAGTGAGCTACAGTACCAAGAGAGCAGTGTTCACTACAGTACTATGTACAGAGTTATAAAGTGAGCTATAGTACCAAGTGAGCAGTGTCACCTACAGTACCATGTACAGAGTTATAAAGTGAGCTACAGTACCAAGTGAGCAGTGTCAGTTACAGTACCATGTACAGAGTTATAAAGTGAGCTACAGTACCAAGTGAGCAGCGTCCGCTACGGTACCATGTACAGAGCTATAAAGTGAGCTATTGTACCAAGTGAGCAGTGTCAGCTACAGTACCATGTACAGAGTTATAAAGTGAGCTACAGTACGAAGTGAGCAGTGTCCGCTACGGTACCATGTACAGAGTTATAAAGTGAGCTACAGTACCAAGTGAGCAGTGTCAGTTACAGTGCCATGTACAGAGTTATAAAGTGAGCTACAGTACCAAGTGAGCAGTGTCAGTTAAGGTACCATGTACAGAGTTATAAAGTGAGCTACAGTACCAAGTGAGCAGTGTCAGCTACAGTGCCATGTACAGAGTTATAAAGTGAGCTACAGTACCAATTGACCAGTGTCAGATACAGTACCATGTACACAGTTATAAGGTGAGCTACAGTACCAAGTGAGCAGTGTCAGTTACTGTACTATGTACAGAGTTATAAAGTGAGCTACAGTACCAAGTGAGCAGTGTCCGCTACGGTACCATGTACAGAGCTATAAAGTGAGCTACAGTACCAAGTGAGCAGTGTCAGTTACAGTACCATGTACAGAGTTATAAAGTGAGTTACAGTACCAAGTGAGCAGTGTCAGTTACAGTACCATGTACAGAGTTATAAAGTGAGCTACAGTACCAAGTGAGCAGTGTCAGATACAGTACCATGTAAAAAAGTTATAAGGTGAGCTACAGTACCAAGTGAGCAGTGTCCGCTACGGTACCATTTACAGAGTTATACAGTGAGCTACAGTACCAAGTGAGCAGTGTCAGTTACAGTGCCATGTTAAGTTATACAGTGAGCTACAGTACCATGTGAGCAGCGTCCGCTACAGTACCATGTACAGAGTTATAATGTGAGCTACAGTACCAAGTGAGCAGTGTCTGCTACGGTACCATGTACAGAGCTATAAAGTGAGCTACAGTGCCAAGTGAGCAGTGTCAGTTACAGTACCATGTACAGAGTTATAAAGTGAGCTACAGTGCCAAGTGAGCAGCGTCCGCTACGGTACCATGTACAGAGCTATAAAGTGAGCTTGAGTACCAAGTGAGCAGTGTCAGCTACAGTACCATGTACAGAGTTATAAAGTGAGCTACAGTACGAAGTGAGCAGTGTCCGCTACGGTACCATGTACAGAGTTATAAAGTGAGCTACAGTACCAAGTGAGAAGTGTCAGTTACAGTGCCATGTACAGTTATAAAGTGAGCTACCGTACCAAGAGAGCAGTGTCCGCTGCAGTACCATGTACAGAGTTATAAAGTGAGCTACAGTACCAAGTGAGCAGTGTCAGCTACAGTACCATGTACAGAGTTATAATGTGAGCTACAGTACCAAGTTAGCAGTGTCTGCTACGGTACCATTTACAGAGTTATACAGTGAGCTACAGTACCAAGTGAGCAGTGTCAGTTACAGTGCCATGTTAAGTTATACAGTGAGCTACAGTACCATGTGAGCAGCGTCCGCTACAGTACCATGTACAGAGTTATAATGTGAGCTACAGTACCAAGTGAGCAGTGTCTGCTACGGTACCATGTACAGAGCTATAAAGTGAGCTACAGTGCCAAGTGAGCAGTGTCAGTTACAGTACCATGTACAGAGTTATAATGTGAGCTACAGTACCAAGTGAGCAGTGTCCGCTACGGTACCATGTACAGAGCTATAAAGTGAGCTACAGTACCAAGTGAGCAGTGTCAGCTACAGTACCATGTACAGTTATAAAGTGAGCTACAGTACCAAGAGAGCAGTGTTCGCTACAGTACTATGTACAGAGTTATAAAGTGAGCTATAGTGCCAAGTGAGCAGTGTCACCTACAGTACCATGTACAGAGTTATAAAGTGAGCTACAGTACCAAGTGAGCAGTGTCAGTTACAGTACCATGTACAGAGTTATAAAGTGAGCTACAGTACCAAGTGAGCAGCGTCCGCTACGGTACCATGTACAGAGCTATAAAGTGAGCTATAGTACCAAGTGAGCAGTGTCAGCTACAGTACCATGTACAGAGTTATAAAGTGAGCTACAGTACCAAGTGAGCAGCGTCTGCTACGGTACCATGTACAGAGGTATAAAGTGAGCTACAGTACCAAGTGACCAGTGTCAGTTACAGTGCCATGTACAGAGTTATAAAGTGAGCTACAGTACCAAGTGAGCAGTGTCAGTTAAGGTACCATGTGCAGAGTTATAAAGTGAGCTACAGTACCAAGTGAGCAGTGTCAGCTACAGTGCCATGTACAGAGTTATAAAGTGAGCTACAGTACCAAGTGACCAGTGTCAGATACAGTACCATGTACAAAGTTATAAGGTGAGCTACAGTACCAAGTGAGCAGTGTCCGCTACAGTACCATGGAACAGAGTTATAAAGTGAGCTACAGTACCAAGTGAGCAGCGTCCGCTACGGTACCATGTACAGAGTTATAAAGTGAGCTACAGTACCAAGTGAGCAGTGTCAGTTACAGTACCATGTACAGAGTTATAAAGTGAGTTACAGTACCAAGTGAGCCTTGTCAGTTACAGTACCATGTACAGAGTTATAAAGTGAGCTACAGTACCAAGTGAGCAGTGTCAGCTACAGTACCATGTACAGAGTTATAAAGTGAGCTACAGTACCAAGTGAGCAGTGTCCGCTACGGTACCATGTACAGAGCTATAAAGTGAGCTACAGTACCAAGTGAGCAGTGTCAGCTACAGTACCATGTACAGTTATAAAGTGAGCTACCGTACCAAGAGAGCAGTGTCCGCTGCAGTACCATGTACAGAGTTATAAAGTGAGCTACAGTACCAAGTGAGCAGTGTCAGCTACAGTACCATGTACAGAGTTATAAAGTGAGCTACAGTACCAAGTGAGCAGTGTCAGCTACTGTGCCATGTACAGAGTTATAAAGTGAGCTACAGTACCAAGTGACCAGTGTCAGATACAGTACCATGTACAAAGTTATAAGGTGAGCTACAGTACCAAGTGAGCAGTGTCCGCTACAGTACCATGGAACAGAGTTATAAAGTGAGCTAAAGTACCAAGTGAGCAGTGTCCGCTACGGTACCATGTACAGAGCTATAAAGTGAGCTACAGTACCAAGTGAGCAGTGTCAGCTACAGTACCATGTACAGAGTTATAAAGTGAGCTACAGTACCAAGTGAGCAGGGTCCGCTACGGTACCATGTACAGAGCTATAAAGTGAGCTACAGTACCAAGTGAGCAGTGTCAGTCACAGTACCATGTACAGTTATAAAGTGAGCTACCGTACCAAGAGAGCAGTGTCCGCTGCAGTACCATGTACAGAGTTATAAAGTGAGCTACAGTACCAAGTGAGCAGTGTCAGCTACAGTACCATGTTGAGAGTTATAAAGTGAGCTACAGTACCAAGTGAGCAGTGTCAGTTACAGTACCATGTACAGAGCTATAAAGTGAGCTACAGTACCAAGTGAGCAGTGTCCGCTCCGGTACCATGTACAGAGCTATAAAGTGAGCTACAGTACAAAGTGAGCAGTGTCAGCTACAGTACCATGTACAGTTATAAAGTGAGCTACAGTACCAAGTGAGCAGTGTCAGTTACAGTACCATGTACAGAGTTATAAAGTGACCTACAGTACCAAGTGAGCAGTGTCCGCTACGGTACCATGTACAGAGCTATAAAGTGAGCTAAAGTACTAAGAGAGCAGTGTCTGCTACAGGACCATGTATAGAGTTATAACGTGAGCTACAGTACCAAGTGAGCAGTGTCAGCTACAGTACCATGTACAGTTATAAAGTGAGCTACAGTACCAAGTGAGCAGTGTCAGTTACAGTACCATGTACAGAGTTATAAAGTGAGCTACAGTACCAAGTGAGCAGTGTCCGCTACGGTACCATTTACAGAGTTATACAGTGAGCTACAGTACCAAGTGAGCAGTGTCAGCTACAGTACCATGTACAGTTATAAAGTGAGCTACAGTACCAAGTGAGCAGTGTCAGTTACTGTACCATGTACAGAGTTATAAAGTGAGCTACAGTACCAAATGAGCAGTGTCCGCTACGATACCATGTACAGAGCTATAAAGTGAGATACAGTACCAAGTGAGCAGTGTCAGCTACAGTACCATGTACAGAGCTATAAAGTGAGCTACAGTACCAAGTGAGCAGTGTCAGCTACAGTACCATGTACAGTTATAAAGTGAGCGACAGTACCAAGAGAGCAGTGTTCGCTACAGTACTATGTACTGAGTTATAAAGTGAGCTATAGTACCAAGTGAGCAGTGTCACCTACAGTACCATGTACAGAGTTATAAAGTGAGCTACAGTACCAAGTGAGCAGTGTCAGTTACAGTACCATGTACAGAGTTATAAAGTGAGCTACAGTACCAAGTGAGCAGCGTCCGCTACGGTACCATGTACAGAGCTAAAAAGTGAGCTATAGTACCAAGTGAGCAGTGTCAGCTACAGTAACATGTACAGAGTTATAAAGTGAGCTACAGTACCAAGTGAGCAGTGTCCGCTACTGTACCATGTACAGAGTTATAAAGTGAGCTACAGTACCAAGTGAGCAGTGTCAGTTACAGTGCCATGTACAGAGTTATAAAGTGAGCTACAGTACCAAGTGAGCAGTGTCAGTTAAGGTACCATGTACAGAGTTATAAAGTGAGCTACAGTACCAAGTGAGCAGTGTCAGCTACAGTGCCATGTACAGAGTTATAAAGTGAGCTACAGTACCAAGTGACCAGTGTCAGATACAGTACCATGTACAAAGTTATAAGGTGAGCTACAGTACCAAGTGAGCAGTGTCCGCTACAGTACCATGGAACAGAGTTATAACGTGAGCTACAGTACCAAGTGAGCAGCGTCCGCTACGGTACCATGTACAGAGTTATAAAGTGAGCTACAGTACCAAGTGAGCAGTGTCAGTTACAGTACCATGTACAGAGTTAAAATGTGAGCTACAGTACCAAGTGAGCAGTGTCAGTTACAGTACCATGTACAGAGTTATAAAGTGAGCTACAGTACCAAGTGAGCAGTGTCCGCTACGGTACCATGTACAGAGCTATAAAGTGAGCTACAGTACCAAGTGAGCAGTGTCAGCTACAGTACCATGTACAGTTATAAAGTGAGCTACAGTACCAAGTGAGCAGTGTCAGTTACAGTACCATGTACAGAGTTATAAAGTGAGCTACAGTACCAAGTGAGCAGTGTCAGTTTCAGTACTATGTACAGAGTTATAAAGTGAGCTACAGTACCAAGTGAGCAGTGTCCGCTACGGTACCATGTACAGAGCTATTAAGTGAGCTACAGTACTAAGAGAGCAGTGTCTGCTACAGTACCATGTATAGAGTTATAACGTGAGCTACAGTACCAAGTGAGCAGTGTCAGCTACAGTACCATGTACAGAGTTAAAATGTGAGCTACAGTACCAAGTGAGCAGTGTCAGTTACAGTACTATGTACAGAGTTATAAAGTGAGCTACAGTACCAAGTGAGCAGTGTCCGCTACGGTACCATGTACAGAGTTATAAAGTGAGATACAGTACCAAGTGAGCAGTGTCAGTTACAGTACCATGTACAGAGTTCTAAAGTGAGCTACAGTACTAAGTGAGCAGTGTCAGTTACAGTGCCATGTTAAGTTATAAAGTGAGCTACAGTACCAAGTGAGCAGCGTCCGCTTCTGTACCATGTACAGAGTTATAAAGTGAGCTACAGTACCAAGTGAGCAGTGTCCGCTACGGTACCATGTACAGAGTTATAAAGTGAGCTACAGTGCCAAGTGAGCAGTGTCAGTTACTGTACCATGTACAGAGTTATAAAGTGAGCTACAGTACCAAGTGAGCAGTGTCAGATACAGTACCATGTACAGAGTTGTAAAGTGAGCTACAGTACCAAGTGAGCAGTGTCCGCTACGGTACCATGTACAGAGCTATAAAGTGAGCTACAGTACCAAGTGAGCAGTGTCAGCTACAGTACCATGTACAGTTATAAAGTGAGCTACAGTAGCAAGAGAGCAGTGTTCGCTACAGTACCATGTACAGAGTTATAAAGTGAGCTATAGTACCAAGGGAGCAGTGTCACCTACAGTACCATGTACAGAGTTATAAAGTGAGCTACAGTACCAAGTGAGCAGTGTCAGTTACAGTACCATGTACAGAGTTATAAAGTGAGCTACAGTACCAAGTGAGCAGCGTCCGCTACGGTACCATGTACAGAGCTATAAAGTGAGCTATAGTACCAAGTGAGCAGTGTCAGCTACAGTACCATGTACAGAGTTATAAAGTGAGCTACAGTACCAAGTGAGCAGTATCCGCTACGGTACCATGTACAGAGTTATAAAGTGAGCTACAGTACCAAGTGACCAGTGTCAGTTAAAGTGCCATGTACAGAGTTATAAAGTGAGCTGCAGTACCAAGTGAGCAGTGTCAGTTAAGGTACCATGTACAGAGTTATAAAGTGAGCTACAGTACCAAGTGAGCAGTGTCAGCTACAGTGCCATGTACAGAGTTATAAAGTGAGCTACAGTACCAAGTGACCAGTGTCAGATACAGTACCATGTACAAAGTTATAATGTGGGCTACAGTACCAAGTGAGCAGTGTCCGCTACAGTTCCATGGAACAGAGTTATAAAGTGAGCTAAAGTACCAAGTGAGCAGTGTCCGCTACGGTACCATGTACAGTTATAAAGTGAGCTACAGTACCAAGTGAGCAGTGTCAGTTACAGTACCATGTATAGAGTTATAACGTGAGCTACAGTACCAAGTGAGCAGTGTCAGCTACAGTACCATGTACAGAGTTATAAAGTGAGCTACAGTACCAAGTGAGCAGTGTCAATTACAGTACCATGTACAGAGTTATAAAGTGAGCTGCAGTTCCAAGTGAGCAGTGTCCGCTTCGGTACCATGTACAGAGTTATAAAGTGAGATACAGTACCAAGTGAGCAGTGTCAGTTACAGTACCATGTACAGAGTTCTAAAGTGAGCTACAGTACTAAGTGAGCAGTGTCAGTTACAGTGCCATGTTAAGTTATAAAGTGAGCTACAGTACCAAGTGAGCAGCGTCCGCTACAGTACCATGTACAGAGTTATAAAGTGAGCTACAGTACCAAGTGAGCAGTGTCCGCTACGGTACCATGTACAGAGTTATAAAGTGAGCTACAGTGCCAAGTGAGCAGTGTCAGTTACAGTACCATGTACAGAGTTATAATGTGAGCTACAGTACCAAGTGAGCAGTGTCCGCTACGGTACAATTTACAGAGTTATACAGTGAGCTACAGTACCAAGTGAGCAGTGTCAGCTACAGTACCATGTACAGTTATAAAGTGAGCTACAGTACCAAGTGAGCAGTGTCAGTTACTGTACTATGTACAGAGTTATAAAGTGAGCTACAGTACCAAATGAGCAGTGTCTGCTACGGTACCATGTACAGAGCTATAAAGTGAGCTACAGTACCAAGTGAGCAGTGTCAGCTACAGTACCATGTACAGTTATAAAGTGAGCTACAGTACCAAGTGAGCAGTGTCAGTTACAGTACCATGTACAGAGTTATAAAGTGAGCTACAGTACCAAGTGAGCAGCGTCCGCTACGGTACCATGTACAGAGCTATAAAGTGAGCTATAGTACCAAGTGAGCAGTGTCAGCTACAGTACCATGTACAGAGTTATAAAGTGAGCTACAGTACGAAGTGAGCAGTGTCCGCTACGGTACCATGTACAGAGTTATAAAGTGAGCTACAGTACCAAGTGAGCAGTGTCAGTTACAGTGCCATGTACAGAGTTATAAAGTGAGCTACAGTACCAAGTGAGCAGTGTCAGTTAAGGTACCATGTACAGAGTTATAAAGTGAGCTACAGTACCAAGTGAGCAGTGTCAGCTACAGTGCCATGTACAGAGTTATAAAGTGAGCTACAGTACCAATTGACCAGTGTCAGATACAGTACCATGTACACAGTTATAAGGTGAGCTACAGTACCAAGTGAGCAGTGTCAGTTACTGTACTATGTACAGAGTTATAAAGTGAGCTACAGTACCAAGTGAGCAGTGTCCGCTACGGTACCATGTACAGAGCTATAAAGTGAGCTACAGTACCAAGTGAGCAGTGTCAGTTACAGTACCATGTACAGAGTTATAAAGTGAGTTACAGTACCAAGTGAGCAGTGTCAGTTACAGTACCATGTACAGAGTTATAAAGTGAGCTACAGTACCAAGTGAGCAGTGTCAGCTACAGTACCATGTACAGTTATAAAGTGAGCTACCGTACCAAGAGAGCAGTGTCCGCTGCAGTACCATGTACAGAGTTATAAAGTGAGCTACAGTACCAAGTGAGCAGTGTCAGCTACAGTACCATGTACAGAGTTATAATGTGAGCTACAGTACCAAGTGAGCAGTGTCCGCTACGGTACCATTTACAGAGTTATACAGTGAGCTACAGTACCAAGTGAGCAGTGTCAGTTACAGTGCCATGTTAAGTTATACAGTGAGCTACAGTACCAAGTGAGCAGCGTCCGCTACAGTACCATGTACAGAGTTATAATGTGAGCTGCAGTACCAAGTGAGCAGTGTCTGCTATGGTACCATGTACAGAGCTATAAAGTGAGCTACAGTGCCAAGTGAGCAGTGTCAGTTACAGTACCATGTACAGAGTTATAATGTGAGCTACAGTACCAAGTGAGCAGTGTCCGCTACGGTACCATGTACAGAGCTATAAAGTGAGCTACAGTACCAAGTGAGCAGTGTCAGCTACAGTACCATGTACAGTTATAAAGTGATCTACAGTACCAAGAGAGCAGTGTTCGCTACAGTACTATGTACAGAGTTATAAAGTGAGCTATAGTACCAAGTGAGCAGTGTCACCTACAGTACCATGTACAGAGTTAATAAGTGAGCTACAGTACCAAGTGAGCAGTGTCAGTTACAGTACCATGTACAGAGTTATAAAGTGAGCTACAGTACCAAGTGAGCACCGTCCGCTACGGTACCATGTATAGAGCTATAAAGTGAGCTATAGTACCAAGTGAGCAGTGTCAGCTACAGTACCATGTACAGAGTTATAAAGTGAGCTACAGTACCAAGTGAGCAGTGTCCGCTACGGTACCATGTACAGAGTTATAAAGTGAGCTACAGTACCAAGTGACCAGTGTCAGTTACAGTGCCATGTACAGAGTTATAAAGTGAGCTACAGTACCAAGTGAGCAGTGTCAGTTAAGGTACCATGTACAGAGTTATAAAGTGAGCTACAGTACCAAGTGAGCAGTGTCATCTACAGTGCCATGTATAGAGTTATAAAGTGAGCTACAGTACCAATTGACCAGTGTAAGATACAGTACCATGTACACAGTTATAAGGTGAGCTACAGTACCAAGTGAGCAGTGTCCGCTACAGTACCATGGAACAGAGTTATAAAGTGAGCTACAGTACCAAGTGAGCAGCGTCCGCTACGGTACCATGTACAGAGTTATAAAGTGAGCTACAGTACCAAGTGAGCAGTGTCAGTTACAGTACCATGTACAGAGTTATAAAGTGAGTTACAGTACCAAGTGAGCAGTGTCAGTTACAGTACCATGTACAGAGTTATAAAGTGAGCTACAGTACCAAGTGAGCAGTGTCAGCTACAGTACCATGTACAGTTATAAAGTGAGCTACCGTACCAAGAGAGCAGTGTCCGCTGCAGTACCATGTACAGAGTTATAAAGTGAGCTACAGTACCAAGTGAGCAGTGTCAGCTACAGTACCATGTACAGAGTTATAATGTGAGCTACAGTACCAAGTGAGCAGTGTCCGCTACGGTACCATTTACAGAGTTATAAAGTGAGCCACAGTACCAAGTGAGCAGCGTCCGCTACGGTACCATGTACAGAGCTATAAAGTGAGCTATAGTACCAAGTGAGCAGTGTCAGCTACAGTACCATGTACAGAGTTATAAAGTGAGCTACAGTACCAAGTGAGCAGTGTCAGTTAAGGTACCATGTGCAGAGTTATAAAGTGAGCTACAGTACCAAGTGAGCAGTGTCAGCTACAGTGCCATGTACAGAGTTATAAAGTGAGCTACAGTACCAAGTGACCAGTGTCAGATACAGTACCATGTACAAAGTTATAAGGTGAGCTACAGTACCAAGTGAGCAGTGTCCGCTACAGTACCATGGAACAGAGTTATAAAGTGAGCTACAGTACCAAGTGAGCAGCGTCCGCTACGGTACCATGTACAGAGTTATAAAGTGAGCTACAGTACCAAGTGAGCAGTGTCAGTTACAGTACCATGTACAGAGTTATAAAGTGAGTTACAGTACCAAGTGAGCAGTGTCAGTTACAGTACCATGTACAGAGTTATAAAGTGAGCTACAGTACCAAGTGAGCAGTGTTAGCTACAGTACCATGTACAGAGTTATAAAGTGAGCTACAGTACCAAGTGAGCAGTGTCCGCTACGGTACCATGTACAGAGCTATAAAGTGAGCTACAGTACCAAGTGAGCAGTGTCAGCTACAGTACCATGTACAGTTATAAAGTGAGCTACCGTACCAAGAGAGCAGTGTCCGCTGCAGTACCATGTACAGAGTTATAAAGTGAGCTACAGTACCAAGTGAGCAGTGTCAGCTACAGTACCATGTACAGAGTTATAAAGTGAGCTACAGTACCAAGTGAGCAGTGTCAGCTACAGTGCCATGTACAGAGTTATAAAGTGAGCTACAGTACCAAGTGACCAGTGTCAGATACAGTACCATGTACAAAGTTATAAGGTGAGCTACAGTACCAAGTGAGCAGTGTCCGCTACAGTACCATGGAACAGAGTTATAAAGTGAGCTAAAGTACCAAGTGAGCAGTGTCCGCTACGGTACCATGTACAGAGTTATAAAGTGAGCTACAGTACCAAGTGAGCAGTGTCAGTTACAGTACCATGTACAGAGTTATAAAGTGAGCTACGGTACCAAGTGAGCAGGGTCCGCTACGGTACCATGTACAGAGCTATAAAGTGAGCTACAGTACCAAGTGAGCAGTGTCAGTTACAGTACCATGTACAGAGTTATAAAGTGAGCTACAGTACCAAGTGAGCAGGGTCCGCTACGGTACCATGTACAGAGCTATAAAGTGAGCTGCAGTACCAAGTGAGCAGTGTCAGTCACAGTACCATGTACAGTTATAAAGTGAGCTACCGTACCAAGAGAGCAGTGTCCGTTGCAGTACCATGTACAGAGTTATAAAGTGAGCTACAGTACCAAGTGAGCAGTGTCAGCTACAGTACCATGTTGAGAGTTATAAAGTGAGCTACAGTACCAAGTGAGCAGTGTCAGTTACAGTACCATGTACAGAGCTATAAAGTGAGCTACAGTACCAAGTGAGCAGTGTCCGCTCCGGTACCATGTACAGAGCTATAAAGTGAGCTACAGTACAAAGTGAGCAGTGTCAGCTACAGTACCATGTACAGTTATAAAGTGAGCTACAGTACCAAGTGAGCAGTGTCAGTTACAGTACCATGTACAGAGTTATAAAGTGACCTACAGTACCAAGTGAGCAGTGTCCGCTACGGTACCATGTACAGAGCTATAAAGTGAGCTAAAGTACTAAGAGAGCAGTGTCTGCTACAGGACCATGTATAGAGTTATAACGTGAGCTACAGTACCAAGTGAGCAGTGTCAGCTACAGTACCATGTACAGTTATAAAGTGAGCTACAGTACCAAGTGAGCAGTGTCAGTTACAGTACCATGTACAGAGTTATAAAGTGAGCTACAGTACCAAGTGAGCAGTGTCCGCTACGGTACCATGTACAGAGTTATAAAGTGAGATACAGTACCAAGTGAGCAGTGTCAGTTACAGTACCATGTACAGAGTTCTAAAGTGAGCTACAGTACTAAGTGAGCAGTATCAGTTACAGTGCCATGTTAAGTTATAAAGTGAGCTACAGTACCAAGTGAGCAGCGTCCGCTACAGTACCATGTACTGAGTTATAAAGTGAGCTACAGTACCAAGTGAGCAGTGTCCGCTACGGTACCATGTACAGAGTTATAAAGTGAGCTACAGTGCCAAGTGAGCAGTGTCAGTTACAGTACCATGTACAGAGTTATAATGTGAGCTACAGTACCAAGTGAGCAGTGTCCGCTACGGTACCATTTACAGAGTTATACAGTGAGCTACAGTACCAAGTGAGCAGTGTCAGCTACAGTACCATGTACAGTTATAAAGTGAGCTACAGTACCAAGTGAGCAGTGTCAGTTACTGTACCATGTACAGAGTTATAAAGTGAGCTACAGTACCAAATGAGCAGTGTCCGCTACGATACCATGTACAGAGCTATAAAGTGAGCTACAGTACCAAGTGAGCAGTGTCAGCTACAGTACCATGTACAGTTATAAAGTGAGCTACAGTACCAAGTGAGCAGTGTCCGCTACGGTACCATGTACAGAGCTATAAAGTGAGCTACAGTACCAAGTGAGCAGTGTCCGCTACGGTACCATGTACAGAGTTATAAAGTGAGCTACAGTGCCAAGTGAGCAGTGTCAGTTACAGTACCATGTACAGAGTTATAATGTGAGCTACAGTACCAAGTGAGCAGTGTCCGCTACGGTACAATTTACAGAGTTATACAGTGAGCTACAGTACCAAGTGAGCAGTGTCAGCTACAGTACCATGTACAGTTATAAAGTGAGCTACAGTACCAAGTGAGCAGTGTCAGTTACTGTACTATGTACAGAGTTATAAAGTGAGCTACAGTACCAAATGAGCAGTGTCTGCTACGGTACCATGTACAGAGCTATAAAGTGAGCTACAGTACCAAGTGAGCAGTGTCAGCTACAGTACCATGTACAGTTATAAAGTGAGCTACAGTACCAAGAGAGCAGTGTTCACTACAGTACTATGTACAGAGTTATAAAGTGAGCTATAGTACCAAGTGAGCAGTGTCACCTACAGTACCATGTACAGAGTTATAAAGTGAGCTACAGTACCAAGTGAGCAGTGTCAGTTACAGTACCATGTACAGAGTTATAAAGTGAGCTACAGTACCAAGTGAGCAGCGTCCGCTACGGTACCATGTACAGAGCTATAAAGTGAGCTATTGTACCAAGTGAGCAGTGTCAGCTACAGTACCATGTACAGAGTTATAAAGTGAGCTACAGTACGAAGTGAGCAGTGTCCGCTACGGTACCATGTACAGAGTTATAAAGTGAGCTACAGTACCAAGTGAGCAGTGTCAGTTACAGTGCCATGTACAGAGTTATAAAGTGAGCTACAGTACCAAGTGAGCAGTGTCAGTTAAGGTACCATGTACAGAGTTATAAAGTGAGCTACAGTACCAAGTGAGCAGTGTCAGCTACAGTGCCATGTACAGAGTTATAAAGTGAGCTACAGTACCAATTGACCAGTGTCAGATACAGTACCATGTACACAGTTATAAGGTGAGCTACAGTACCAAGTGAGCAGTGTCAGTTACTGTACTATGTACAGAGTTATAAAGTGAGCTACAGTACCAAGTGAGCAGTGTCCGCTACGGTACCATGTACAGAGCTATAAAGTGAGCTACAGTACCAAGTGAGCAGTGTCAGTTACAGTACCATGTACAGAGTTATAAAGTGAGTTACAGTACCAAGTGAGCAGTGTCAGTTACAGTACCATGTACAGAGTTATAAAGTGAGCTACAGTACCAAGTGAGCAGTGTCAGATACAGTACCATGTACAAAGTTATAAGGTGAGCTACAGTACCAAGTGAGCAGTGTCCGCTACGGTACCATTTACAGAGTTATACAGTGAGCTACAGTACCAAGTGAGCAGTGTCAGTTACAGTGCCATGTTAAGTTATACAGTGAGCTACAGTACCATGTGAGCAGCGTCCGCTACAGTACCATGTACAGAGTTATAATGTGAGCTACAGTACCAAGTGAGCAGTGTCTGCTACGGTACCATGTACAGAGCTATAAAGTGAGCTACAGTGCCAAGTGAGCAGTGTCAGTTACAGTACCATGTACAGAGTTATAAAGTGAGCTACAGTGCCAAGTGAGCAGCGTCCGCTACGGTACCATGTACAGAGCTATAAAGTGAGCTTGAGTACCAAGTGAGCAGTGTCAGCTACAGTACCATGTACAGAGTTATAAAGTGAGCTACAGTACGAAGTGAGCAGTGTCCGCTACGGTACCATGTACAGAGTTATAAAGTGAGCTACAGTACCAAGTGAGAAGTGTCAGTTACAGTGCCATGTACAGTTATAAAGTGAGCTACCGTACCAAGAGAGCAGTGTCCGCTGCAGTACCATGTACAGAGTTATAAAGTGAGCTACAGTACCAAGTGAGCAGTGTCAGCTACAGTACCATGTACAGAGTTATAATGTGAGCTACAGTACCAAGTTAGCAGTGTCTGCTACGGTACCATTTACAGAGTTATACAGTGAGCTACAGTACCAAGTGAGCAGTGTCAGTTACAGTGCCATGTTAAGTTATACAGTGAGCTACAGTACCATGTGAGCAGCGTCCGCTACAGTACCATGTACAGAGTTATAATGTGAGCTACAGTACCAAGTGAGCAGTGTCTGCTACGGTACCATGTACAGAGCTATAAAGTGAGCTACAGTGCCAAGTGAGCAGTGTCAGTTACAGTACCATGTACAGAGTTATAATGTGAGCTACAGTACCAAGTGAGCAGTGTCCGCTACGGTACCATGTACAGAGCTATAAAGTGAGCTACAGTACCAAGTGAGCAGTGTCAGCTACAGTACCATGTACAGTTATAAAGTGAGCTACAGTACCAAGAGAGCAGTGTTCGCTACAGTACTATGTACAGAGTTATAAAGTGAGCTATAGTGCCAAGTGAGCAGTGTCACCTACAGTACCATGTACAGAGTTATAAAGTGAGCTACAGTACCAAGTGAGCAGTGTCAGTTACAGTACCATGTACAGAGTTATAAAGTGAGCTACAGTACCAAGTGAGCAGCGTCCGCTACGGTACCATGTACAGAGCTATAAAGTGAGCTATAGTACCAAGTGAGCAGTGTCAGCTACAGTACCATGTACAGAGTTATAAAGTGAGCTACAGTACCAAGTGAGCAGCGTCTGCTACGGTACCATGTACAGAGGTATAAAGTGAGCTACAGTACCAAGTGACCAGTGTCAGTTACAGTGCCATGTACAGAGTTATAAAGTGAGCTACAGTACCAAGTGAGCAGTGTCAGTTAAGGTACCATGTGCAGAGTTATAAAGTGAGCTACAGTACCAAGTGAGCAGTGTCAGCTACAGTGCCATGTACAGAGTTATAAAGTGAGCTACAGTACCAAGTGACCAGTGTCAGATACAGTACCATGTACAAAGTTATAAGGTGAGCTACAGTACCAAGTGAGCAGTGTCCGCTACAGTACCATGGAACAGAGTTATAAAGTGAGCTACAGTACCAAGTGAGCAGCGTCCGCTACGGTACCATGTACAGAGTTATAAAGTGAGCTACAGTACCAAGTGAGCAGTGTCAGTTACAGTACCATGTACAGAGTTATAAAGTGAGTTACAGTACCAAGTGAGCCTTGTCAGTTACAGTACCATGTACAGAGTTATAAAGTGAGCTACAGTACCAAGTGAGCAGTGTCAGCTACAGTACCATGTACAGAGTTATAAAGTGAGCTACAGTACCAAGTGAGCAGTGTCCGCTACGGTACCATGTACAGAGCTATAAAGTGAGCTACAGTACCAAGTGAGCAGTGTCAGCTACAGTACCATGTACAGTTATAAAGTGAGCTACCGTACCAAGAGAGCAGTGTCCGCTGCAGTACCATGTACAGAGTTATAAAGTGAGCTACAGTACCAAGTGAGCAGTGTCAGCTACAGTACCATGTACAGAGTTATAAAGTGAGCTACAGTACCAAGTGAGCAGTGTCAGCTACTGTGCCATGTACAGAGTTATAAAGTGAGCTACAGTACCAAGTGACCAGTGTCAGATACAGTACCATGTACAAAGTTATAAGGTGAGCTACAGTACCAAGTGAGCAGTGTCCGCTACAGTACCATGGAACAGAGTTATAAAGTGAGCTAAAGTACCAAGTGAGCAGTGTCCGCTACGGTACCATGTACAGAGTTATAAAGTGAGCTACAGTACCAAGTGAGCAGTGTCAGTTACAGTACCATGTACAGAGTTATAAAGTGAGCTACAGTACCAAGTGAGCAGGGTCCGCTACGGTACCATGTACAGAGCTATAAAGTGAGCTACAGTACCAAGTGAGCAGTGTCAGCTACAGTACCATGTACAGAGTTATAAAGTGAGCTACAGTACCAAGTGAGCAGGGTCCGCTACGGTACCATGTACAGAGCTATAAAGTGAGCTACAGTACCAAGTGAGCAGTGTCAGTTACTGTACCATGTACAGAGTTATAAAGTGAGCTACAGTACCAAGTGAGCAGTGTCAGCTACAGTACCATGTACAGTTATAAAGTGAGCTACAGTAGCAAGAGAGCAGTGTTCGCTACAGTACTATGTACAGAGTTATAAAGTGAGCTATAGTACCAAGTGAGCAGTGTCACCTACAGTACCATGTACAGAGTTATAAAGTGAGCTACAGTACCAAGTGAGCAGTGTCAGTTACAGTACCATGTACAGAGTTATAAAGTGAGCTACAGTACCAAGTGAGCAGCGTCCGCTACGGTACCATGTACAGAGCTATAAAGTGAGCTATAGTACCAAGTGAGCAGTGTCAGCTACAGTACCATGTACAGAGTTATAAAGTGAGCTACAGTACGAAGTGAGCAGTGTCCGCTACGGTACCATGTACAGAGTTATAAAGTGAGCTACAGTACCAAGTGAGCAGTGTCAGTTACAGTGCCATGTACAGAGTTATAAAGTGAGCTACAGTACCAAGTGAGCAGTGTCAGTTAAGGTACCATGTACAGAGTTATAAAGTGAGCTACAGTACCAAGTGAGCAGTGTCAGCTACAGTGCCATGTACAGAGTTATAAAGTGAGCTACAGTACCAATTGACCAGTGTCAGATACAGTACCATGTACACAGTTATAAGGTGAGCTACAGTACCAAGTGAGCAGTGTCAGTTACTGTACTATGTACAGAGTTATAAAGTGAGCTACAGTACCAAGTGAGCAGTGTCCGCTACGGTACCATGTACAGAGCTATAAAGTGAGCTACAGTACCAAGTGAGCAGTGTCAGTTACAGTACCATGTACAGAGTTATAAAGTGAGTTACAGTACCAAGTGAGCAGTGTCAGTTACAGTACCATGTACAGAGTTATAAAGTGAGCTACAGTACCAAGTGAGCAGTGTCAGCTACAGTACCATGTACAGTTATAAAGTGAGCTACCGTACCAAGAGAGCAGTGTCCGCTGCAGTACCATGTACAGAGTTATAAAGTGAGCTACAGTACCAAGTGAGCAGTGTCAGCTACAGTACCATGTACAGAGTTATAATGTGAGCTACAGTACCAAGTGAGCAGTGTCCGCTACGGTACCATTTACAGAGTTATACAGTGAGCTACAGTACCAAGTGAGCAGTGTCAGTTACAGTGCCATGTTAAGTTATACAGTGAGCTACAGTACCAAGTGAGCAGCGTCCGCTACAGTACCATGTACAGAGTTATAATGTGAGCTACAGTACCAAGTGAGCAGTGTCTGCTATGGTACCATGTACAGAGCTATAAAGTGAGCTACAGTGCCAAGTGAGCAGTGTCAGTTACAGTACCATGTACAGAGTTATAAGGTGAGCTACAGTACCAAGTGAGCAGTGTCCGCTACGGTACCATGTACAGAGCTATAAAGTGAGCTACAGTACCAAGTGAGCAGTGTCCGCTACGGTACCATGTACAGAGTTATAAAGTGAGCTACAGTGCCAAGTGAGCAGTGTCAGTTACAGTACCATGTACAGAGTTATAATGTGAGCTACAGTACCAAGTGAGCAGTGTCCGCTACGGTACAATTTACAGAGTTATACAGTGAGCTACAGTACCAAGTGAGCAGTGTCAGCTACAGTACCATGTACAGTTATAAAGTGAGCTACAGTACCAAGTGAGCAGTGTCAGTTACTGTACTATGTACAGAGTTATAAAGTGAGCTACAGTACCAAATGAGCAGTGTCTGCTACGGTACCATGTACAGAGCTATAAAGTGAGCTACAGTACCAAGTGAGCAGTGTCAGCTACAGTACCATGTACAGTTATAAAGTGAGCTACAGTACCAAGAGAGCAGTGTTCACTACAGTACTATGTACAGAGTTATAAAGTGAGCTATAGTACCAAGTGAGCAGTGTCACCTACAGTACCATGTACAGAGTTATAAAGTGAGCTACAGTACCAAGTGAGCAGTGTCAGTTACAGTACCATGTACAGAGTTATAAAGTGAGCTACAGTACCAAGTGAGCAGCGTCCGCTACGGTACCATGTACAGAGCTATAAAGTGAGCTATTGTACCAAGTGAGCAGTGTCAGCTACAGTACCATGTACAGAGTTATAAAGTGAGCTACAGTACGAAGTGAGCAGTGTCCGCTACGGTACCATGTACAGAGTTATAAAGTGAGCTACAGTACCAAGTGAGCAGTGTCAGTTACAGTGCCATGTACAGAGTTATAAAGTGAGCTACAGTACCAAGTGAGCAGTGTCAGTTAAGGTACCATGTACAGAGTTATAAAGTGAGCTACAGTACCAAGTGAGCAGTGTCAGCTACAGTGCCATGTACAGAGTTATAAAGTGAGCTACAGTACCAATTGACCAGTGTCAGATACAGTACCATGTACACAGTTATAAGGTGAGCTACAGTACCAAGTGAGCAGTGTCAGTTACTGTACTATGTACAGAGTTATAAAGTGAGCTACAGTACCAAGTGAGCAGGGTCCGCTACGGTACCATGTACAGAGTTATAAAGTGAGCTACAGTACCAATTGACCAGTGTCAGATACAGTACCATGTACACAGTTATAAGGTGAGCTACAGTACCAAGTGAGCAGTGTCAGTTACTGTACTATGTACAGAGTTATAAAGTGAGCTACAGTACCAAGTGAGCAGTGTCCGCTACGGTACCATGTACAGAGCTATAAAGTGAGCTACAGTACCAAGTGAGCAGTGTCAGTTACAGTACCATGTACAGAGTTATAAAGTGAGTTACAGTACCAAGTGAGCAGTGTCAGTTACAGTACCATGTACAGAGTTATAAAGTGAGCTACAGTACCAAGTGAGCAGTGTCAGATACAGTACCATGTAAAAAAGTTATAAGGTGAGCTACAGTACCAAGTGAGCAGTGTCCGCTACGGTACCATTTACAGAGTTATACAGTGAGCTACAGTACCAAGTGAGCAGTGTCAGTTACAGTGCCATGTTAAGTTATACAGTGAGCTACAGTACCATGTGAGCAGCGTCCGCTACAGTACCATGTACAGAGTTATAATGTGAGCTACAGTACCAAGTGAGCAGTGTCTGCTACGGTACCATGTACAGAGCTATAAAGTGAGCTACAGTGCCAAGTGAGCAGTGTCAGTTACAGTACCATGTACAGAGTTATAAAGTGAGCTACAGTGCCAAGTGAGCAGCGTCCGCTACGGTACCATGTACAGAGCTATAAAGTGAGCTTGAGTACCAAGTGAGCAGTGTCAGCTACAGTACCATGTACAGAGTTATAAAGTGAGCTACAGTACGAAGTGAGCAGTGTCCGCTACGGTACCATGTACAGAGTTATAAAGTGAGCTACAGTACCAAGTGAGAAGTGTCAGTTACAGTGCCATGTACAGTTATAAAGTGAGCTACCGTACCAAGAGAGCAGTGTCCGCTGCAGTACCATGTACAGAGTTATAAAGTGAGCTACAGTACCAAGTGAGCAGTGTCAGCTACAGTACCATGTACAGAGTTATAATGTGAGCTACAGTACCAAGTTAGCAGTGTCTGCTACGGTACCATTTACAGAGTTATACAGTGAGCTACAGTACCAAGTGAGCAGTGTCAGTTACAGTGCCATGTTAAGTTATACAGTGAGCTACAGTACCATGTGAGCAGCGTCCGCTACAGTACCATGTACAGAGTTATAATGTGAGCTACAGTACCAAGTGAGCAGTGTCTGCTACGGTACCATGTACAGAGCTATAAAGTGAGCTACAGTGCCAAGTGAGCAGTGTCAGTTACAGTACCATGTACAGAGTTATAATGTGAGCTACAGTACCAAGTGAGCAGTGTCCGCTACGGTACCATGTACAGAGCTATAAAGTGAGCTACAGTACCAAGTGAGCAGTGTCAGCTACAGTACCATGTACAGTTATAAAGTGAGCTACAGTACCAAGAGAGCAGTGTTCGCTACAGTACTATGTACAGAGTTATAAAGTGAGCTATAGTGCCAAGTGAGCAGTGTCACCTACAGTACCATGTACAGAGTTATAAAGTGAGCTACAGTACCAAGTGAGCAGTGTCAGTTACAGTACCATGTACAGAGTTATAAAGTGAGCTACAGTACCAAGTGAGCAGCGTCCGCTACGGTACCATGTACAGAGCTATAAAGTGAGCTATAGTACCAAGTGAGCAGTGTCAGCTACAGTACCATGTACAGAGTTATAAAGTGAGCTACAGTACCAAGTGAGCAGCGTCTGCTACGGTACCATGTACAGAGGTATAAAGTGAGCTACAGTACCAAGTGACCAGTGTCAGTTACAGTGCCATGTACAGAGTTATAAAGTGAGCTACAGTACCAAGTGAGCAGTGTCAGTTAAGGTACCATGTGCAGAGTTATAAAGTGAGCTACAGTACCAAGTGAGCAGTGTCAGCTACAGTGCCATGTACAGAGTTATAAAGTGAGCTACAGTACCAAGTGACCAGTGTCAGATACAGTACCATGTACAAAGTTATAAGGTGAGCTACAGTACCAAGTGAGCAGTGTCCGCTACAGTACCATGGAACAGAGTTATAAAGTGAGCTACAGTACCAAGTGAGCAGCGTCCGCTACGGTACCATGTACAGAGTTATAAAGTGAGCTACAGTACCAAGTGAGCAGTGTCAGTTACAGTACCATGTACAGAGTTATAAAGTGAGTTACAGTACCAAGTGAGCCTTGTCAGTTACAGTACCATGTACAGAGTTATAAAGTGAGCTACAGTACCAAGTGAGCAGTGTCAGCTACAGTACCATGTACAGAGTTATAAAGTGAGCTACAGTACCAAGTGAGCAGTGTCCGCTACGGTACCATGTACAGAGCTATAAAGTGAGCTACAGTACCAAGTGAGCAGTGTCAGCTACAGTACCATGTACAGTTATAAAGTGAGCTACCGTACCAAGAGAGCAGTGTCCGCTGCAGTACCATGTACAGAGTTATAAAGTGAGCTACAGTACCAAGTGAGCAGTGTCAGCTACAGTACCATGTACAGAGTTATAAAGTGAGCTACAGTACCAAGTGAGCAGTGTCAGCTACTGTGCCATGTACAGAGTTATAAAGTGAGCTACAGTACCAAGTGACCAGTGTCAGATACAGTACCATGTACAAAGTTATAAGGTGAGCTACAGTACCAAGTGAGCAGTGTCCGCTACAGTACCATGGAACAGAGTTATAAAGTGAGCTAAAGTACCAAGTGAGCAGTGTCCGCTACGGTACCATGTACAGAGCTATAAAGTGAGCTACAGTACCAAGTGAGCAGTGTCAGCTACAGTACCATGTACAGAGTTATAAAGTGAGCTACAGTACCAAGTGAGCAGGGTCCGCTACGGTACCATGTACAGAGCTATAAAGTGAGCTACAGTACCAAGTGAGCAGTGTCAGTCACAGTACCATGTACAGTTATAAAGTGAGCTACCGTACCAAGAGAGCAGTGTCCGCTGCAGTACCATGTACAGAGTTATAAAGTGAGCTACAGTACCAAGTGAGCAGTGTCAGCTACAGTACCATGTTGAGAGTTATAAAGTGAGCTACAGTACCAAGTGAGCAGTGTCAGTTACAGTACCATGTACAGAGCTATAAAGTGAGCTACAGTACCAAGTGAGCAGTGTCCGCTCCGGTACCATGTACAGAGCTATAAAGTGAGCTACAGTACAAAGTGAGCAGTGTCAGCTACAGTACCATGTACAGTTATAAAGTGAGCTACAGTACCAAGTGAGCAGTGTCAGTTACAGTACCATGTACAGAGTTATAAAGTGACCTACAGTACCAAGTGAGCAGTGTCCGCTACGGTACCATGTACAGAGCTATAAAGTGAGCTAAAGTACTAAGAGAGCAGTGTCTGCTACAGGACCATGTATAGAGTTATAACGTGAGCTACAGTACCAAGTGAGCAGTGTCAGCTACAGTACCATGTACAGTTATAAAGTGAGCTACAGTACCAAGTGAGCAGTGTCAGTTACAGTACCATGTACAGAGTTATAAAGTGAGCTACAGTACCAAGTGAGCAGTGTCCGCTACGGTACCATTTACAGAGTTATACAGTGAGCTACAGTACCAAGTGAGCAGTGTCAGCTACAGTACCATGTACAGTTATAAAGTGAGCTACAGTACCAAGTGAGCAGTGTCAGTTACTGTACCATGTACAGAGTTATAAAGTGAGCTACAGTACCAAATGAGCAGTGTCCGCTACGATACCATGTACAGAGCTATAAAGTGAGATACAGTACCAAGTGAGCAGTGTCAGCTACAGTACCATGTACAGAGCTATAAAGTGAGCTACAGTACCAAGTGAGCAGTGTCAGCTACAGTACCATGTACAGTTATAAAGTGAGCGACAGTACCAAGAGAGCAGTGTTCGCTACAGTACTATGTACTGAGTTATAAAGTGAGCTATAGTACCAAGTGAGCAGTGTCACCTACAGTACCATGTACAGAGTTATAAAGTGAGCTACAGTACCAAGTGAGCAGTGTCAGTTACAGTACCATGTACAGAGTTATAAAGTGAGCTACAGTACCAAGTGAGCAGCGTCCGCTACGGTACCATGTACAGAGCTAAAAAGTGAGCTATAGTACCAAGTGAGCAGTGTCAGCTACAGTAACATGTACAGAGTTATAAAGTGAGCTACAGTACCAAGTGAGCAGTGTCCGCTACTGTACCATGTACAGAGTTATAAAGTGAGCTACAGTACCAAGTGAGCAGTGTCAGTTACAGTGCCATGTACAGAGTTATAAAGTGAGCTACAGTACCAAGTGAGCAGTGTCAGTTAAGGTACCATGTACAGAGTTATAAAGTGAGCTACAGTACCAAGTGAGCAGTGTCAGCTACAGTGCCATGTACAGAGTTATAAAGTGAGCTACAGTACCAAGTGACCAGTGTCAGATACAGTACCATGTACAAAGTTATAAGGTGAGCTACAGTACCAAGTGAGCAGTGTCCGCTACAGTACCATGGAACAGAGTTATAACGTGAGCTACAGTACCAAGTGAGCAGCGTCCGCTACGGTACCATGTACAGAGTTATAAAGTGAGCTACAGTACCAAGTGAGCAGTGTCAGTTACAGTACCATGTACAGAGTTAAAATGTGAGCTACAGTACCAAGTGAGCAGTGTCAGTTACAGTACCATGTACAGAGTTATAAAGTGAGCTACAGTACCAAGTGAGCAGTGTCCGCTACGGTACCATGTACAGAGCTATAAAGTGAGCTACAGTACCAAGTGAGCAGTGTCAGCTACAGTACCATGTACAGTTATAAAGTGAGCTACAGTACCAAGTGAGCAGTGTCAGTTACAGTACCATGTACAGAGTTATAAAGTGAGCTACAGTACCAAGTGAGCAGTGTCAGTTTCAGTACTATGTACAGAGTTATAAAGTGAGCTACAGTACCAAGTGAGCAGTGTCCGCTACGGTACCATGTACAGAGCTATTAAGTGAGCTACAGTACTAAGAGAGCAGTGTCTGCTACAGTACCATGTATAGAGTTATAACGTGAGCTACAGTACCAAGTGAGCAGTGTCAGCTACAGTACCATGTACAGAGTTAAAATGTGAGCTACAGTACCAAGTGAGCAGTGTCAGTTACAGTACTATGTACAGAGTTATAAAGTGAGCTACAGTACCAAGTGAGCAGTGTCCGCTACGGTACCATGTACAGAGTTATAAAGTGAGATACAGTACCAAGTGAGCAGTGTCAGTTACAGTACCATGTACAGAGTTCTAAAGTGAGCTACAGTACTAAGTGAGCAGTGTCAGTTACAGTGCCATGTTAAGTTATAAAGTGAGCTACAGTACCAAGTGAGCAGCGTCCGCTTCTGTACCATGTACAGAGTTATAAAGTGAGCTACAGTACCAAGTGAGCAGTGTCCGCTACGGTACCATGTACAGAGTTATAAAGTGAGCTACAGTGCCAAGTGAGCAGTGTCAGTTACTGTACCATGTACAGAGTTATAAAGTGAGCTACAGTACCAAGTGAGCAGTGTCAGATACAGTACCATGTACAGAGTTGTAAAGTGAGCTACAGTACCAAGTGAGCAGTGTCCGCTACGGTACCATGTACAGAGCTATAAAGTGAGCTACAGTACCAAGTGAGCAGTGTCAGCTACAGTACCATGTACAGTTATAAAGTGAGCTACAGTAGCAAGAGAGCAGTGTTCGCTACAGTACCATGTACAGAGTTATAAAGTGAGCTATAGTACCAAGGGAGCAGTGTCACCTACAGTACCATGTACAGAGTTATAAAGTGAGCTACAGTACCAAGTGAGCAGTGTCAGTTACAGTACCATGTACAGAGTTATAAAGTGAGCTACAGTACCAAGTGAGCAGCGTCCGCTACGGTACCATGTACAGAGCTATAAAGTGAGCTATAGTACCAAGTGAGCAGTGTCAGCTACAGTACCATGTACAGAGTTATAAAGTGAGCTACAGTACCAAGTGAGCAGTATCCGCTACGGTACCATGTACAGAGTTATAAAGTGAGCTACAGTACCAAGTGACCAGTGTCAGTTAAAGTGCCATGTACAGAGTTATAAAGTGAGCTGCAGTACCAAGTGAGCAGTGTCAGTTAAGGTACCATGTACAGAGTTATAAAGTGAGCTACAGTACCAAGTGAGCAGTGTCAGCTACAGTGCCATGTACAGAGTTATAAAGTGAGCTACAGTACCAAGTGACCAGTGTCAGATACAGTACCATGTACAAAGTTATAATGTGGGCTACAGTACCAAGTGAGCAGTGTCCGCTACAGTTCCATGGAACAGAGTTATAAAGTGAGCTAAAGTACCAAGTGAGCAGTGTCCGCTACGGTACCATGTACAGTTATAAAGTGAGCTACAGTACCAAGTGAGCAGTGTCAGTTACAGTACCATGTATAGAGTTATAACGTGAGCTACAGTACCAAGTGAGCAGTGTCAGCTACAGTACCATGTACAGAGTTATAAAGTGAGCTACAGTACCAAGTGAGCAGTGTCAATTACAGTACCATGTACAGAGTTATAAAGTGAGCTGCAGTTCCAAGTGAGCAGTGTCCGCTTCGGTACCATGTACAGAGTTATAAAGTGAGATACAGTACCAAGTGAGCAGTGTCAGTTACAGTACCATGTACAGAGTTCTAAAGTGAGCTACAGTACTAAGTGAGCAGTGTCAGTTACAGTGCCATGTTAAGTTATAAAGTGAGCTACAGTACCAAGTGAGCAGCGTCCGCTACAGTACCATGTACAGAGTTATAAAGTGAGCTACAGTACCAAGTGAGCAGTGTCCGCTACGGTACCATGTACAGAGTTATAAAGTGAGCTACAGTGCCAAGTGAGCAGTGTCAGTTACAGTACCATGTACAGAGTTATAATGTGAGCTACAGTACCAAGTGAGCAGTGTCCGCTACGGTACAATTTACAGAGTTATACAGTGAGCTACAGTACCAAGTGAGCAGTGTCAGCTACAGTACCATGTACAGTTATAAAGTGAGCTACAGTACCAAGTGAGCAGTGTCAGTTACTGTACTATGTACAGAGTTATAAAGTGAGCTACAGTACCAAATGAGCAGTGTCTGCTACGGTACCATGTACAGAGCTATAAAGTGAGCTACAGTACCAAGTGAGCAGTGTCAGCTACAGTACCATGTACAGTTATAAAGTGAGCTACAGTACCAAGTGAGCAGTGTCAGTTACAGTACCATGTACAGAGTTATAAAGTGAGCTACAGTACCAAGTGAGCAGCGTCCGCTACGGTACCATGTACAGAGCTATAAAGTGAGCTATAGTACCAAGTGAGCAGTGTCAGCTACAGTACCATGTACAGAGTTATAAAGTGAGCTACAGTACGAAGTGAGCAGTGTCCGCTACGGTACCATGTACAGAGTTATAAAGTGAGCTACAGTACCAAGTGAGCAGTGTCAGTTACAGTGCCATGTACAGAGTTATAAAGTGAGCTACAGTACCAAGTGAGCAGTGTCAGTTAAGGTACCATGTACAGAGTTATAAAGTGAGCTACAGTACCAAGTGAGCAGTGTCAGCTACAGTGCCATGTACAGAGTTATAAAGTGAGCTACAGTACCAATTGACCAGTGTCAGATACAGTACCATGTACACAGTTATAAGGTGAGCTACAGTACCAAGTGAGCAGTGTCAGTTACTGTACTATGTACAGAGTTATAAAGTGAGCTACAGTACCAAGTGAGCAGTGTCCGCTACGGTACCATGTACAGAGCTATAAAGTGAGCTACAGTACCAAGTGAGCAGTGTCAGTTACAGTACCATGTACAGAGTTATAAAGTGAGTTACAGTACCAAGTGAGCAGTGTCAGTTACAGTACCATGTACAGAGTTATAAAGTGAGCTACAGTACCAAGTGAGCAGTGTCAGCTACAGTACCATGTACAGTTATAAAGTGAGCTACCGTACCAAGAGAGCAGTGTCCGCTGCAGTACCATGTACAGAGTTATAAAGTGAGCTACAGTACCAAGTGAGCAGTGTCAGCTACAGTACCATGTACAGAGTTATAATGTGAGCTACAGTACCAAGTGAGCAGTGTCCGCTACGGTACCATTTACAGAGTTATACAGTGAGCTACAGTACCAAGTGAGCAGTGTCAGTTACAGTGCCATGTTAAGTTATACAGTGAGCTACAGTACCAAGTGAGCAGCGTCCGCTACAGTACCATGTACAGAGTTATAATGTGAGCTGCAGTACCAAGTGAGCAGTGTCTGCTATGGTACCATGTACAGAGCTATAAAGTGAGCTACAGTGCCAAGTGAGCAGTGTCAGTTACAGTACCATGTACAGAGTTATAATGTGAGCTACAGTACCAAGTGAGCAGTGTCCGCTACGGTACCATGTACAGAGCTATAAAGTGAGCTACAGTACCAAGTGAGCAGTGTCAGCTACAGTACCATGTACAGTTATAAAGTGATCTACAGTACCAAGAGAGCAGTGTTCGCTACAGTACTATGTACAGAGTTATAAAGTGAGCTATAGTACCAAGTGAGCAGTGTCACCTACAGTACCATGTACAGAGTTAATAAGTGAGCTACAGTACCAAGTGAGCAGTGTCAGTTACAGTACCATGTACAGAGTTATAAAGTGAGCTACAGTACCAAGTGAGCACCGTCCGCTACGGTACCATGTATAGAGCTATAAAGTGAGCTATAGTACCAAGTGAGCAGTGTCAGCTACAGTACCATGTACAGAGTTATAAAGTGAGCTACAGTACCAAGTGAGCAGTGTCCGCTACGGTACCATGTACAGAGTTATAAAGTGAGCTACAGTACCAAGTGACCAGTGTCAGTTACAGTGCCATGTACAGAGTTATAAAGTGAGCTACAGTACCAAGTGAGCAGTGTCAGTTAAGGTACCATGTACAGAGTTATAAAGTGAGCTACAGTACCAAGTGAGCAGTGTCATCTACAGTGCCATGTATAGAGTTATAAAGTGAGCTACAGTACCAATTGACCAGTGTAAGATACAGTACCATGTACACAGTTATAAGGTGAGCTACAGTACCAAGTGAGCAGTGTCCGCTACAGTACCATGGAACAGAGTTATAAAGTGAGCTACAGTACCAAGTGAGCAGCGTCCGCTACGGTACCATGTACAGAGTTATAAAGTGAGCTACAGTACCAAGTGAGCAGTGTCAGTTACAGTACCATGTACAGAGTTATAAAGTGAGTTACAGTACCAAGTGAGCAGTGTCAGTTACAGTACCATGTACAGAGTTATAAAGTGAGCTACAGTACCAAGTGAGCAGTGTCAGCTACAGTACCATGTACAGTTATAAAGTGAGCTACCGTACCAAGAGAGCAGTGTCCGCTGCAGTACCATGTACAGAGTTATAAAGTGAGCTACAGTACCAAGTGAGCAGTGTCAGCTACAGTACCATGTACAGAGTTATAATGTGAGCTACAGTACCAAGTGAGCAGTGTCCGCTACGGTACCATTTACAGAGTTATAAAGTGAGCCACAGTACCAAGTGAGCAGCGTCCGCTACGGTACCATGTACAGAGCTATAAAGTGAGCTATAGTACCAAGTGAGCAGTGTCAGCTACAGTACCATGTACAGAGTTATAAAGTGAGCTACAGTACCAAGTGAGCAGTGTCAGTTAAGGTACCATGTGCAGAGTTATAAAGTGAGCTACAGTACCAAGTGAGCAGTGTCAGCTACAGTGCCATGTACAGAGTTATAAAGTGAGCTACAGTACCAAGTGACCAGTGTCAGATACAGTACCATGTACAAAGTTATAAGGTGAGCTACAGTACCAAGTGAGCAGTGTCCGCTACAGTACCATGGAACAGAGTTATAAAGTGAGCTACAGTACCAAGTGAGCAGCGTCCGCTACGGTACCATGTACAGAGTTATAAAGTGAGCTACAGTACCAAGTGAGCAGTGTCAGTTACAGTACCATGTACAGAGTTATAAAGTGAGTTACAGTACCAAGTGAGCAGTGTCAGTTACAGTACCATGTACAGAGTTATAAAGTGAGCTACAGTACCAAGTGAGCAGTGTTAGCTACAGTACCATGTACAGAGTTATAAAGTGAGCTACAGTACCAAGTGAGCAGTGTCCGCTACGGTACCATGTACAGAGCTATAAAGTGAGCTACAGTACCAAGTGAGCAGTGTCAGCTACAGTACCATGTACAGTTATAAAGTGAGCTACCGTACCAAGAGAGCAGTGTCCGCTGCAGTACCATGTACAGAGTTATAAAGTGAGCTACAGTACCAAGTGAGCAGTGTCAGCTACAGTACCATGTACAGAGTTATAAAGTGAGCTACAGTACCAAGTGAGCAGTGTCAGCTACAGTGCCATGTACAGAGTTATAAAGTGAGCTACAGTACCAAGTGACCAGTGTCAGATACAGTACCATGTACAAAGTTATAAGGTGAGCTACAGTACCAAGTGAGCAGTGTCCGCTACAGTACCATGGAACAGAGTTATAAAGTGAGCTAAAGTACCAAGTGAGCAGTGTCCGCTACGGTACCATGTACAGAGTTATAAAGTGAGCTACAGTACCAAGTGAGCAGTGTCAGTTACAGTACCATGTACAGAGTTATAAAGTGAGCTACGGTACCAAGTGAGCAGGGTCCGCTACGGTACCATGTACAGAGCTATAAAGTGAGCTACAGTACCAAGTGAGCAGTGTCAGTTACAGTACCATGTACAGAGTTATAAAGTGAGCTACAGTACCAAGTGAGCAGGGTCCGCTACGGTACCATGTACAGAGCTATAAAGTGAGCTGCAGTACCAAGTGAGCAGTGTCAGTCACAGTACCATGTACAGTTATAAAGTGAGCTACCGTACCAAGAGAGCAGTGTCCGTTGCAGTACCATGTACAGAGTTATAAAGTGAGCTACAGTACCAAGTGAGCAGTGTCAGCTACAGTACCATGTTGAGAGTTATAAAGTGAGCTACAGTACCAAGTGAGCAGTGTCAGTTACAGTACCATGTACAGAGCTATAAAGTGAGCTACAGTACCAAGTGAGCAGTGTCCGCTCCGGTACCATGTACAGAGCTATAAAGTGAGCTACAGTACAAAGTGAGCAGTGTCAGCTACAGTACCATGTACAGTTATAAAGTGAGCTACAGTACCAAGTGAGCAGTGTCAGTTACAGTACCATGTACAGAGTTATAAAGTGACCTACAGTACCAAGTGAGCAGTGTCCGCTACGGTACCATGTACAGAGCTATAAAGTGAGCTAAAGTACTAAGAGAGCAGTGTCTGCTACAGGACCATGTATAGAGTTATAACGTGAGCTACAGTACCAAGTGAGCAGTGTCAGCTACAGTACCATGTACAGTTATAAAGTGAGCTACAGTACCAAGTGAGCAGTGTCAGTTACAGTACCATGTACAGAGTTATAAAGTGAGCTACAGTACCAAGTGAGCAGTGTCCGCTACGGTACCATGTACAGAGTTATAAAGTGAGATACAGTACCAAGTGAGCAGTGTCAGTTACAGTACCATGTACAGAGTTCTAAAGTGAGCTACAGTACTAAGTGAGCAGTATCAGTTACAGTGCCATGTTAAGTTATAAAGTGAGCTACAGTACCAAGTGAGCAGCGTCCGCTACAGTACCATGTACTGAGTTATAAAGTGAGCTACAGTACCAAGTGAGCAGTGTCCGCTACGGTACCATGTACAGAGTTATAAAGTGAGCTACAGTGCCAAGTGAGCAGTGTCAGTTACAGTACCATGTACAGAGTTATAATGTGAGCTACAGTACCAAGTGAGCAGTGTCCGCTACGGTACCATTTACAGAGTTATACAGTGAGCTACAGTACCAAGTGAGCAGTGTCAGCTACAGTACCATGTACAGTTATAAAGTGAGCTACAGTACCAAGTGAGCAGTGTCAGTTACTGTACCATGTACAGAGTTATAAAGTGAGCTACAGTACCAAATGAGCAGTGTCCGCTACGATACCATGTACAGAGCTATAAAGTGAGCTACAGTACCAAGTGAGCAGTGTCAGCTACAGTACCATGTACAGTTATAAAGTGAGCTACAGTACCAAGTGAGCAGTGTCCGCTACGGTACCATGTACAGAGCTATAAAGTGAGCTACAGTACCAAGTGAGCAGTGTCCGCTACGGTACCATGTACAGAGTTATAAAGTGAGCTACAGTGCCAAGTGAGCAGTGTCAGTTACAGTACCATGTACAGAGTTATAATGTGAGCTACAGTACCAAGTGAGCAGTGTCCGCTACGGTACAATTTACAGAGTTATACAGTGAGCTACAGTACCAAGTGAGCAGTGTCAGCTACAGTACCATGTACAGTTATAAAGTGAGCTACAGTACCAAGTGAGCAGTGTCAGTTACTGTACTATGTACAGAGTTATAAAGTGAGCTACAGTACCAAATGAGCAGTGTCTGCTACGGTACCATGTACAGAGCTATAAAGTGAGCTACAGTACCAAGTGAGCAGTGTCAGCTACAGTACCATGTACAGTTATAAAGTGAGCTACAGTACCAAGAGAGCAGTGTTCACTACAGTACTATGTACAGAGTTATAAAGTGAGCTATAGTACCAAGTGAGCAGTGTCACCTACAGTACCATGTACAGAGTTATAAAGTGAGCTACAGTACCAAGTGAGCAGTGTCAGTTACAGTACCATGTACAGAGTTATAAAGTGAGCTACAGTACCAAGTGAGCAGCGTCCGCTACGGTACCATGTACAGAGCTATAAAGTGAGCTATTGTACCAAGTGAGCAGTGTCAGCTACAGTACCATGTACAGAGTTATAAAGTGAGCTACAGTACGAAGTGAGCAGTGTCCGCTACGGTACCATGTACAGAGTTATAAAGTGAGCTACAGTACCAAGTGAGCAGTGTCAGTTACAGTGCCATGTACAGAGTTATAAAGTGAGCTACAGTACCAAGTGAGCAGTGTCAGTTAAGGTACCATGTACAGAGTTATAAAGTGAGCTACAGTACCAAGTGAGCAGTGTCAGCTACAGTGCCATGTACAGAGTTATAAAGTGAGCTACAGTACCAATTGACCAGTGTCAGATACAGTACCATGTACACAGTTATAAGGTGAGCTACAGTACCAAGTGAGCAGTGTCAGTTACTGTACTATGTACAGAGTTATAAAGTGAGCTACAGTACCAAGTGAGCAGTGTCCGCTACGGTACCATGTACAGAGCTATAAAGTGAGCTACAGTACCAAGTGAGCAGTGTCAGTTACAGTACCATGTACAGAGTTATAAAGTGAGTTACAGTACCAAGTGAGCAGTGTCAGTTACAGTACCATGTACAGAGTTATAAAGTGAGCTACAGTACCAAGTGAGCAGTGTCAGATACAGTACCATGTACAAAGTTATAAGGTGAGCTACAGTACCAAGTGAGCAGTGTCCGCTACGGTACCATTTACAGAGTTATACAGTGAGCTACAGTACCAAGTGAGCAGTGTCAGTTACAGTGCCATGTTAAGTTATACAGTGAGCTACAGTACCATGTGAGCAGCGTCCGCTACAGTACCATGTACAGAGTTATAATGTGAGCTACAGTACCAAGTGAGCAGTGTCTGCTACGGTACCATGTACAGAGCTATAAAGTGAGCTACAGTGCCAAGTGAGCAGTGTCAGTTACAGTACCATGTACAGAGTTATAAAGTGAGCTACAGTGCCAAGTGAGCAGCGTCCGCTACGGTACCATGTACAGAGCTATAAAGTGAGCTTGAGTACCAAGTGAGCAGTGTCAGCTACAGTACCATGTACAGAGTTATAAAGTGAGCTACAGTACGAAGTGAGCAGTGTCCGCTACGGTACCATGTACAGAGTTATAAAGTGAGCTACAGTACCAAGTGAGAAGTGTCAGTTACAGTGCCATGTACAGTTATAAAGTGAGCTACCGTACCAAGAGAGCAGTGTCCGCTGCAGTACCATGTACAGAGTTATAAAGTGAGCTACAGTACCAAGTGAGCAGTGTCAGCTACAGTACCATGTACAGAGTTATAATGTGAGCTACAGTACCAAGTTAGCAGTGTCTGCTACGGTACCATTTACAGAGTTATACAGTGAGCTACAGTACCAAGTGAGCAGTGTCAGTTACAGTGCCATGTTAAGTTATACAGTGAGCTACAGTACCATGTGAGCAGCGTCCGCTACAGTACCATGTACAGAGTTATAATGTGAGCTACAGTACCAAGTGAGCAGTGTCTGCTACGGTACCATGTACAGAGCTATAAAGTGAGCTACAGTGCCAAGTGAGCAGTGTCAGTTACAGTACCATGTACAGAGTTATAATGTGAGCTACAGTACCAAGTGAGCAGTGTCCGCTACGGTACCATGTACAGAGCTATAAAGTGAGCTACAGTACCAAGTGAGCAGTGTCAGCTACAGTACCATGTACAGTTATAAAGTGAGCTACAGTACCAAGAGAGCAGTGTTCGCTACAGTACTATGTACAGAGTTATAAAGTGAGCTATAGTGCCAAGTGAGCAGTGTCACCTACAGTACCATGTACAGAGTTATAAAGTGAGCTACAGTACCAAGTGAGCAGTGTCAGTTACAGTACCATGTACAGAGTTATAAAGTGAGCTACAGTACCAAGTGAGCAGCGTCCGCTACGGTACCATGTACAGAGCTATAAAGTGAGCTATAGTACCAAGTGAGCAGTGTCAGCTACAGTACCATGTACAGAGTTATAAAGTGAGCTACAGTACCAAGTGAGCAGCGTCTGCTACGGTACCATGTACAGAGGTATAAAGTGAGCTACAGTACCAAGTGACCAGTGTCAGTTACAGTGCCATGTACAGAGTTATAAAGTGAGCTACAGTACCAAGTGAGCAGTGTCAGTTAAGGTACCATGTGCAGAGTTATAAAGTGAGCTACAGTACCAAGTGAGCAGTGTCAGCTACAGTGCCATGTACAGAGTTATAAAGTGAGCTACAGTACCAAGTGACCAGTGTCAGATACAGTACCATGTACAAAGTTATAAGGTGAGCTACAGTACCAAGTGAGCAGTGTCCGCTACAGTACCATGGAACAGAGTTATAAAGTGAGCTACAGTACCAAGTGAGCAGCGTCCGCTACGGTACCATGTACAGAGTTATAAAGTGAGCTACAGTACCAAGTGAGCAGTGTCAGTTACAGTACCATGTACAGAGTTATAAAGTGAGTTACAGTACCAAGTGAGCCTTGTCAGTTACAGTACCATGTACAGAGTTATAAAGTGAGCTACAGTACCAAGTGAGCAGTGTCAGCTACAGTACCATGTACAGAGTTATAAAGTGAGCTACAGTACCAAGTGAGCAGTGTCCGCTACGGTACCATGTACAGAGCTATAAAGTGAGCTACAGTACCAAGTGAGCAGTGTCAGCTACAGTACCATGTACAGTTATAAAGTGAGCTACCGTACCAAGAGAGCAGTGTCCGCTGCAGTACCATGTACAGAGTTATAAAGTGAGCTACAGTACCAAGTGAGCAGTGTCAGCTACAGTACCATGTACAGAGTTATAAAGTGAGCTACAGTACCAAGTGAGCAGTGTCAGCTACTGTGCCATGTACAGAGTTATAAAGTGAGCTACAGTACCAAGTGACCAGTGTCAGATACAGTACCATGTACAAAGTTATAAGGTGAGCTACAGTACCAAGTGAGCAGTGTCCGCTACAGTACCATGGAACAGAGTTATAAAGTGAGCTAAAGTACCAAGTGAGCAGTGTCCGCTACGGTACCATGTACAGAGTTATAAAGTGAGCTACAGTACCAAGTGAGCAGTGTCAGTTACAGTACCATGTACAGAGTTATAAAGTGAGCTACAGTACCAAGTGAGCAGGGTCCGCTACGGTACCATGTACAGAGCTATAAAGTGAGCTACAGTACCAAGTGAGCAGTGTCAGCTACAGTACCATGTACAGAGTTATAAAGTGAGCTACAGTACCAAGTGAGCAGGGTCCGCTACGGTACCATGTACAGAGCTATAAAGTGAGCTACAGTACCAAGTGAGCAGTGTCAGTCACAGTACCATGTACAGTTATAAAGTGAGCTACCGTACCAAGAGAGCAGTGTCCGCTGCAGTACCATGTACAGAGTTATAAAGTGAGCTACAGTACCAAGTGAGCAGTGTCAGCTACAGTACCATGTTGAGAGTTATAAAGTGAGCTACAGTACCAAGTGAGCAGTGTCAGTTACAGTACCATGTACAGAGCTATAAAGTGAGCTACAGTACCAAGTGAGCAGTGTCCGCTCCGGTACCATGTACAGAGCTATAAAGTGAGCTACAGTACAAAGTGAGCAGTGTCAGCTACAGTACCATGTACAGTTATAAAGTGAGCTACAGTACCAAGTGAGCAGTGTCAGTTACAGTACCATGTACAGAGTTATAAAGTGACCTACAGTACCAAGTGAGCAGTGTCCGCTACGGTACCATGTACAGAGCTATAAAGTGAGCTAAAGTACTAAGAGAGCAGTGTCAGCTACAGTACCATGTACAGTTATAAAGTGAGCTACAGTACCAAGTGAGCAGTGTCAGTTACAGTACCATGTACAGAGTTATAAAGTGAGCTACAGTACCAAGTGAGCAGTGTCCGCTACGGTACCATTTACAGAGTTATACAGTGAGCTACAGTACCAAGTGAGCAGTGTCAGCTACAGTACCATGTACAGTTATAAAGTGAGCTACAGTACCAAGTGAGCAGTGTCAGTTACTGTACCATGTACAGAGTTATAAAGTGAGCTACAGTACCAAATGAGCAGTGTCCGCTACGATACCATGTACAGAGCTATAAAGTGAGATACAGTACCAAGTGAGCAGTGTCAGCTACAGTACCATGTACAGTTATAAAGTGAGCTACAGTACCAAGAGAGCAGTGTTCGCTACAGTACTATGTACTGAGTTATAAAGTGAGCTATAGTACCAAGTGAGCAGTGTCACCTACAGTACCATGTACAGAGTTATAAAGTGAGCTACAGTACCAAGTGAGCAGTGTCAGTTACAGTACCATGTACAGAGTTATAAAGTGAGCTACAGTACCAAGTGAGCAGCGTCCGCTACGGTACCATGTACAGAGCTAAAAAGTGAGCTATAGTACCAAGTGAGCAGTGTCAGCTACAGTAACATGTACAGAGTTATAAAGTGAGCTACAGTACCAAGTGAGCAGTGTCCGCTACTGTACCATGTACAGAGTTATAAAGTGAGCTACAGTACCAAGTGAGCAGTGTCAGTTACAGTGCCATGTACAGAGTTATAAAGTGAGCTACAGTACCAAGTGAGCAGTGTCAGTTAAGGTACCATGTACAGAGTTATAAAGTGAGCTACAGTACCAAGTGAGCAGTGTCAGCTACAGTGCCATGTACAGAGTTATAAAGTGAGCTACAGTACCAAGTGACCAGTGTCAGATACAGTACCATGTACAAAGTTATAAGGTGAGCTACAGTACCAAGTGAGCAGTGTCCGCTACAGTACCATGGAACAGAGTTATAACGTGAGCTACAGTACCAAGTGAGCAGCGTCCGCTACGGTACCATGTACAGAGTTATAAAGTGAGCTACAGTACCAAGTGAGCAGTGTCAGTTACAGTACCATGTACAGAGTTAAAATGTGAGCTACAGTACCAAGTGAGCAGTGTCAGTTACAGTACCATGTACAGAGTTATAAAGTGAGCTACAGTACCAAGTGAGCAGTGTCCGCTACGGTACCATGTACAGAGCTATAAAGTGAGCTACAGTACCAAGTGAGCAGTGTCAGCTACAGTACCATGTACAGTTATAAAGTGAGCTACAGTACCAAGTGAGCAGTGTCAGTTACAGTACCATGTACAGAGTTATAAAGTGAGCTACAGTACCAAGTGAGCAGTGTCAGTTTCAGTACTATGTACAGAGTTATAAAGTGAGCTACAGTACCAAGTGAGCAGTGTCCGCTACGGTACCATGTACAGAGCTATTAAGTGAGCTACAGTACTAAGAGAGCAGTGTCTGCTACAGTACCATGTATAGAGTTATAACGTGAGCTACAGTACCAAGTGAGCAGTGTCAGCTACAGTACCATGTACAGAGTTAAAATGTGAGCTACAGTACCAAGTGAGCAGTGTCAGTTACAGTACTATGTACAGAGTTATAAAGTGAGCTACAGTACCAAGTGAGCAGTGTCCGCTACGGTACCATGTACAGAGTTATAAAGTGAGATACAGTACCAAGTGAGCAGTGTCAGTTACAGTACCATGTACAGAGTTCTAAAGTGAGCTACAGTACTAAGTGAGCAGTGTCAGTTACAGTGCCATGTTAAGTTATAAAGTGAGCTACAGTACCAAGTGAGCAGCGTCCGCTTCTGTACCATGTACAGAGTTATAAAGTGAGCTACAGTACCAAGTGAGCAGTGTCCGCTACGGTACCATGTACAGAGTTATAAAGTGAGCTACAGTGCCAAGTGAGCAGTGTCAGTTACTGTACCATGTACAGAGTTATAAAGTGAGCTACAGTACCAAGTGAGCAGTGTCAGATACAGTACCATGTACAGAGTTGTAAAGTGAGCTACAGTACCAAGTGAGCAGTGTCCGCTACGGTACCATGTACAGAGCTATAAAGTGAGCTACAGTACCAAGTGAGCAGTGTCAGCTACAGTACCATGTACAGTTATAAAGTGAGCTACAGTAGCAAGAGAGCAGTGTTCGCTACAGTACCATGTACAGAGTTATAAAGTGAGCTATAGTACCAAGGGAGCAGTGTCACCTACAGTACCATGTACAGAGTTATAAAGTGAGCTACAGTACCAAGTGAGCAGTGTCAGTTACAGTACCATGTACAGAGTTATAAAGTGAGCTACAGTACCAAGTGAGCAGCGTCCGCTACGGTACCATGTACAGAGCTATAAAGTGAGCTATAGTACCAAGTGAGCAGTGTCAGCTACAGTACCATGTACAGAGTTATAAAGTGAGCTACAGTACCAAGTGAGCAGTATCCGCTACGGTACCATGTACAGAGTTATAAAGTGAGCTACAGTACCAAGTGACCAGTGTCAGTTAAAGTGCCATGTACAGAGTTATAAAGTGAGCTGCAGTACCAAGTGAGCAGTGTCAGTTAAGGTACCATGTACAGAGTTATAAAGTGAGCTACAGTACCAAGTGAGCAGTGTCAGCTACAGTGCCATGTACAGAGTTATAAAGTGAGCTACAGTACCAAGTGACCAGTGTCAGATACAGTACCATGTACAAAGTTATAATGTGGGCTACAGTACCAAGTGAGCAGTGTCCGCTACAGTTCCATGGAACAGAGTTATAAAGTGAGCTAAAGTACCAAGTGAGCAGTGTCCGCTACGGTACCATGTACAGAGTTATAAAGTGAGCTACAGTACCAAGTGAGCAGTGTCAGTTACAGTACCATGTATAGAGTTATAACGTGAGCTACAGTACCAAGTGAGCAGTGTCAGCTACAGTACCATGTACAGAGTTATAAAGTGAGCTACAGTACCAAGTGAGCAGTGTCAATTACAGTACCATGTACAGAGTTATAAAGTGAGCTGCAGTTCCAAGTGAGCAGTGTCCGCTTCGGTACCATGTACAGAGTTATAAAGTGAGATACAGTACCAAGTGAGCAGTGTCAGTTACAGTACCATGTACAGAGTTCTAAAGTGAGCTACAGTACTAAGTGAGCAGTGTCAGTTACAGTGCCATGTTAAGTTATAAAGTGAGCTACAGTACCAAGTGAGCAGCGTCCGCTACAGTACCATGTACAGAGTTATAAAGTGAGCTACAGTACCAAGTGAGCAGTGTCCGCTACGGTACCATGTACAGAGTTATAAAGTGAGCTACAGTGCCAAGTGAGCAGTGTCAGTTACAGTACCATGTACAGAGTTATAATGTGAGCTACAGTACCAAGTGAGCAGTGTCCGCTACGGTACAATTTACAGAGTTATACAGTGAGCTACAGTACCAAGTGAGCAGTGTCAGCTACAGTACCATGTACAGTTATAAAGTGAGCTACAGTACCAAGTGAGCAGTGTCAGTTACTGTACTATGTACAGAGTTATAAAGTGAGCTACAGTACCAAATGAGCAGTGTCTGCTACGGTACCATGTACAGAGCTATAAAGTGAGCTACAGTACCAAGTGAGCAGTGTCAGCTACAGTACCATGTACAGTTATAAAGTGAGCTACAGTACCAAGTGAGCAGTGTCAGTTACAGTACCATGTACAGAGTTATAAAGTGAGCTACAGTACCAAGTGAGCAGCGTCCGCTACGGTACCATGTACAGAGCTATAAAGTGAGCTATAGTACCAAGTGAGCAGTGTCAGCTACAGTACCATGTACAGAGTTATAAAGTGAGCTACAGTACGAAGTGAGCAGTGTCCGCTACGGTACCATGTACAGAGTTATAAAGTGAGCTACAGTACCAAGTGAGCAGTGTCAGTTACAGTGCCATGTACAGAGTTATAAAGTGAGCTACAGTACCAAGTGAGCAGTGTCAGTTAAGGTACCATGTACAGAGTTATAAAGTGAGCTACAGTACCAAGTGAGCAGTGTCAGCTACAGTGCCATGTACAGAGTTATAAAGTGAGCTACAGTACCAATTGACCAGTGTCAGATACAGTACCATGTACACAGTTATAAGGTGAGCTACAGTACCAAGTGAGCAGTGTCAGTTACTGTACTATGTACAGAGTTATAAAGTGAGCTACAGTACCAAGTGAGCAGTGTCCGCTACGGTACCATGTACAGAGCTATAAAGTGAGCTACAGTACCAAGTGAGCAGTGTCAGTTACAGTACCATGTACAGAGTTATAAAGTGAGTTACAGTACCAAGTGAGCAGTGTCAGTTACAGTACCATGTACAGAGTTATAAAGTGAGCTACAGTACCAAGTGAGCAGTGTCAGCTACAGTACCATGTACAGTTATAAAGTGAGCTACCGTACCAAGAGAGCAGTGTCCGCTGCAGTACCATGTACAGAGTTATAAAGTGAGCTACAGTACCAAGTGAGCAGTGTCAGCTACAGTACCATGTACAGAGTTATAATGTGAGCTACAGTACCAAGTGAGCAGTGTCCGCTACGGTACCATTTACAGAGTTATACAGTGAGCTACAGTACCAAGTGAGCAGTGTCAGTTACAGTGCCATGTTAAGTTATACAGTGAGCTACAGTACCAAGTGAGCAGCGTCCGCTACAGTACCATGTACAGAGTTATAATGTGAGCTGCAGTACCAAGTGAGCAGTGTCTGCTATGGTACCATGTACAGAGCTATAAAGTGAGCTACAGTGCCAAGTGAGCAGTGTCAGTTACAGTACCATGTACAGAGTTATAATGTGAGCTACAGTACCAAGTGAGCAGTGTCCGCTACGGTACCATGTACAGAGCTATAAAGTGAGCTACAGTACCAAGTGAGCAGTGTCAGCTACAGTACCATGTACAGTTATAAAGTGATCTACAGTACCAAGAGAGCAGTGTTCGCTACAGTACTATGTACAGAGTTATAAAGTGAGCTATAGTACCAAGTGAGCAGTGTCACCTACAGTACCATGTACAGAGTTAATAAGTGAGCTACAGTACCAAGTGAGCAGTGTCAGTTACAGTACCATGTACAGAGTTATAAAGTGAGCTACAGTACCAAGTGAGCACCGTCCGCTACGGTACCATGTATAGAGCTATAAAGTGAGCTATAGTACCAAGTGAGCAGTGTCAGCTACAGTACCATGTACAGAGTTATAAAGTGAGCTACAGTACCAAGTGAGCAGTGTCCGCTACGGTACCATGTACAGAGTTATAAAGTGAGCTACAGTACCAAGTGACCAGTGTCAGTTACAGTGCCATGTACAGAGTTATAAAGTGAGCTACAGTACCAAGTGAGCAGTGTCAGTTAAGGTACCATGTACAGAGTTATAAAGTGAGCTACAGTACCAAGTGAGCAGTGTCATCTACAGTGCCATGTATAGAGTTATAAAGTGAGCTACAGTACCAATTGACCAGTGTAAGATACAGTACCATGTACACAGTTATAAGGTGAGCTACAGTACCAAGTGAGCAGTGTCCGCTACAGTACCATGGAACAGAGTTATAAAGTGAGCTACAGTACCAAGTGAGCAGCGTCCGCTACGGTACCATGTACAGAGTTATAAAGTGAGCTACAGTACCAAGTGAGCAGTGTCAGTTACAGTACCATGTACAGAGTTATAAAGTGAGTTACAGTACCAAGTGAGCAGTGTCAGTTACAGTACCATGTACAGAGTTATAAAGTGAGCTACAGTACCAAGTGAGCAGTGTCAGCTACAGTACCATGTACAGTTATAAAGTGAGCTACCGTACCAAGAGAGCAGTGTCCGCTGCAGTACCATGTACAGAGTTATAAAGTGAGCTACAGTACCAAGTGAGCAGTGTCAGCTACAGTACCATGTACAGAGTTATAATGTGAGCTACAGTACCAAGTGAGCAGTGTCCGCTACGGTACCATTTACAGAGTTATAAAGTGAGCCACAGTACCAAGTGAGCAGTGTCAGCTACAGTACCATGTACAGAGTTATAAAGTGAGCTACAGTACCAAGTGAGCAGTGTCAGCTACAGTGCCATGTACAGAGTTATAAAGTGAGCTACAGTACCAAGTGACCAGTGTCAGATACAGTACCATGTACAAAGTTATAAGGTGAGCTACAGTACCAAGTGAGCAGTGTCCGCTACAGTACCATGGAACAGAGTTATAAAGTGAGCTAAAGTACCAAGTGAGCAGTGTCCGCTACGGTACCATGTACAGAGTTATAAAGTGAGCTACAGTACCAAGTGAGCAGTGTCAGTTACAGTACCATGTACAGAGTTATAAAGTGAGCTACGGTACCAAGTGAGCAGGGTCCGCTACGGTACCATGTACAGAGCTATAAAGTGAGCTACAGTACCAAGTGAGCAGTGTCAGTTACAGTACCATGTACAGAGTTATAAAGTGAGCTACAGTACCAAGTGAGCAGGGTCCGCTACGGTACCATGTACAGAGCTATAAAGTGAGCTGCAGTACCAAGTGAGCAGTGTCAGTCACAGTACCATGTACAGTTATAAAGTGAGCTACCGTACCAAGAGAGCAGTGTCCGTTGCAGTACCATGTACAGAGTTATAAAGTGAGCTACAGTACCAAGTGAGCAGTGTCAGCTACAGTACCATGTTGAGAGTTATAAAGTGAGCTACAGTACCAAGTGAGCAGTGTCAGTTACAGTACCATGTACAGAGCTATAAAGTGAGCTACAGTACCAAGTGAGCAGTGTCCGCTCCGGTACCATGTACAGAGCTATAAAGTGAGCTACAGTACAAAGTGAGCAGTGTCAGCTACAGTACCATGTACAGTTATAAAGTGAGCTACAGTACCAAGTGAGCAGTGTCAGTTACAGTACCATGTACAGAGTTATAAAGTGACCTACAGTACCAAGTGAGCAGTGTCCGCTACGGTACCATGTACAGAGCTATAAAGTGAGCTAAAGTACTAAGAGAGCAGTGTCTGCTACAGGACCATGTATAGAGTTATAACGTGAGCTACAGTACCAAGTGAGCAGTGTCAGCTACAGTACCATGTACAGTTATAAAGTGAGCTACAGTACCAAGTGAGCAGTGTCAGTTACAGTACCATGTACAGAGTTATAAAGTGAGCTACAGTACCAAGTGAGCAGTGTCCGCTACGGTACCATGTACAGAGTTATAAAGTGAGATACAGTACCAAGTGAGCAGTGTCAGTTACAGTACCATGTACAGAGTTCTAAAGTGAGCTACAGTACTAAGTGAGCAGTATCAGTTACAGTGCCATGTTAAGTTATAAAGTGAGCTACAGTACCAAGTGAGCAGCGTCCGCTACAGTACCATGTACTGAGTTATAAAGTGAGCTACAGTACCAAGTGAGCAGTGTCCGCTACGGTACCATGTACAGAGTTATAAAGTGAGCTACAGTGCCAAGTGAGCAGTGTCAGTTACAGTACCATGTACAGAGTTATAATGTGAGCTACAGTACCAAGTGAGCAGTGTCCGCTACGGTACCATTTACAGAGTTATACAGTGAGCTACAGTACCAAGTGAGCAGTGTCAGCTACAGTACCATGTACAGTTATAAAGTGAGCTACAGTACCAAGTGAGCAGTGTCAGTTACTGTACCATGTACAGAGTTATAAAGTGAGCTACAGTACCAAATGAGCAGTGTCCGCTACGATACCATGTACAGAGCTATAAAGTGAGCTACAGTACCAAGTGAGCAGTGTCAGCTACAGTACCATGTACAGTTATAAAGTGAGCTACAGTACCAAGAGAGCAGTGTTCGCTACAGTACTATGTACTGAGTTATAAAGTGAGCTATAGTACCAAGTGAGCAGTGTCACCTACAGTACCATGTACAGAGTTATAAAGTGAGCTACAGTACCAAGTGAGCAGTGTCAGTTACAGTACCATGTACAGAGTTATAAAGTGAGCTACAGTACCAAGTGAGCAGCGTCCGCTACGGTACCATGTACAGAGCTATAAAGTGAGCTATAGTACCAAGTGAGCAGTGTCAGCTACAGTAACATGTACAGAGTTATAAAGTGAGCTACAGTACCAAGTGAGCAGTGTCCGCTACGGTACCATGTACAGAGTTATAAAGTGAGCTACAGTACCAAGTGAGCAGTGTCAGTTACAGTGCCATGTACAGAGTTATAAAGTGAGCTACAGTACCAAGTGAGCAGTGTCAGTTAAGGTACCATGTACAGAGTTATAAAGTGAGCTACAGTACCAAGTGAGCAGTGTCAGCTACAGTGCCATGTACAGAGTTATAAAGTGAGCTACAGTACCAAGTGACCAGTGTCAGATACAGTACCATGTACAAAGTTATAAGGTGAGCTACAGTACCAAGTGAGCAGTGTCCGCTACAGTACCATGGAACAGAGTTATAACGTGAGCTACAGTACCAAGTGAGCAGCGTCCGCTACAGTACCATGTACAGAGTTATAAAGTGAGCTACAGTACCAAGTGAGCAGTGTCAGTTACAGTACCATGTACAGAGTTATAAAGTGAGTTACAGTACCAAGTGAGCAGTGTCAGTTACAGTACCATGTACAGAGTTATAAAGTGAGCTACAGTACCAAGTGAGCAGTGTCAGCTACAGTACCATGTACAGAGTTATAAAGTGAGCTACAGTACCAAGTGAGCAGTGTCCGCTACGGTACCATGTACAGAGCTATAAAGTGAGCTACAGTACCAAGTGAGCAGTGTCAGCTACAGTACCAGGTACAGTTATAAAGTGAGCTACCGTTCCAAGAGAGCAGTGTCCGCTGCAGTACCATGTACAGAGTTATAAAGTGAGCTACAGTACAAAGTGAGCAGTGTCAGCTACAGTACCATGTACAGAGTTATAAAGTGAGCTACAGTACCAAGTGAGCAGTGTCAGTTACAGTACCATGTACAGAGCTATAAAATGAGCTACAGTACCAAGTGAGCAGTGTCCGCTACGGTACCATGTACAGAGCTATAAAGTGAGCTACAGTACCAAGTGAGCAGTGTCAGCTACAGTACCATGTGCAGTTATAAAGTGAGCTACAGTACCAAGTGAGCAGTGTCAGTTTCAGTACCATGTACAGAGTTATAAAGTGAGCTACAGTACCAAGTGAGCAGTGTCAGTTTCAGTACCATGTACAGAATTATAAAGTGAGCTACAGTACCAAGTGAGCAGTGTCCGCTACGGTACCATGTACAGAGCTACAAAGTGAGCTACAGTACTAAGAGAGCAGTGTCTGCTACAGTACCATGTACAGAGTTATAACGTGAGCTACAGTACCAAGTGAGCAGTTTCAGCTACAGTACCATGTACAGAGTTATAAAGTGAGCTACAGTACCAAGTGAGCAGTGTCAGTTACAGTACCATGTACAGAGTTCTAAAGTGAGCTACAGTACCAAGTGAGCAGTGTCCGCTACGGTACCATGTACAGAGTTATAAAGTGAGTTACAGTACCAAGTGAGCAGTGTCAGTTACAGTACCATGTACAGAGTTATAAAGTGAGCTACAGTACCAAGTGAGCAGTGTTAGCTACAGTACCATGTACAGAGTTATAAAGTGAGCTACAGTACCAAGTGAGCAGTGTCCGCTACGGTACCATGTACAGAGCTATAAAGTGAGCTACAGTACCAAGTGAGCAGTGTCAGCTACAGTACCATGTACAGTTATAAAGTGAGCTACCGTACCAAGAGAGCAGTGTCCGCTGCAGTACCATGTACAGAGTTATAAAGTGAGCTACAGTACCAAGAGAGCAGTGTCAGTTACGGTACCATGTACAGAGTTCTAAAGTGAGCTACAGTACTAAGTGAGCAGTGTCAGTTACAGTGCCATGTTAAGTTATAAAGTGAACTACAGTACCAAGTGAGCAGCGTCCGCTACAGTACCATGTACAGAGTTATAAAGTGAGCTACAGTACCAAGTGAGCAGTGTCAGCTACAGTACCATGTACAGTTATAAAGTGAGCTACAGTACCAAGTGAGCAGTGTCAGTTACAGTACCATGTACAGAGTTATAAAGTGAGCTACAGTACCAAGTGAGCAGTGTCAGTTTCAGTACCATGTACAGAGTTATAAAGTGAGCTACAGTACCAAGTGAGCAGTGTCCACTACGGTACCATGTACAGAGCTATAAAGTGAGCTACAGTACCAAGTGAGCAGTGTCAGCTACAGTACCATGTACAGTTATAAAGTGAGCTACAGTACCAAGTGAGCAGTGTCAGTTACAGTACCATGTACAGAGTTATAAAGTGAGCTACAGTACCAAGTGAGCAGTGTCAGTTTCAGTACCATGTACAGAGTTATAAAGTGAGCTACAGTACCAAGTGAGCAGTGTCCGCTACGGTACCATGTACAGAGCTATTAAGTGAGCTACAGTACTAAGAGAGCAGTGTCTGCTACAGTACCATGTATAGAGTTATAAAGTGAGCTACAGTACCAAGTGAGCAGTGTCAGCTACAGTACCATGTACAGAGTTATAAAGTGAGCTACAGTACCAAGTGAGCAGTGTCAGTTACAGTACCATGTACAGAGTTATAAAGTGAGATACAGTACCAAGTGAGCAGTGTCAGTTACGGTACCATGTACAGAGTTCTAAAGTGAGCTACAGTACTAAGTGAGCAGTGTCAGTTACAGTGCCATGTTAAGTTATAAAGTGAGCTACAGTACCAAGTGAGCAGCGTCCGCTACAGTACCATGTACAGAGTTATAAAGTGAGCTACAGTACCAAGTGAGCAGTGTCCGCTACGGTACCATGTACAGAGTTATAAAGTGAGCTACAGTGCCAAGTGAGCAGTGTCAGTTACTGTACCATGTACAGAGTTATAAAGTGAGCTACAGTACCAAGTGAGCAGTGTCAGATACAGTACCATGTACAGAGTTATAAAGTGAGCTACAGTACCAAGTGAGCAGTGTCAGTTACAGTACCATGTACAGAGTTATAAAGTGAGCTACAGTACCAAGTGAGCAGCGTCCGCTACGGTACCATGTACAGAGCTATAAAGTGAGCTATAGTACCAAGTGAGCAGTGTCAGCTACAGTACCATGTACAGAGTTATAAAGTGAGCTACAGTACCAAGTGAGCAGTATCCGCTACGGTACCATGTACAGAGTTATAAAGTGAGCTACAGTACCAAGTGACCAGTGTCAGTTAAAGTGCCATGTACAGAGTTATAAAGTGAGCTACAGTACCAAGTGAGCAGTGTCAGCTACAGTACCATGTACAGTTATAAAGTGAGCAACAGTACCAAGTGAGCAGTGTCAGTTACAGTACCATGTACAGAGTTATAAAGTGAGCTACAGTACCAAGTGAGCAGTGTCAGTTTCAGTACCATGTACAGAGTTATAAAGTGAGCTACAGTACCAAGTGAGCAGTGTCCACTACGGTACCATGTACAGAGTTATAAAGTGAGCTACAGTACCAAGTGAGCAGTGTCCACTACGGTACCATGTACAGGGTTATAAAGTGAGCTACAGTACCAAGAGAGCAGTGTCAACTACAGTACCATGTACAGTTATAAAGTGAGCTACAGTACCAAGTGAGCAGTGTCAGTTACAGTACCATGTACAGAGTTATAAAGTGAGCTACAGTACCAAGTGAGCAGTGTCAGTTTCAGTACCATGTACAGAGTTATAAAGTGAGCTACAGTACCAAGTGAGCAGTGTCCGCTACGGTACCATGTACAGAGCTAATAAGTGAGCTACAGTACTAAGAGAGCAGTGTCTGCTACAGTACCATGTATAGAGTTATAACGTGAGCTACAGTACCAAGTGAGCAGTGTCAGCTACAGTACCATGTACAGAGTTAAAATGTGAGCTACAGTACCAAGTGAGCAGTGTCAGTTACAGTACCATGTACAGAGTTATAAAGTGAGCTACAGTACCAAGTGAGCAGTGTCCGCTACGGTACCATGTACAGAGTTATAAAGTGAGATACAGTACCAAGTGAGCAGTGTCAGTTACAGTACCATGTACAGAGTTCTAAAGTGAGCTACAGTACTAAGTGAGCAGTGTCAGTTACAGTGCCATGTTAAGTTATAAAGTGAGCTACAGTACCAAGTGAGCAGCGTCCGCTTCTGTACCATGTACAGAGTTATAAAGTGAGCTACAGTACCAAGTGAGCAGTGTCCGCTACGGTACCATGTACAGAGTTATAAAGTGAGCTACAGTGCCAAGTGAGCAGTGTCAGTTACTGTACCATGTACAGAGTTATAAAGTGAGCTACAGTACCAAGTGAGCAGTGTCAGATACAGTACCATGTACAGAGTTGTAAAGTGAGCTACAGTACCAAGTGAGCAGTGTCCGCTAGGGTACCATGTACAGAGCTATAAAGTGAGCTACAGTACCAAGTGAGCAGTGTCAGCTACAGTACCATGTACAGTTATAAAGTGAGCTACAGTAGCAAGAGAGCAGTGTTCGCTACAGTACCATGTACAGAGTTATAAAGTGAGCTATAGTACCAAGGGAGCAGTGTCACCTACAGTACCATGTACAGAGTTATAAAGTGAGCTACAGTACCAAGTGAGCAGCGTCCGCTACGGTACCATGTACAGAGCTATTAAGTGAGCTATAGTACCAAGTGAGCAGTGTCAGCTACAGTACCATGTACAGAGTTATAAAGTGAGCTACAGTACCAAGTGAGCAGTATCCGCTACGGTACCATGTACAGAGTTATAAAGTGAGCTACAGTACCAAGTGAGCAGTGTCAGTTAAAGTGCCATGTACAGAGTTATAAAGTGAGCTGCAGTACCAAGTGAGCAGTGTCAGTTAAGGTACCATGTACAGAGTTATAAAGTGAGCTACAGTACCAAGTGAGCAGTGTCAGCTACAGTGCCATGTACAGAGTTATAAAGTGAGCTACAGTACCAAGTGACCAGTGTCAGATACAGTACCATGTACAAAGTTATAATGTGGGCTACAGTACCAAGTGAGCAGTGTCCGCTACAGTTCCATGGAACAGAGTTATAAAGTGTGCTAAAGTACCAAGTGAGCAGTGTCCGCTACGGTACCATGTACAGAGTTATAAAGTGAGCTACAGTACCAAGTGAGCAGTGTCAGTTACAGTACCATGTATAGAGTTATAACGTGAGCTACAGTACCAAGTGAGCAGTGTCAGCTACAGTACCATGTACAGAGTTATAAAGTGAGCTACAGTACCAAGTGAGCAGTGTCAGTCACAGTACCATGTACAGAGTTATAAAGTGAGCTGCAGTTCCAAGTGAGCAGTGTCCGCTTCGGTACCATGTACAGAGTTATAAAGTGAGATACAGTACCAAGTGAGCAGTGTCAGTTACAGTACCATGTACAGAGTTCTAAAGTGAGCTACAGTACTAAGTGAGCAGTGTCAGTTACAGTGCCATGTTAAGTTATAAAGTGAGCTACAGTACCAAGTGAGCAGCGTCCGCTACAGTACCATGTACAGAGTTATAAAGTGAGCTACAGTACCAAGTGAGCAGTGTCCGCTACGGTACCATGTACAGAGTTATAAAGTGAGCTACAGTGCCAAGTGAGCAGTGTCAGTTACAGTACCATGTACAGAGTTATAATGTGAGCTACAGTACCAAGTGAGCAGTGTCCGCTACGGTACAATTTACAGAGTTATACAGTGAGCTACAGTACCAAGTGAGCAGTGTCAGCTACAGTACCATGTACAGTTATAAAGTGAGCTACAGTACCAAGTGAGCAGTGTCAGTTACTGTACTATGTACAGAGCTATAAAGTGAGCTACAGTACCAAGTGAGCAGTGTCAGCTACAGTACCATGTACAGTTATAAAGTGAGCTACAGTACCAAGAGAGCAGTGTTCACTACAGTACTATGTACAGAGTTATAAAGTGAGCTATAGTACCAAGTGAGCAGTGTCACCTACAGTACCATGTACAGAGTTATAAAGTGAGCTACAGTACCAAGTGAGCAGTGTCAGTTACAGTACCATGTACAGAGTTATAAAGTGAGCTACATTACCAAGTGAGCAGCGTCCGCTACGGTACCATGTACAGAGCTATAAAGTGAGCTATAGTACCAAGTGAGCAGTGTCAGCTACAGTACCATGTACAGAGTTATAAAGTGAGCTACAGTACCAAGTGAGCAGTGTCAGTTACAGTGCCATGTACAGAGTTATAAAGTGAGCTACAGTACCAAGTGAGCAGTGTCAGTTAAGGTACCATGTACAGAGTTATAAAGTGAGCTACAGTACCAAGTGAGCAGTGTCAGCTACAGTGCCATGTACAGAGTTATAAAGTGAGCTACAGTACCAATTGACCAGTGTCAGATACAGTACCATGTACACAGTTATAAGGTGAGCTACAGTACCAAGTGAGCAGTGTCAGTTACTGTACTATGTACAGAGTTATAAAGTGAGCTACAGTACCAAGTGAGCAGTGTCCGCTACGGTACCATGTACAGAGCTATAAAGTGAGCTACAGTACCAAGTGAGCAGTGTCAGTTACAGTACCATGTACAGAGTTATAAAGTGAGTTACAGTACCAAGTGAGCAGTGTCAGTTACAGTACCATGTACAGAGTTATAAAGTGAGCTACAGTACCAAGTGAGCAGTGTCAGCTACAGTACCATGTACAGTTATAAAGTGAGCTACCGTACCAAGAGAGCAGTGTCCGCTGCAGTACCATGTACAGAGTTATAAAGTGAGCTACAGTACCAAGTGAGCAGTGTCAGCTACAGTACCATGTACAGAGTTATAATGTGAGCTACAGTACCAAGTGAGCAGTGTCCGCTACGGTACCATTTACAGAGTTATACAGTGAGCTACAGTACCAAGTGAGCAGTGTCAGTTACAGTGCCATGTTAAGTTATACAGTGAGCTACAGTACCAAGTGAGCAGCGTCCGCTACAGTACCATGTACAGAGTTATAATGTGAGCTACAGTACCAAGTGAGCAGTGTCTGCTATGGTACCATGTACAGAGCTATAAAGTGAGCTACAGTGCCAAGTGAGCAGTGTCAGTTACAGTACCATGTACAGAGTTATAATGTGAGCTACAGTACCAAGTGAGCAGTGTCCGCTACGGTACCATGTACAGAGCTATAAAGTGAGCTACAGTACCAAGTGAGCAGTGTCAGCTACAGTACCATGTACAGTTATAAAGTGATCTACAGTACCAAGAGTGCAGTGTTCGCTACAGTACTATGTACAGAGTTATAAAGTGAGCTATAGTACCAAGTGAGCAGTGTCACCTACAGTACCATGTACAGAGTTATAAAGTGAGCTACAGTACCAAGTGAGCAGTGTCAGTTACAGTACCATGTACAGAGTTATAAAGTGAGCTACAGTACCAAGTGAGCAGCGTCCGCTACGGTACCATGTATAGAGCTATAAAGTGAGCTATAGTACCAAGTGAGCAGTGTCAGCTACAGTACCATGTACAGAGTTATAAAGTGAGCTACAGTACCAAGTGAGCAGTGTCCGCTACGGTACCATGTACAGAGTTATAAAGTGAGCTACAGTACCAAGTGACCAGTGTCAGTTACAGTGCCATGTACAGAGTTATAAAGTGAGCTACAGTACCAAGTGAGCAGTGTCAGTTAAGGTACCATGTACAGAGTTATAAAGTGAGCTACAGTACCAAGTGAGCAGTGTCAGCTACAGTGCCATGTATAGAGTTATAAAGTGAGCTACAGTACCAATTGACCAGTGTCAGATACAGTACCATGTACACAGTTATAAGGTGAGCTACAGTACCAAGTGAGCAGTGTCCGCTACAGTACCATGGAACAGAGTTATAAAGTGAGCTACAGTACCAAGTGAGCAGCGTCCGCTACGGTACCATGTACAGAGTTATAAAGTGAGCTACAGTACCAAGTGAGCAGTGTCAGTTACAGTACCATGTACAGAGTTATAAAGTGAGTTACAGTACCAAGTGAGCAGTGTCAGTTACAGTACCATGTACAGAGTTATAAAGTGAGCTACAGTACCAAGTGAGCAGTGTCAGCTACAGTACCATGTACAGTTATAAAGTGAGCTACCGTACCAAGAGAGCAGTGTCCGCTGCAGTACCATGTACAGAGTTATAAAGTGAGCTACAGTACCAAGTGAGCAGTGTCAGCTACAGTACCATGTACAGAGTTATAATGTGAGCTACAGTACCAAGTGAGCAGTGTCCGCTACGGTACCATTTACAGAGTTATACAGTGAGCTACAGTACCAAGTGAGCAGTGTCAGTTACAGTGCCATGTTAAGTTATACAGTGAGCTACAGTACCATGTGAGCAGCGTCCGCTACAGTACCATGTACAGAGTTATAATGTGAGCTACAGTACCAAGTGAGCAGTGTCTGCTACGGTACCATGTACAGAGCTATAAAGTGAGCTACAGTGCCAAGTGAGCAGTGTCAGTTACAGTACCATGTACAGAGTTATAATGTGAGCTACAGTACCAAGTGAGCAGTGTCCGCTACGGTACCATGTACAGAGCTATAAAGTGAGCTACAGTACCAAGTGAGCAGTGTCAGCTACAGTACCATGTACAGTTATAAAGTGAGCTACAGTACCAAGAGAGCAGTGTTCGCTACAGTACTATGTACAGAGTTATAAAGTGAGCTATAGTACCAAGTGAGCAGTGTCACCTACAGTACCATGTACAGAGTTATAAAGTGAGCTACAGTACCAAGTGAGCAGTGTCAGTTACAGTACCATGTACAGAGTTATAAAGTGAGCTACAGTACCAAGTGAGCAGCGTCCGCTACGGTACCATGTACAGAGCTATAAAGTGAGCTATAGTACCAAGTGAGCAGTGTCAGCTACAGTACCATGTACAGAGTTATAAAGTGAGCTACAGTACCAAGTGAGCAGTGTCCGCTACGGTACCATGTACAGAGCTATAAAGTGAGCTATAGTACCAAGTGAGCAGTGTCAGTTACTGTACTATGTACAGAGCTATAAAGTGAGCTACAGTACCAAGTGAGCAGCGTCCGCTACGGTACCATGTACAGAGTTATAAAGTGAGCTACAGTACCAAGTGAGCAGTGTCAGTTACAGTACCATGTACAGAGTTATAAAGTGAGTTACAGTACCAAGTGAGCAGTGTCAGTTACAGTACCATGTACAGAGTTATAAAGTGAGCTACAGTACCAAGTGAGCAGTGTCAGCTACAGTACCATGTACAGAGTTATAAAGTGAGCTACAGTACCAAGTGAGCAGTGTCCGCTACGGTACCATGTACAGAGCTATAAAGTGAGCTACAGTACCAAGTGAGCAGTGTCAGCTACAGTACCATGTACAGTTATAAAGTGCGCTACCGTACCAAGAGAGCAGTGTCCGCTGCAGTACCATGTACAGAGTTATAAAGTGAGCTACAGTACCAAGTGAGCAGTGTCAGCTACAGTACCATGTACAGAGTTATAAAGTGAGCTACAGTACCAAGTGAGCAGTGTCAGCTACAGTGCCATGTACAGAGTTATAAAGTGAGCTACAGTACCAAGTGACCAGTGTCAGATACAGTACCATGTACAAAGTTATAAGGTGAGCTACAGTACCAAGTGAGCAGTGTCCGCTACAGTACCATGGAACAGAGTTATAAAGTGAGCTAAAGTACCAAGTGAGCAGTGTCCGCTACAGTACCATGTACAGAGTTATAAAGTGAGCTACAGTACCAAGTGAGCAGTGTCAGTTACAGTACCATGTACAGAGTTATAAAGTGAGCTACAGTACCAAGTGAGCAGGGTCCGCTACGGTACCATGTACAGAGCTATAAAGTGAGCTACAGTACCAAGTGAGCAGTGTCAGTTACAGTACCATGTACAGAGTTATAAAGTGAGCTACAGTACCAAGTGAGCAGGGTCCGCTACGGTACCATGTACAGAGCTATAAAGTGAGCTACAGTACCAAGTGAGCAGTGTCAGTCACAGTACCATGTACAGTTATAAAGTGAGCTACCGTACCAAGAGAGCAGTGTCCGTTGCAGTACCATGTACAGAGTTATAAAGTGAGCTACAGTACCAAGTGAGCAGTGTCAGCTGCAGTACCATGTTGAGAGTTATAAAGTGAGCTACAGTACCAAGTGAGCAGTGTCAGTTACAGTACCATGTACAGAGCTATAAAGTGAGCTACAGTACCAAGTGAGCAGTGTCCGCTCCGGTACCATGTACAGAGCTATAAAGTGAGCTACAGTACAAAGTGAGCAGTGTCAGCTACAGTACCATGTACAGTTATAAAGTGAGCTACAATACCAAGTGAGCAGTGTCAGTTACAGTACCATGTACAGAGTTATAAAGTGACCTACAGTACCAAGTGAGCAGTGTCCGCTACGGTACCATGTACAGAGCTATAAAGTGAGCTAAAGTACTAAGAGAGCAGTGTCTGCTACAGGACCATGTATAGAGTTATAACGTGAGCTACAGTACCAAGTGAGCAGTGTCAGCTACAGTACCATGTACAGTTATAAAGTGAGCTACAGTACCAAGTGAGCAGTGTCAGTTACAGTACCATGTACAGAGTTATAAAGTGAGCTACAGTACCAAGTGAGCAGTGTCCGCAACGGTACCATGTACAGAGTTATAAAGTGAGATACAGTACCAAGTGAGCAGTGTCAGTTACAGTACCATGTACAGAGTTCTAAAGTGAGCTACAGTACTAAGTGAGCAGTATCAGTTACAGTGCCATGTTAAGTTATAAAGTGAGCTACAGTACCAAGTGAGCAGCGTCCGCTACAGTACCATGTACAGAGTTATAAAGTGAGCTACAGTACCAAGTGAGCAGTGTCCGCTACGGTACCATGTACAGAGTTATAAAGTGAGCTACAGTGCCAAGTGAGCAGTGTCAGTTACAGTACCATGTACAGAGTTATAATGTGAGCTACAGTACCAAGTGAGCAGTGTCCGCTACGGTACCATTTACAGAGTTATACAGTGAGCTACAGTACCAAGTGAGCAGTGTCAGCTACAGTACCATGTACAGTTATAAAGTGAGCTAGAGCTACAGTACCAAGTGAGCAGTGTCAGTTACTGTACCATGTACAGAGTTATAAAGTGAGCTACAGTACCAAATGAGCAGTGTCCGCTACGATACCATGTACAGAGCTATAAAGTGAGCTACAGTACCAAGTGAGCAGTGTCAGCTACAGTACCATGTACAGTTATAAAGTGAGCTACAGTACCAAGAGAGCAGTGTTCGCTACAGTACTATGTACTGAGTTATAAAGTGAGCTATAGTACCAAGTGAGCAGTGTCACCTACAGTACCATGTACAGAGTTATAAAGTGAGCTACAGTACCAAGTGAGCAGTGTCAGTTACAGTACCATGTACAGAGTTATAAAGTGAGCTACAGTACCAAGTGAGCAGCGTCCGCTACGGTACCATGTAGAGAGCTATAAAGTGAGCTATAGTACCAAGTGAGCAGTGTCAGCTACAGTAACATGTACAGAGTTATAAAGTGAGCTACAGTACCAAGTGAGCAGTGTCCGCTACGGTACCATGTACAGAGTTATAAAGTGAGCTACAGTACCAAGTGAGCAGTGTCAGTTACAGTGCCATGTACAGAGTTATAAAGTGAGCTACAGTACCAAGTGAGCAGTGTCAGTTAAGGTACCATGTACAGAGTTATAAAGTGAGCTACAGTACCAAGTGAGCAGTGTCAGCTACAGTGCCATGTACAGAGTTATAAAGTGAGCTACAGTACCAAGTGACCAGTGTCAGATACAGTACCATGTACAAAGTTATAAGGTGAGCTACAGTACCAAGTGAGCAGTGTCCGCTACAGTACCATGGAACAGAGTTATAACGTGAGCTACAGTACCAAGTGAGCAGCGTCCGCTACGGTACCATGTACAGAGTTATAAAGTGAGCTACAGTACCAAGTGAGCAGTGTCAGTTACAGTACCATGTACAGAGTTATAAAGTGAGTTACAGTACCAAGTGAGCAGTGTCAGTTACAGTACCATGTACAGAGTTATAAAGTGAGCTACAGTACCAAGTGAGCAGTGTCAGCTACAGTACCATGTACAGAGTTATAAAGTGAGCTACAGTACCAAGTGAGCAGTGTCCGCTACGGTACCATGTACAGAGCTATAAAGTGAGCTACAGTACCAAGTGAGCAGTGTCAGCTACAGTACCAGGTACAGTTATAAAGTGAGCTACCGTACCAAGAGAGCAGTGTCCGCTGCAGTACCATGTACAGAGTTATAAAGTGAGCTACAGTACAAAGTGAGCAGTGTCAGCTACAGTACCATGTACAGAGTTATAAAGTGAGCTACAGTACCAAGTGAGCAGTGTCAGTTACAGTACCATGTACAGAGCTATAAAATGAGCTACAGTACCAAGTGAGCAGTGTCCGCTACGGTACCATGTACAGAGCTATAAAGTGAGCTACAGTACCAAGTGAGCAGTGTCAGCTACAGTATCATGTGCAGTTATAAAGTGAGCTACAGTACCAAGTGAGCAGTGTCAGTTTCAGTACCATGTACAGAGTTATAAAGTGAGCTACAGTACCAAGTGAGCAGTGTCAGTTTCAGTACCATGTACAGAATTATAAAGTGAGCTACAGTACCAAGTGGGCAGTGTCCGCTACGGTACCATGTACAGAGCTACAAAGTGAGCTACAGAACTAAGAGAGCAGTGTCTGCTACAGTACCATGTACAGAGTTATAACGTGAGCTACAGTACCAAGTGAGCAGTTTCAGCTACAGTACCATGTACAGAGTTATAAAGTGAGCTACAGTACCAAGTGAGCAGTGTCAGTTACAGTACCATGTACAGAGTTCTAAAGTGAGCTACAGTACCAAGTGAGCAGTGTCCGCTACGGTACCATGTACAGAGTTATAAAGTGAGATACAGTACCAAGTGAGCAGTGTCAGTTACAGTACCATGTACAGAGTTCTAAAGTGAGCTACAGTACTAAGTGAGCAGTGTCAGTTACAGTGCCATGTTAAGTTATAAAGTGAGCTACAGTACCAAGTGAGCAGCGTCCGCTACAGTACCATGTACAGAGTTATAAAGTGAGCTACAGCACCAAGTGAGCAGTGTCCGCTACGGTACCATGTACAGAGTTCTAAAGTGAGCTACAGTACCAAGTGAGCAGTGTCAGTTGCAGTGCCATGTACAGAGTTATAAAGTGAGCTACAGTACCAAGTGAGCAGTGTCAGTTAAGGTACCATGTACAGAGTTATAAAGTGAGCTACAGTACCAAGTGAGCAGTGTCAGCTACAGTGCCATGTACAGAGTTATAAAGTGAGCTACAGTACCAAGTGACCAGTGTCAGATACAGTACCATGTACAAAGTTATAATGTGAGCTACAGTACCAAGTGAGCAGTGTCCGCTACAGTACCATGGAACAGAGTTATAACGTGAGCTACAGTACCAAGTGAGCAGCGTCCGCTACGGTACCATGTACAGAGTTATAAAGTGAGCTACAGTACCAAGTGAGCAGTGTCAGTTACAGTACCATGTACAGAGTTATAAAGTGAGCTACAGTACCAAGTGAGCCTTGTCAGCTACAGTACCATGTACAGAGTTATAAAGTGAGCAACAGTACCAAGTGAGCAGTGTCCGCTACGGTACCATGTACAGAGCTATAAAGTGAGCTACAGTACCAAGTGAGCAGTGTCAGCTACAGTACCATGTACAGTTATAAAGTGAGCTACCGTCCCAAGAGAGCAGTGTCCGCTGCAGTACCATGTACAGAGTTATAAAGTGAGCTACAGTACCAAGTGAGCAGTGTCAGCTACAGTACCATGTACAGAGTTATAAAGTGAGCTACAGTACCAAGTGAGCAGTGTCAGTTACAGTACCATGTACAGAGCTATAAAATGAGCTACAGTACCAAGTGAGCAGTGTCCGCTATGGTACCATGTACAGAGCTATAAAGTGAGCTACAGTACCAAGTGAGCAGTGTCAGCTACAGTACCATGTACAGTTATAAAGTGAGCTACAGTACCAAGTGAGCAGTGTCAGTTACAGAACCATGTACAGAGTTATAAAGTGAGCTACAGTACCAAGTGAGCAGTGTCAGTTTCAGTACCATGTACAGAGTTATAAAGTGAGCTACAGTACCAAGTGAGCAGTGTCCGCTAAGGTACCACGTACAGAGCTACAAAGTGAGCTACAGTACTAAGAGAGCAGTGTCTGCTACAGTGCCATGTACAGAGTTCTAACGTGAGCTACAGTACCAAGTGAGCAGTGTCAGCTACAGTACCATGTACAGAGTTATAAAGTGAGCTACAGTACCAAGTGAGCAGTGTCAGTTACAGTACCATGTACAGAGTTCTAAAGTGAGCTACAGTACCAAGTGAGCCTTGTCAGCTACAGTACCATGTACAGAGTTATAAAGTGAGCTACAGTACCAAGTGAGCAGTGTCCGCTACGGTACCATGTACAGAGCTATAAAGTGAGCTACAGTACCAAGTGAGCAGTGTCAGCTACAGTACCATGTACAGTTATAAAGTGAGCTACCGTCCCAAGAGAGCAGTGTCCGCTGCAGTACCATGTACAGAGTTATAAAGTGAGCTACAGTACCAAGTGAGCAGTGTCAGCTACAGTACCATGTACAGAGTTATAAAGTGAGCTACAGTACTAAGTGAGCAGTGTCAGTTACAGTACCATGTACAGAGCTATAAGATGAGCTACAGTACCAAGTGAGCAGTGTCCGCTACGGTACCATGTACAGAGCTATAAAGTGAGCTACAGTACCAAGTGAGCAGTGTCAGCTACAGTACCATGTACAGTTATAAAGTGAGCTACAGTACCAAGTGAGCAGTGTCAGTTACAGTACCATGTACAGAGTTATAAAGTGAGCTACAGTACCAAGTGAGCAGTGTCAGTTTCAGTACCATGTACAGAGTTATAAAGTGAGCTACAGTACCAAGTGAGCAGTGTCTGCTACGGTACCACGTACAGAGCTACAAAGTGAGCTACAGTACTAAGAGAGCAGTGTCTGCTACAGTACCATGTACAGAGTTATAACGTGAGCTACAGTACCAAGTGAGCAGTGTCAGCTACAGTACCATGTACAGAGTTATAAAGTGAGCTACAGTACCAAGTGAGCAGTGTCAGTTACAGTACCATGTACAGAGTTCTAAAGTGAGCTACAGTACCAAGTGAGCAGTGTCCGCTTCGGTACCATGTACAGAGTTATAAAGTGAGATACAGTACCAAGTGAGCAGTGTCAGTTACAGTACCATGTACAGAGTTCTAAAGTGAGCTACAGTACTAAGTGAGCAGTGTCAGTTACAGTGCCATGTTAAGTTATAAAGTGAGCTACAGTACCAAGTGAGCAGCGTCCGCTACAGTACCATGTACAGAGTTATAAAGTGAGCTACAGTACCAAGTGAGCAGTGTCCGCTACGGTACCATGTACAGAGCTATAAAGTGAGCTACAGTACTAAGAGAGCAGTGTCTGCTACAGTACCATGTATAGAGTTATAAAGTGAGCTACAGTACCAAGTGAGCAGTGTCAGCTACAGTACCATGTACAGAGTTATAAAGTGAGCTACAGTACCAAGTGAGCAGTGTCAGTTACAGTACCATGTACAGAGTTATAAAGTGAGCTACAGTACCAAGTGAGCAGTGTCTGCTACGGTACCATGTACAGAGTTATAAAGTGAGATACAGTACCAAGTGAGCAGTGTCAGTTACAGTACCATGTACAGAGTTCTAAAGTGAGCTACAGTACTAAGTGAGCAGTGTCAGCTACAGTACCATGTACAGAGTTATAAAGTGAGCTACAGTACCAAGTGAGCAGTGTCAGTTACAGTACCATGTACAGTTATAAAGTGAGCTACAGTACCAAGTGACCAGTGTCAGTTAAAGTGCCATGTACAGAGTTATAAAGTGAGCTACAGTACCAAGTGAGCAGTGTCAGCTACAGTACCATGTACAGTTATAAAGTGAGCAACAGTACCAAGTGAGCAGTGTCAGTTACAGTACCATGTACAGAGTTATAAAGTGAGCTACAGTACCAAGTGAGCAGTGTCAGTTTCAGTACCATGTACAGAGTTATAAAGTGAGCTACAGTACCAAGTGAGCAGTGTCCACTACGGTACCATGTACAGAGTTATAAAGTGAGCTACAGTACCAAGTGAGCAGTGTCCACTACGGTACCATGTACAGAGCTATAAAGTGAGCTACAGTACCAAGTGAGCAGTGTCAGCTACAGTACCATGTACAGTTATAAAGTGAGCTACAGTACCAAGTGAGCAGTGTCAGTTACAGTACCATGTACAGAGTTATAAAGTGAGCTACAGTACCAAGTGAGCAGTGTCAGTTTCAGTACCATGTACAGAGTTATAAAGTGAGCTACAGTACCAAGTGAGCAGTGTCCGCTACGGTACCATGTACAGAGCTAATAAGTGAGCTACAGTACTAAGAGAGCAGTGTCTGCTACAGTACCATGTATAGAGTTATAACGTGAGCTACAGTACCAAGTGAGCAGTGTCAGCTACAGTACCATGTACAGAGTTAAAATGTGAGCTACAGTACCAAGTGAGCAGTGTCAGTTACAGTACCATGTACAGAGTTATAAAGTGAGCTACAGTACCAAGTGAGCAGTGTCCGCTACGGTACCATGTACAGAGTTATAAAGTGAGATACAGTACCAAGTGAGCAGTGTCAGTTACAGTACCATGTACAGAGTTCTAAAGTGAGCTACAGTACTAAGTGAGCAGTGTCAGTTACAGTGCCATGTTAAGTTATAAAGTGAGCTACAGTACCAAGTGAGCAGCGTCCGCTTCTGTACCATGTACAGAGTTATAAAGTGAGTTACAGTACCAAGTGAGCAGTGTCCGCTACGGTACCATGTACAGAGTTATAAAGTGAGCTACAGTGCCAAGTGAGCAGTGTCAGTTACTGTACCATGTACAGAGTTATAAAGTGAGCTACAGTACCAAGTGAGCAGTGTCAGATACAGTACCATGTACAGAGTTGTAAAGTGAGCTACAGTACCAAGTGAGCAGTGTCCGCTACGGTACCATGTACAGAGCTATAAAGTGAGCTACAGTACCAAGTGAGCAGTGTCAGCTACAGTACCATGTACAGTTATAAAGTGAGCTACAGTAGCAAGAGAGCAGTGTTCGCTACAGTACCATGTACAGAGTTATAAAGTGAGCTATAGTACCAAGGGAGCAGTGTCACCTACAGTACCATGTACAGAGTTATAAAGTGAGCTACAGTACCAAGTGAGCAGTGTCAGTTACAGTACCATGTACAGAGTTATAAAGTGAGCTACAGTACCAAGTGAGCAGCGTCCGCTACGGTACCATGTACAGAGCTATAAAGTGAGCTATAGTACCAAGTGAGCAGTGTCAGCTACAGTACCATGTACAGAGTTATAAAGTGAGCTACAGTACCAAGTGAGCAGTATCCGCTACGGTACCATGTACAGAGTTATAAAGTGAGCTACAGTACCAAGTGACCAGTGTCAGTTAAAGTGCCATGTACAGAGTTATAAAGTGAGCTGCAGTACCAAGTGAGCAGTGTCAGTTAAGGTACCATGTACAGAGTTATAAAGTGAGCTACAGTACCAAGTGAGCAGTGTCAGCTACAGTGCCATGTACAGAGTTATAAAGTGAGCTACAGTACCAAGTGACCAGTGTCAGATACAGTACCATGTACAAAGTTATAATGTGGGCTACAGTACCAAGTGAGCAGTGTCCGCTACAGTTCCATGGAACAGAGTTATAAAGTGAGCTAAAGTACCAAGTGAGCAGTGTCCGCTACGGTACCATGTACAGAGTTATAAAGTGAGCTACAGTACCAAGTGAGCAGTGTCAGTTACAGTACCATGTATAGAGTTATAACGTGAGCTACAGTACCAAGTGAGCAGTGTCAGCTACAGTACCATGTACAGAGTTATAAAGTGAGCTACAGTACCAAGTGAGCAGTGTCAGTTACAGTACCATGTACAGAGTTATAAAGTGAGCTGCAGTTCCAAGTGAGCAGTGTCCGCTTCGGTACCATGTACAGAGTTATAAAGTGAGATACAGTACCAAGTGAGCAGTGTCAGTTACAGTACCATGTACAGAGTTCTAAAGTGAGCTACAGTACTAAGTGAGCAGTGTCAGTTACAGTGCCATGTTAAGTTATAAAGTGAGCTACAGTACCAAGTGAGCAGCGTCCGCTACAGTACCATGTACAGAGTTATAAAGTGAGCTACAGTACCAAGTGAGCAGTGTCCGCTACGGTACCATGTACAGAGTTATAAAGTGAGCTACAGTACCAAGTGAGCAGTGTCAGCTACAGTACCATGTACAGTTATAAAGTGAGCTACAGTACCAAGTGAGCAGTGTCAGTTACTGTACTATGTACAGAGCTATAAAGTGAGCTACAGTACCAAGTGAGCAGTGTCAGCTACAGTACCATGTACAGTTATAAAGTGAGATACAGTACCAAGAGAGCAGTGTTCACTACAGTACTATGTACAGAGTTATAAAGTGAGCTATAGTACCAAGTGAGCAGTGTCACCTACAGTACCATGTACAGAGTTATAAAGTGAGCTACAGTACCAAGTGAGCAGTGTCTGCTACGGTACCACGTACAGAGCTACAAAGTGAGCTACAGTACTAAGAGAGCAGTGTCTGCTACAGTACCATGTACAGAGTTATAAAGTGAGCTACAGCACCAAGTGAGCAGTGTCAGTTACAGTACCATGTACAGAGTTATAAAGTGAGCTACAGTACCAAGTGAGCAGCGTCCGCTACGGTACCATGTACAGAGCTATAAAGTGAGCTATAGTACCAAGTGAGCAGTGTCAGCTACAGTACCATGTACAGAGTTATAAAGTGAGCTACAGTACGAAGTGAGCAGTGTCCGCTACGGTACCATGTACAGAGTTATAAAGTGAGCTACAGTACCAAGTGAGCAGTGTCAGTTACAGTGCCATGTACAGAGTTATAAAGTGAGCTACAGTACCAAGTGAGCAGTGTCAGTTAAGGTACCATGTACAGAGTTATAAAGTGAGCTACAGTACCAAGTGAGCAGTGTCAGCTACAGTGCCATGTACAGAGTTATAAAGTGAGCTACAGTACCAATTGACCAGTGTCAGATACAGTACCATGTACACAGTTATAAGGTGAGCTACAGTACCAAGTGAGCAGTGTCAATTACTGTACTATGTACAGAGTTATAAAGTGAGCTACAGTACCAAGTGAGCAGTGTCCGCTACGGTACCATGTACAGAGCTATAAAGTGAGCTACAGTACCAAGTGAGCAGTGTCAGTTACAGTACCATGTACAGAGTTATAAAGTGAGTTACAGTACCAAGTGAGCAGTGTCAGTTACAGTACCATGTACAGAGTTATAAAGTGAGCTACAGTACCAAGTGAGCAGTGTCAGCTACAGTACCATGTACAGAGTTATAATGTGAGCTACAGTACCAAGTGAGCAGTGTCCGCTACGGTACCATTTACAGAGTTATACAGTGAGCTACAGTACCAAGTGAGCAGTGTCAGTTACAGTGCCATGTTAAGTTATACAGTGAGCTACAGTACCAAGTGAGCAGCGTCCGCTACAGTACCATGTACAGAGTTATAATGTGAGCTACAGTACCAAGTGAGCAGTGTCTGCTATGGTACCATGTACAGAGCTATAAAGTGAGCTACAGTGCCAAGTGAGCAGTGTCAGTTACAGTACCATGTACAGAGTTATAATGTGAGCTACAGTACCAAGTGAGCAGTGTCCGCTACGGTACCATGTACAGAGCTATAAAGTGAGCTACAGTACCAAGTGAGCAGTGTCAGCTACAGTACCATGTACAGTTATAAAGTGATCTACAGTACCAAGAGAGCAGTGTTCGCTACAGTACTATGTACAGAGTTATAAAGTGAGCTATAGTACCAAGTGAGCAGTGTCACCTACAGTACCATGTACAGAGTTATAAAGTGAGCTACAGTACCAAGTGAGCAGTGTCAGTTACAGTACCATGTACAGAGTTATAAAGTGAGCTACAGTACCAAGTGAGCAGCGTCCGCTACGGTACCATGTATAGAGCTATAAAGTGAGCTATAGTACCAAGTGAGCAGTGTCAGCTACAGTACCATGTACAGAGTTATAAAGTGAGCTACAGTACCAAGTGAGCAGTGTCCGCTACGGTACCATGTACAGAGTTATAAAGTGAGCTACAGTACCAAGTGACCAGTGTCAGTTACAGTGCCATGTACAGAGTTATAAAGTGAGCTACAGTACCAAGTGAGCAGTGTCAGTTAAGGTACCATGTACAGAGTTATAAAGTGAGCTACAGTACCAAGTGAGCAGTGTCAGCTACAGTGCCATGTATAGAGTTATAAAGTGAGCTACAGTACCAATTGACCAGTGTCAGATACAGTACCATGTACACAGTTATAAGGTGAGCTACAGTACCAAGTGAGCAGTGTCCGCTACAGTACCATGGAACAGAGTTATAAAGTGAGCTACAGTACCAAGTGAGCAGCGTCCGCTACGGTACCATGTACAGAGTTATAAAGTGAGCTACAGTACCAAGTGAGCAGTGTCAGTTACAGTACCATGTACAGAGTTATAAAGTGAGTTACAGTACCAAGTGAGCAGTGTCAGTTACAGTACCATGTACAGAGTTATAAAGTGAGCTACAGTACCAAGTGAGCAGTGTCAGCTACAGTACCATGTACAGTTATAAAGTGAGCTACCGTACCAAGAGAGCAGTGTCCGCTGCAGTACCATGTACAGAGTTATAAAGTGAGCTACAGTACCAAGTGAGCAGTGTCAGCTACAGTACCATGTACAGAGTTATAATGTGAGCTACAGTACCAAGTGAGCAGTGTCCGCTACGGTACCATTTACAGAGTTATACAGTGAGCTACAGTACCAAGTGAGCAGTGTCAGTTACAGTGCCATGTTAAGTTATACAGTGAGCTACAGTACCATGTGAGCAGCGTCCGCTACAGTACCATGTACAGAGTTATAATGTGAGCTACAGTACCAAGTGAGCAGTGTCTGCTACGGTACCATGTACAGAGCTATAAAGTGAGCTACAGTGCCAAGTGAGCAGTGTCAGTTACAGTACCATGTACAGAGTTATAATGTGAGCTACAGTACCAAGTGAGCAGTGTCCGCTACGGTACCATGTACAGAGCTATAAAGTGAGCTACAGTACCAAGTGAGCAGTGTCAGCTACAGTACCATGTACAGTTATAAAGTGAGCTACAGTACCAAGAGAGCAGTGTTCGCTACAGTACTATGTACAGAGTTATAAAGTGAGCTATAGTACCAAGTGAGCAGTGTCACCTACAGTACCATGTACAGAGTTATAAAGTGAGCTACAGTACCAAAGGAGCAGTGTCAGTTACAGTACCATGTACAGAGTTATAAAGTGAGCTACAGTACCAAGTGAGCAGCGTCCGCTACGGTACCATGTACAGAGCTATAAAGTGAGCTATAGTACCAAGTGAGCAGTGTCAGCTACAGTACCATGTACAGAGTTATAAAGTGAGCTACAGTACCAAGTGAGCAGTGTCTGCTACGGTACCATGTACAGAGTTATAAAGTGAGCTACAGTACCAAGTGACCAGTGTCAGTTACAGTGCCATGTACAGAGTTATAAAGTGAGCTACAGTACCAAGTGAGCAGTGTCAGTTAAGGTACCATGTGCAGAGTTATAAAGTGAGCTACAGTACCAAGTGAGCAGTGTCAGCTACAGTGCCATGTACAGAGTTATAAAGTGAGCTACAGTACCAAGTGACCAGTGTCAGATACAGTACCATGTACAAAGTTATAAGGTGAGCTACAGTACCAAGTGAGCAGTGTCCGCTACAGTACCATGGAACAGAGTTATAAAGTGAGCTACAGTACCAAGTGAGCAGCGTCCGCTACGGTACCATGTACAGAGTTATAAAGTGAGCTACAGTACCAAGTGAGCAGTGTCAGTTACAGTACCATGTACAGAGTTATAAAGTGAGTTACAGTACCAAGTGAGCAGTGTCAGTTACAGTACCATGTACAGAGTTATAAAGTGAGCTACAGTACCAAGTGAGCAGTGTCAGCTACAGTACCATGTACAGAGTTATAAAGTGAGCTACAGTACCAAGTGAGCAGTGTCCGCTACGGTACCATGTACAGAGCTATAAAGTGAGCTACAGTACCAAGTGAGCAGTGTCAGCTACAGTACCATGTACAGTTATAAAGTGCGCTACCGTACCAAGAGAGCAGTGTCCGCTGCAGTACCATGTACAGAGTTATAAAGTGAGCTACAGTACCAAGTGAGCAGTGTCAGCTACAGTGCCATGTACAGAGTTATAAAGTGAGCTACAGTACCAAGTGACCAGTGTCAGATACAGTACCATGTACAAAGTTATAAGGTGAGCTACAGTACCAAGTGAGCAGTGTCCGCTACAGTACCATGGAACAGAGTTATAAAGTGAGCTAAAGTACCAAGTGAGCAGTGTCCGCTACGGTACCATGTACAGAGTTATAAAGTGAGCTACAGTACCAAGTGAGCAGTGTCAGTTACAGTACCATGTACAGAGTTATAAAGTGAGCTACAGTACCAAGTGAGCAGGGTCCGCTACGGTACCATGTACAGAGCTATAAAGTGAGCTACAGTACCAAGTGAGCAGTGTCAGTTACAGTACCATGTACAGAGTTATAAAGTGAGCTACAGTACCAAGTGAGCAGGGTCCGCTACGGTACCATGTACAGAGCTATAAAGTGAGCTACAGTACCAAGTGAGCAGAGTCAGTCACAGTACCATGTACAGTTATAAAGTGAGCTACCGTACCAAGAGAGCAGTGTCCGTTGCAGTACCATGTACAGAGTTATAAAGTGAGCTACAGTACCAAGTGAGCAGTGTCAGCTACAGTACCATGTTGAGAGTTATAAAGTGAGCTACAGTACCAAGTGAGCAGTGTCAGTTACAGTACCATGTACAGAGCTATAAAGTGAGCTACAGTACCAAGTGAGCAGTGTCCGCTCCGGTACCATGTACAGAGCTATAAAGTGAGCTACAGTACAAAGTGAGCAGTGTCAGCTACAGTACCATGTACAGTTATAAAGTGAGCTACAGTACCAAGTGAGCAGTGTCAGTTACAGTACCATGTACAGAGTTATAAAGTGACCTACAGTACCAAGTGAGCAGTGTCCGCTACGGTACCATGTACAGAGCTATAAAGTGAGCTAAAGTACTAAGAGAGCAGTGTCTGCTACAGGACCATGTACAGTTATAACGTGAGCTACAGTACCAAGTGAGCAGTGTCAGCTACAGTACCATGTACAGTTATAAAGTGAGCTACAGTACCAAGTGAGCAGTGTCAGTTACAGTACCATGTACAGAGTTATAAAGTGAGCTACAGTACCAAGTGAGCAGTGTCCGCAACGGTACCATGTACAGTTATAAAGTGAGCTACAGTACCAAGTGAGCAGTGTCAGTTACAGTACCATGTACAGAGTTATAAAGTGAGCTACAGTACCAAGTGAGCAGTGTCAGTTTCAGTACCATGTACAGAGTTATAAAGTGAGCTACAGTACCAAGTGAGCAGTGTCCGCTACGGTACCACGTACAGAGCTACAAAGTGAGCTACAGTACTAAGAGAGCAGTGTCTGCTACAGTGCCATGTACAGAGTTATAACGTGAGCTACAGTACCAAGTGAGCAGTGTCAGCTACAGTACCATGTACAGAGTTATAAAGTGAGCTACAGTACCAAGTGAGCAGTGTCAGTTACAGTACCATGTACAGAGTTCTAAAGTGAGCTACAGTACCAAGTGAGCCTTGTCAGCTACAGTACCATGTACAGAGTTATAAAGTGAGCTACAGTACCAAGTGAGCAGTGTCCGCTACGGTACCATGTACAGAGCTATAAAGTGAGCTACAGTACCAAGTGAGCAGTGTCAGCTACAGTACCATGTACAGTTATAAAGTGAGCTACCGTCCCAAGAGAGCAGTGTCCGCTGCAGTACCATGTACAGAGTTATAAAGTGAGCTACAGTACCAAGTGAGCAGTGTCAGCTACAGTACCATGTACAGAGTTATAAAGTGAGCTACAGTACCAAGTGAGCAGTGTCAGTTACAGTACCATGTACAGAGCTATAAAATGAGCTACAGTACCAAGTGAGCAGTGTCCGCTACGGTACCATGTACAGAGCTATAAAGTGAGCTACAGTACCAAGTGAGCAGTGTCAGCTACAGTACCATGTACAGTTATAAAGTGAGCTACAGTACCAAGTGAGCAGTGTCAGTTACAGTACCATGTACAGAGTTATAAAGTGAGCTACAGTACCAAGTGAGCAGTGTCAGTTTCAGTACCATGTACAGAGTTATAAAGTGAGCTACAGTACCAAGTGAGCAGTGTCTGCTACGGTACCACGTACAGAGCTACAAAGTGAGCTACAGTACTAAGAGAGCAGTGTCTGCTACAGTACCATGTACAGAGTTATAACGTGAGCTACAGTACCAAGTGAGCAGTGTCAGCTACAGTACCATGTACAGAGTTATAAAGTGAGCTACAGTACCAAGTGAGCAGTGTCAGTTACAGTACCATGTACAGAGTTCTAAAGTGAGCTACAGTACCAAGTGAGCAGTGTCCGCTACGGTACCATGTACAGAGTTATAAAGTGAGATACAGTACCAAGTGAGCAGTGTCAGTTACAGTACCATGTACAGAGTTCTAAAGTGAGCTACAGTACTAAGTGAGCAGTGTCAGTTACAGTGCCATGTTAAGTTATAAAGTGAGCTACAGTACCAAGTGAGCAGCGTCCGCTACAGTACCATGTACAGAGTTATAAAGTGAGCTACAGTACCAAGTGAGCAGTGTCCGCTACGGTACCATGTACAGAGCTATAAAGTGAGCTACAGTACTAAGAGAGCAGTGTCTGCTACAGTACCATGTATAGAGTTATAAAGTGAGCTACAGTACCAAGTGAGCAGTGTCAGTTACAGTACCATGTACAGAGTTATAAAGTGAGCTACAGTACCAAGTGAGCAGTGTCTGCTACGGTACCATGTACAGAGTTATAAAGTGAGATACAGTACCAAGTGAGCAGTGTCAGTTACAGTACCATGTACAGAGTTCTAAAGTGAGCTACAGTACTAAGTGAGCAGTGTCAGCTACAGTACCATGTACAGAGTTATAAAGTGAGCTACAGTACCAAGTGAGCAGTGTCAGTTACAGTACCATGTACAGAGTTATAAAGTGAGCTACAGTACCAAGTGAGCAGTGTCTGCTACGGTACCATGTACAGAGTTATAAAGTGAGATACAGTACCAAGTGAGCAGTGTCAGTTACAGTACCATGTACAGAGTTCTAAAGTGAGCTACAGTACTAAGTGAGCAGTATCAGTTACAGTGCCATGTTAAGTTATAAAGTGAGCTACAGTACCAAGTGAGCAGCGTCCGCTACAGTACCATGTAAAGAGTTATAAAGTGAGCTACAGTACCAAGTGAGCAGTGTCCGCTACGGTACCATGTACAGAGTTATAAAGTGAGCTACAGTGCCAAGTGAGCAGTGTCAGTTACAGTACCATGTACAGAGTTATAATGTGAGCTACAGTACCAAGTGAGCAGTGTCCGCTACGGTACCATTTACAGAGTTATACAGTGAGCTACAGTACCAAGTGAGCAGTGTCAGCTACAGTACCATGTACAGTTATAAAGTGAGCTACAGTACCAAGTGAGCAGTGTCAGTTACTGTACCATGTACAGAGTTATAAAGTGAGCTACAGTACCAAATGAGCAGTGTCCGCTACGGTACCATGTACAGAGCTATAAAGTGAGCTACAGTACCAAGTGAGCAGTGTCAGCTACAGTACCATGTACAGTTATAAAGTGAGCTACAGTACCAAGAGAGCAGTGTTCGCTACAGTACTATGTACAGAGTTATAAAGTGAGCTATAGTACCAAGTGAGCAGTGTCACCTACAGTACCATGTACAGAGTTATAAAGTGAGCTACAGTACCAAGTGAGCAGTGTCAGTTACAGTACCATGTACAGAGTTATAAAGTGAGCTACAGTACCAAGCGAGCAGCGTCCGCTACGGTACCATGTACAGAGCTATAAAGTGAGCTATATTACCAAGTGAGCAGTGTCAGCTACAGTACCATGTACAGAGTTATAAAGTGAGCTACAGTACCAAGTGAGCAGTGTCAGTTAAGGTACCATGTACAGAGTTATAAAGTGAGCTACAGTACCAAGTGAGCAGTGTCAGCTACAGTACCATGTACAAAGTTATAAAGTGAGCTACAGTACCAAGTGAGCAGTGTCAGTTACAGTACCATGTACAGAGTTATAAAGTGAGCTACAGTACCAAGCGAGCAGCGTCCGCTACGGTTCCATGTACAGAGCTATAAAGTGAGCTATAGTACCAAGTGAGCAGTGTCAGCTACAGTACCATGTACAGAGTTATAAAGTGAGCTACAGTACCAAGTGAGCAGTGTCCGCTACGGTACCATGTACAGAGTTATAAAGTGAGCTACAGTACCAAGTGAGCAGTGTCAGTTACAGTGCCATGTACAGAGTTATAAAGTGAGCTACAGTACCAAGTGAGCAGTGTCAGTTAAGGTACCATGTACAGAGTTATAAAGTGAGCTACAGTACTAAGTGAGCAGTGTCAGTTACAGTGCCATGTTAAGTTATAAAGTGAGCTACAGTACCAAGTGAGCAGCGTCCGCTTCTGTACCATGTACAGAGTTATAAAGTGAGCTACAGTACCAAGTGAGCAGTGTCCGCTACGGTACCATGTACAGAGTTATAAAGTGAGCTACAGTGCCAAGTGAGCAGTGTCAGTTACTGTACCATGTACAGAGTTATAAAGTGAGCTACAGTACCAAGTGAGCAGTGTCAGATACAGTACCATGTACAGAGTTGTAAAGTGAGCTACAGTACCAAGTGAGCAGTGTCCGCTACGGTACCATGTACCTGAGCTATAAAGTGAGCTACAGTACCAAGTGAGCAGTGTCAGCTACAGTACCATGTACAGTTATAAAGTGAGCTACAGTAGCAAGAGAGCAGTGTTCGCTACAGTACCATGTACAGAGTTATAAAGTGAGCTATAGTACCAAGGGAGCAGTGTCACCTACAGTACCATGTACAGAGTTATAAAGTGAGCTACAGTACCAAGTGAGCAGTGTTAGTTACAGTACCATGTACAGAGTTATAAAGTGAGCTACAGTACCAAGTGAGCAGCGTCCGCTACGGTACCATGTACAGAGCTATAAAGTGAGCTATAGTACCAAGTGAGCAGTGTCAGCTACAGTACCATGTACAGAGTTATAAAGTGAGCTACAGTACCAAGTGAGCAGTATCCGCTACGGTACCATGTACAGAGTTATAAAGTGAGCTACAGTACCAAGTGACCAGTGTCAGTTAAAGTGCCATGTACAGAGTTATAAAGTGAGCTGCAGTACCAAGTGAGCAGTGTCAGTTAAGGTACCATGTACAGAGTTATAAAGTGAGCTACAGTACCAAGTGAGCAGTGTCAGCTACAGTGCCATGTACAGAGTTATAAAGTGAGCTACAGTACCAAGTGACCAGTGTCAGATACAGTACCATGTACAAAGTTATAATGTGGGCTACAGTACCAAGTGAGCAGTGTCCGCTACAGTTCCATGGAACAGAGTTATAAAGTGAGCTAAAGTACCAAGTGAGCAGTGTCCGCTACGGTACCATGTACAGAGTTATAAAGTGAGCTACAGTACCAAGTGAGCAGTGTCAGTTACAGTACCATGTATAGAGTTATAACGTGAGCTACAGTACCAAGTGAGCAGTGTCAGCTACAGTACCATGTACAGAGTTATAAAGTGAGCTACAGTACCAAGTGAGCAGTGTCAGTTACAGTACCATGTACAGAGTTATAAAGTGAGCTGCAGTTCCAAGTGAGCAGTGTCCGCTTCGGTACCATGTACAGAGTTATAAAGTGAGATACAGTACCAAGTGAGCAGTGTCAGTTACAGTACCATGTACAGAGTTCTAAAGTGAGCTACAGTACTAAGTGAGCAGTGTCAGTTACAGTGCCATGTTAAGTTATAAAGTGAGCTACAGTACCAAGTGAGCAGCGTCCGCTACAGTACCATGTACAGAGTTATAAAGTGAGCTACAGTACCAAGTGAGCAGTGTCCGCTACGGTACCATGTACAGAGTTATAAAGTGAGCTACAGTGCCAAGTGAGCAGTGTCAGTTACAGTACCATGTACAGAGTTATAATGTGAGCTACAGTACCAAGTGAGCAGTGTCCGCTACGGTATAATTTACAGAGTTATACAGTGAGCTACAGTACCAAGTGAGCAGTGTCAGCTACAGTACCATGTACAGTTATAAAGTGAGCTACAGTACCAAGTGAGCAGTGTCAGTTACTGTACTATGTACAGAGCTATAAAGTGAGCTACAGTACCAAGTGAGCAGTGTCAGCTACAGTACCATGTACAGTTATAAAGTGAGCTACAGTACCAAGAGAGCAGTGTTCACTACAGTACTATGTACAGAGTTATAAAGTGAGCTATAGTACCAAGTGAGCAGTGTCACCTACAGTACCATGTACAGAGTTATAAAGTGAGCTACAGTACCAAGTGAGCAGTGTCAGTTACAGTACCATGTACAGAGTTATAAAGTGAGCTACAGTACCAAGTGAGCAGCGTCCGCTACGGTACCATGTACAGAGCTATAAAGTGAGCTATAGTACCAAGTGAGCAGTGTCAGCTACAGTACCATGTACAGAGTTATAAAGTGAGCTACAGTACGAAGTGAGCAGTGTCCGCTACGGTACCATGTACAGAGTTATAAAGTGAGCTACAGTACCAAGTGAGCAGTGTCAGTTACAGTGCCATGTACAGAGTTATAAAGTGAGCTACAGTACCAAGTGAGCAGTGTCAGTTAAGGTACCATGTACAGAGTTATAAAGTGAGCTACAGTACCAAGTGAGCAGTGTCAGCTACAGTGCCATGTACAGAGTTATAAAGTGAGCTACAGTACCAATTGACCAGTGTCAGATACAGTACCATGTACACAGTTATAAGGTGAGCTACAGTACCAAGTGAGCAGTGTCAGTTACTGTACTATGTACAGAGTTATAAAGTGAGCTACAGTACCAAGTGAGCAGTGTCCGCTACGGTACCATGTACAGAGCTATAAAGTGAGCTACAGTACCAAGTGAGCAGTGTCAGTTACAGTACCATGTACAGAGTTATAAAGTGAGCTACAGTACCAAGTGAGCAGTGTCAGCTACAGTACCATGTACAGTTATAAAGTGAGCTACCGTACCAAGAGAGCAGTGTCCGCTGCAGTACCATGTACAGAGTTATAAAGTGAGCTACAGTACCAAGTGAGCAGTGTCAGCTACAGTACCATGTACAGAGTTATAATGTGAGCTACAGTACCAAGTGAGCAGTGTCCGCTACGGTACCATTTACAGAGTTATACAGTGAGCTACAGTACCAAGTGAGCAGTGTCAGTTACAGTGCCATGTTAAGTTATACAGTGAGCTACAGTACCAAGTGAGCAGCGTCCGCTACAGTACCATGTACAGAGTTATAATGTGAGCTACAGTACCAAGTGAGCAGTGTCTGCTATGGTACCATGTACAGAGCTATAAAGTGAGCTACAGTGCCAAGTGAGCAGTGTCAGTTACAGTACCATGTACAGAGTTATAATGTGAGCTACAGTACCAAGTGAGCAGTGTCCGCTACGGTACCATGTACAGAGCTATAAAGTGAGCTACAGTACCAAGTGAGCAGTGTCAGCTACAGTACCATGTACAGTTATAAAGTGATCTACAGTACCAAGAGAGCAGTGTTCGCTACAGTACTATGTACAGAGTTATAAAGTGAGCTATAGTACCAAGTGAGCAGTGTCACCTACAGTACCATGTACAGAGTTATAAAGTGAGCTACAGTACCAAGTGAGCAGTGTCAGTTACAGTACCATGTACAGAGTTATAAAGTGAGCTACAGTACCAAGTGAGCAGCGTCCGCTACGGTACCATGTATAGAGCTATAAAGTGAGCTATAGTACCAAGTGAGCAGTGTCAGCTACAGTACCATGTACAGAGTTATAAAGTGAGCTACAGTACCAAGTGAGCAGTGTCCGCTACGGTACCATGTACAGAGTTATAAAGTGAGCTACAGTACCAAGTGACCAGTGTCAGTTACAGTGCCATGTACAGAGTTATAAAGTGAGCTACAGTACCAAGTGAGCAGTGTCAGTTAAGGTACCATGTACAGAGTTATAAAGTGAGCTACAGTACCAAGTGAGCAGTGTCAGCTACAGTGCCATGTATAGAGTTATAAAGTGAGCTACAGTACCAATTGACCAGTGTCAGATACAGTACCATGTACACAGTTATAAGGTGAGCTACAGTACCAAGTGAGCAGTGTCCGCTACAGTACCATGGAACAGAGTTATAAAGTGAGCTACAGTACCAAGTGAGCAGCGTCCGCTACGGTACCATGTACAGAGTTATAAAGTGAGCTACAGTACCAAGTGAGCAGTGTCAGTTACAGTACCATGTACAGAGTTATAAAGTGAGTTACAGTACCAAGTGAGCAGTGTCAGTTACAGTACCATGTACAGAGTTATAAAGTGAGCTACAGTACCAAGTGAGCAGTGTCAGCTACAGTACCATGTACAGTTATAAAGTGAGCTACCGTACCAAGAGAGCAGTGTCCGCTGCAGTACCATGTACAGAGTTATAAAGTGAGCTACAGTACCAAGTGAGCAGTGTCAGCTACAGTACCATGTACAGAGTTATAATGTGAGCTACAGTACCAAGTGAGCAGTGTCCGCTACGGTACCATTTACAGAGTTATACAGTGAGCTACAGTACCAAGTGAGCAGTGTCAGTTACAGTGCCATGTTAAGTTATACAGTGAGCTACAGTACCATGTGAGCAGCGTCCGCTACAGTACCATGTACAGAGTTATAATGTGAGCTACAGTACCAAGTGAGCAGTGTCTGCTACGGTACCATGTACAGAGCTATAAAGTGAGCTACAGTGCCAAGTGAGCAGTGTCAGTTACAGTACCATGTACAGAGTTATGTGAGCTACAGTACCAAGTGAGCAGTGTCCGCTACGGTACCATGTACAGAGCTATAAAGTGAGCTACAGTACCAAGTGAGCAGTGTCAGCTACAGTACCATGTACAGTTATAAAGTGAGCTACAGAACCAAGAGAGCAGTGTTCGCTACAGTACTATGTACAGAGTTATAAAGTGAGCTATAGTACCAAGTGAGCAGTGTCCGCTACAGTACCATGGAACAGAGTTATAACGTGAGCTACAGTACCAAGTGAGCAGCGTCCGCTACGGTACCATGTACAGAGTTATAAAGTGAGCTACAGTACCAAGTGAGCAGTGTCCGCTCCGGTACCATGTACAGAGCTATAAAGTGAGCTACCGTACCAAGAGAGCAGTGTCCGCTGCAGTACCATGTACAGAGTTATAAAGTGAGCTACAGTACAAAGTGAGCAGTGTCAGTTACAGTACCATGTACAGAGTTATAAAGTGAGTTACAGTACCAAGTGAGCAGTGTCAGTTACAGTACCATGTACAGAGTTATAAAGTGAGCTACAGTACCAAGTGAGCAGCGTCCGCTACGGTACCATGTACAGAGCTATAAAGTGAGCTATAGTACCAAGTGAGCAGTGTCAGCTACAGTACCATGTACAGAGTTATAAAGTGAGCTACAGTACCAAGTGAGCAGTGTCTGCTACGGTACCATGTACAGAGTTATAAAGTGAGCTACAGTACCAAGTGAGCAGTGTCAGTTAAGGTACCATGTGCAGAGTTATAAAGTGAGCTACAGTACCAAGTGAGCAGTGTCAGCTACAGTGCCATGTACAGAGTTATAAAGTGAGCTACAGTACCAAGTGACCAGTGTCAGATACAGTACCATGTACAAAGTTATAAGGTGAGCTACAGTACCAAGTGAGCAGTGTCCGCTACAGTACCATGGAACAGAGTTATAAAGTGAGCTACAGTACCAAGTGAGCAGCGTCCGCTACGGTACCATGTACAGAGTTATAAAGTGAGCTACAGTACCAAGTGAGCAGTGTCAGTTACAGTACCATGTACAGAGTTATAAAGTGAGTTACAGTACCAAGTGAGCAGTGTCAGTTACAGTACCATGTACAGAGTTATAAAGTGAGCTACAGTACCAAGTGAGCAGTGTCAGCTACAGTACCATGTACAGAGTTATAAAGTGAGCTACAGTACCAAGTGAGCAGTGTCCGCTACGGTACCATGTACAGAGCTATAAAGTGAGCTACAGTACCAAGTGAGCAGTGTCAGCTACAGTACCATGTACAGTTATAAAGTGCGCTACCGTACCAAGAGAGCAGTGTCCGCTGCAGTACCATGTACAGAGTTATAAAGTGAGCTACAGTACCAAGTGAGCAGTGTCAGCTACAGTACCATGTACAGAGTTATAAAGTGAGTTACAGTACCAAGTGAGCAGTGTCAGTTACAGTACCATGTACAGAGTTATAAAGTGAGCTACAGTACCAAGTGAGCAGTGTCAGCTACAGTACCATGTACAGTTATAAAGTGAGCTACCGTACCAAGAGAGCAGTGTCCGCTGCAGTACCATGTACAGAGTTATAAAGTGAGCTACAGTACCAAGTGAGCAGTGTCAGCTACAGTACCATGTACAGAGTTATAATGTGAGCTACAGTACCAAGTGAGCAGTGTCCGCTACGGTACCATTTACAGAGTTATACAGTGAGCTACAGTACCAAGTGAGCAGTGTCAGTTACAGTGCCATGTTAAGTTATACAGTGAGCTACAGTACCATGTGAGCAGCGTCCGCTACAGTACCATGTACAGAGCTATAAAGTGAGCTACAGTACAAAGTGAGCAGTGTCAGCTACAGTACCATGTACAGTTATAAAGTGAGCTACAGTACCAAGTGAGCAGTGTCAGTTACAGTACCATGTACAGAGTTATAAAGTGACCTACAGTACCAAGTGAGCAGTGTCCGCTACGGTACCATGTACAGAGCTATAAAGTGAGCTAAAGTACTAAGAGAGCAGTGTCTGCTACAGGACCATGTATAGAGTTATAACGTGAGCTACAGTACCAAGTGAGCAGTGTCAGCTACAGTACCATGTACAGAGTTATAAAGTGAGCTACAGTACCAAGTGAGCAGTGTCAGTTACAGTACCATGTACAGAGTTCTAAAGTGAGCTACAGTACTAAGTGAGCAGTATCAGTTACAGTGCCATGTTAAGTTATAAAGTGAGCTACAGTACCAAGTGAGCAGTGTCCGCTACGGTACCATGTACAGAGTTATAAAGTGAGCTACAGTGCCAAGTGAGCAGTGTCAGTTACAGTACCATGTACAGAGTTATAATGTGAGCTACAGTACCAAGTGAGCAGTGTCCGCTACGGTACCATTTACAGAGTTATACAGTGAGCTACAGTACCAAGTGAGCAGTGTCAGCTACAGTACCATGTACAGTTATAAAGTGAGCTACAGTACCAAGTGAGCAGTGTCAGTTACTGTACCATGTACAGAGTTATAAAGTGAGCTACAGTACCAAATGAGCAGTGTCCGCTACGATACCATGTACAGAGCTATAAAGTGAGCTACAGTACCAAGTGAGCAGTGTCAGCTACAGTACCATGTACAGTTATAAAGTGAGCTACAGTACCAAGAGAGCAGTGTTCGCTACAGTACTATGTACTGAGTTATAAAGTGAGCTATAGTACCAAGTGAGCAGTGTCACCTACAGTACCATGTACAGAGTTATAAAGTGAGCTACAGTACCAAGTGAGCAGTGTCAGTTACAGTACCATGTACAGAGTTATAAAGTGAGCTACAGTACCAAGTGAGCAGCGTCCGCTACGGTACCATGTACAGAGCTATAAAGTGAGCTATAGTACCAAGTGAGCAGTGTCAGCTACAGTAACATGTACAGAGTTATAAAGTGAGCTACAGTACCAAGTGAGCAGTGTCCGCTACGGTACCATGTACAGAGTTATAAAGTGAGCTACAGTACCAAGTGAGCAGTGTCAGTTACAGTGCCATGTACAGAGTTATAAAGTGAGCTACAGTACCAAGTGAGCAGTGTCAGTTAAGGTACCATGTACAGAGTTATAAAGTGAGCTACAGTACCAAGTGAGCAGTGTCAGCTACAGTGCCATGTACAGAGTTATAAAGTGAGCTACAGTACCAAGTGACCAGTGTCAGATACAGTACCATGTACAAAGTTATAAGGTGAGCTACAGTACCAAGTGAGCAGTGTCCGCTACAGTACCATGGAACAGAGTTATAACGTGAGCTACAGTACCAAGTGAGCAGCGTCCGCTACGGTACCATGTACAGAGTTATAAAGTGAGCTACAGTACCAAGTGAGCAGTGTCAGTTACAGTACCATGTACAGAGTTATAAAGTGAGTTACAGTACCAAGTGAGCAGTGTCAGTTACAGTACCATGTACAGAGTTATAAAGTGAGCTACAGTACCAAGTGAGCAGTGTCAGCTACAGTACCATGTACAGAGTTATAAAGTGAGCTACAGTACCAAGTGAGCAGTGTCCGCTACGGTACCATGTACAGAGCTATAAAGTGAGCTACAGTACCAAGTGAGCAGTGTCAGCTACAGTACCAGTTACAGTTATAAAGTGAGCTACCGTACCAAGAGAGCAGTGTCCGCTGCAGTACCATGTACAGAGTTATAAAGTGAGCTACAGTACAAAGTGAGCAGTGTCAGCTACAGTACCATGTACAGAGTTATAAAGTGAGCTACAGTACCAAGTGAGCAGTGTCAGTTACAGTACCATGTACAGAGCTATAAAATGAGCTACAGTACCAAGTGAGCAGTGTCCGCTACGGTACCATGTACAGAGCTATAAAGTGAGCTACAGTACCAAGTGAGCAGTGTCAGCTACAGTATCATGTGCAGTTATAAAGTGAGCTACAGTACCAAGTGAGCAGTGTCAGTTTCAGTACCATGTACAGAGTTATAAAGTGAGCTACAGTACCAAGTGAGCAGTGTCAGTTTCAGTACCATGTACAGAATTATAAAGTGAGCTACAGTACCAAGTGAGCAGTGTCCGCTACGGTACCATGTACAGAGCTATAAAATGAGCTACAGTACCAAGTGAGCAGTGTCCGCTACGGTACCATGTACAGAGCTATAAAGTGAGCTACGGTACCAAGTGAGCAGTGTCAGCTACAGTACCATGTACAGTTATAAAGTGAGCTACAGTACCAAGTGAGCAGTGTCAGTTACAGTACCATGTACAGAGTTATAAAGTGAGCTACAGTACCAAGTGAGCAGTGTCAGTTTCAGTACCATGTACAGAGTTATAAAGTGAGCTACAGTACCAAGTGAGCAGTGTCCGCTACGGTACCACGTACAGAGCTACAAAGTGAGCTACAGTACTAAGAGAGCAGTGTCTGCTACAGTGCCATGTACAGAGTTATAACGTGAGCTACAGTACCAAGTGAGCAGTGTCAGTTACAGTACCATGTACAGAGTTATAAAGTTAGCTACAGTACCAAGTGAGCAGCGTCCGCTACGGTACCATGTACAGAGCTATAAAGTGAGCTATAGTACCAAGTGAGCAGTGTCAGCTACAGTAACATGTACAGAGTTATAAAGTGAGCTACAGTACCAAGTGAGCAGTGTCCGCTACGGTACCATGTACAGAGTTATAAAGTGAGTTACAGTACCAAGTGAGCAGTGTCAGTTACAGTGCCATGTACAGAGTTATAAAGTGAGCTACAGTACCAAGTGAGCAGTGTCAGTTAAGGTACCATGTACAGAGATATAAAGTGAGCTACAGTACCAAGTGAGCAGTGTCAGCTACAGTGCCATGTACAGAGTTATAAAGTGAGCTACAGTACCAAGTGACCAGTGTCAGATACAGTACCATGTACAAAGTTATAAGGTGAGCTACAGTACCAAGTGAGCAGTGTCCGCTACAGTACCATGGAACAGAGTTATAACGTGAGCTACAGTACCAAGTGAGCAGCGTCCGCTACGGTACCATGTACAGAGTTATAAAGTGAGCTACAGTACCAAGTGAGCAGTGTCAGTTACAGTACCATGTACAGAGTTATAAAGTGAGTTACAGTACCAAGTGAGCAGTGTCAGTTACAGTACCATGTACAGAGTTATAAAGTGAGCTACAGTACCAAGTGAGCAGTGTCAGCTACAGTACCATGTACAGAGTTATAAAGTGAGCTACAGTACCAAGTGAGCAGTGTCCGCTACGGTACCATGTACAGAGCTATAAAGTGAGCTACAGTACCAAGTGAGCAGTGTCAGCTACAGTACCAGGTACAGTTATAAAGTGAGCTACCGTACCAAGAGAGCAGTGTCCGCTGCAGTACCATGTACAGAGTTATAAAGTGAGCTACAGTACAAAGTGAGCAGTGTCAGCTACAGTACCATGTACAGAGTTATAAAGTGAGCTACAGTACCAAGTGAGCAGTGTCAGTTACAGTACCATGTACAGAGCTATAAAATGAGCTACAGTACCAAGTGAGCAGTGTCCGCTACGGTACCATGTACAGAGCTATAAAGTGAGCTACAGTACCAAGTGAGCAGTGTCAGCTACAGTATCATGTGCAGTTATAAAGTGAGCTACAGTACCAAGTGAGCAGTGTCAGTTTCAGTACCATGTACAGAGTTATAAAGTGAGCTACAGTACCAAGTGAGCAGTGTCAGTTTCAGTACCATGTACAGAATTATAAAGTGAGCTACAGTACCAAGTGAGCAGTGTCCGCTACGGTACCATGTACAGAGCTACAAAGTGAGCTACAGTACTAAGAGAGCAGTGTCTGCTACAGTACCATGTACAGAGTTATAACGTGAGCTACAGTACCAAGTGAGCAGTTTCAGCTACAGTACCATGTACAGAGTTATAAAGTGAGCTACAGTACCAAGTGAGCAGTGTCAGTTACAGTACCATGTACAGAGTTCTAAAGTGAGCTACAGTACCAAGTGAGCAGTGTCCGCTACGGTACCATGTACAGAGTTATAAAGTGAGATACAGTACCAAGTGAGCAGTGTCAGTTACAGTACCATGTACAGAGTTCTAAAGTGAGCTACAGTACTAAGTGAGCAGTGTCAGTTACAGTGCCATGTTAAGTTATAAAGTGAGCTACAGTACCAAGTGAGCAGCGTCCGCTACAGTACCATGTACAGAGTTATAAAGTGAGCTACAGTACCAAGTGAGCAGTGTCCGCTACGGTACCATGTACAGAGTTCTAAAGTGAGCTACAGTACCAAGTGAGCAGTGTCAGTTACAGTGCCATGTACAGAGTTATAAAGTGAGCTACAGTACCAAGTGAGCAGTGTCAGTTAAGGTACCATGTACAGAGTTATAAAGTGAGCTACAGTACCAAGTGAGCAGTGTCAGCTACAGTGCCATGTACAGAGTTATAAAGTGAGCTACAGTACCAAGTGACCAGTGTCAGATACAGTACTATGTACAAAGTTATAATGTGAGCTACAGTACCAAGTGAGCAGTGTCCGCTACAGTACCATGGAACAGAGTTATAAAGTGAGCTACAGTACCAAGTGAGCAGCGTCCGCTACGGTACCATGTACAGAGTTATAAAGTGAGCTACAGTACCAAGTGAGCAGTGTCAGTTACAGTACCATGTACAGAGTTATAAAGTGAGCTACAGTACCAAGTGAGCCTTGTCAGCTACAGTACCATGTACAGAGTTATAAAGTGAGCTACAGTACCAAGTGAGCAGTGTCCGCTACGGTACCATGTACAGAGCTATAAAGTGAGCTACAGTACCAAGTGAGCAGTGTCAGCTACAGTACCATGTACAGTTATAAAGTGAGCTACCGTCCCAAGAGAGCAGTGTCCGCTGCAGTACCATGTACAGAGTTATAAAGTGAGCTACAGTACCAAGTGAGCAGTGTCAGCTACAGTACCATGTACAGAGTTATAAAGTGAGCTACAGTACCAAGTGAGCAGTGTCAGTTACAGTACCATGTACAGAGCTATAAAATGAGCTACAGTACCAAGTGAGCAGTGTCCGCTACGGTACCATGTACAGAGCTATAAAGTGAGCTACAGTACCAAGTGAGCAGTGTCAGCTACAGTACCATGTACAGTTATAAAGTGAGCTACAGTACCAAGTGAGCAGTGTCAGTTACAGTACCATGTACAGAGTTATAAAGTGAGCTACAGTACCAAGTGAGCAGTGTCAGTTTCAGTACCATGTACAGAGTTATAAAGTGAGCTACAGTACCAAGTGAGCAGTGTCCGCTACGGTACCACGTACAGAGCTACAAAGTGAGCTACAGTACTAAGAGAGCAGTGTCTGCTACAGTGCCATGTACAGAGTTATAACGTGAGCTACAGTACCAAGTGAGCAGTGTCAGCTACAGTACCATGTACAGAGTTATAAAGTGAGCTACAGTACCAAGTGAGCAGTGTCAGTTACAGTACCATGTACAGAGTTCTAAAGTGAGCTACAGTACCAAGTGAGCCTTGTCAGCTACAGTACCATGTACAGAGTTATAAAGTGAGCTACAGTACCAAGTGAGCAGTGTCCGCTACGGTACCATGTACAGAGCTATAAAGTGAGCTACAGTACCAAGTGAGCAGTGTCAGCTACAGTACCATGTACAGTTATAAAGTGAGCTACCGTCCCAAGAGAGCAGTGTCCGCTGCAGTACCATGTACAGAGTTATAAAGTGAGCTACAGTACCAAGTGAGCAGTGTCAGCTACAGTACCATGTACAGAGTTATAAAGTGAGCTACAGTACCAAGTGAGCAGTGTCAGTTACAGTACCATGTACAGAGCTATAAAATGAGCTACAGTACCAAGTGAGCAGTGTCCGCTACGGTACCATGTACAGAGCTATAAAGTGAGCTACAGTACCAAGTGAGCAGTGTCAGCTACAGTACCATGTACAGTTATAAAGTGAGCTACAGTACCAAGTGAGCAGTGTCAGTTACAGTACCATGTACAGAGTTATAAAGTGAGCTACAGTACCAAGTGAGCAGTGTCAGTTTCAGTACCATGTACAGAGTTATAAAGTGAGCTACAGTACCAAGTGAGCAGTGTCTGCTACGGTACCACGTACAGAGCTACAAAGTGAGCTACAGTACTAAGAGAGCAGTGTCTGCTACAGTACCATGTACAGAGTTATAACGTGAGCTACAGTACCAAGTGAGCAGTGTCAGCTACAGTACCATGTACAGAGTTATAAAGTGAGCTACAGTACCAAGTGAGCAGTGTCAGTTACAGTACCATGTACAGAGTTCTAAAGTGAGCTACAGTACCAAGTGAGCAGTGTCCGCTACGGTACCATGTACAGAGTTATAAAGTGAGATACAGTACCAAGTGAGCAGTGTCAGTTACAGTACCATGTACAGAGTTATAAAGTGAGCTACAGTACCAAGTGAGCAGTGTCAGCTACAGTACCATGTACAGTTATAAAGTGAGCTACCGTACCAAGAGAGCAGTGTCCGCTGCAGTACCATGTACAGAGTTATAAAGTGAGCTACAGTACCAAGTGAGCAGTGTCAGCTACAGTACCATGTACAGAGTTATAATGTGAGCTACAGTACCAAGTGAGCAGTGTCCGCTACGGTACCATTTACAGAGTTATACAGTGAGCTACAGTACCAAGTGAGCAGTGTCAGTTACAGTGCCATGTTAAGTTATACAGTGAGCTACAGTACCATGTGAGCAGCGTCCGCTACAGTACCATGTACAGAGTTATAATGTGAGCTACAGTACCAAGTGAGCAGTGTCTGCTACGGTACCATGTACAGAGCTATAAAGTGAGCTACAGTGCCAAGTGAGCAGTGTCAGTTACAGTACCATGTACAGAGTTATGTGAGCTACAGTACCAAGTGAGCAGTGTCCGCTACGGTACCATGTACAGAGCTATAAAGTGAGCTACAGTACCAAGTGAGCAGTGTCAGCTACAGTACCATGTACAGTTATAAAGTGAGCTACAGAACCAAGAGAGCAGTGTTCGCTACAGTACTATGTACAGAGTTATAAAGTGAGCTATAGTACCAAGTGAGCAGTGTCCGCTACAGTACCATGGAACAGAGTTATAACGTGAGCTACAGTACCAAGTGAGCAGCGTCCGCTACGGTACCATGTACAGAGTTATAAAGTGAGCTACAGTACCAAGTGAGCAGTGTCCGCTCCGGTACCATGTACAGAGCTATAAAGTGAGCTACCGTACCAAGAGAGCAGTGTCCGCTGCAGTACCATGTACAGAGTTATAAAGTGAGCTACAGTACAAAGTGAGCAGTGTCAGTTACAGTACCATGTACAGAGTTATAAAGTGAGTTACAGTACCAAGTGAGCAGTGTCAGTTACAGTACCATGTACAGAGTTATAAAGTGAGCTACAGTACCAAGTGAGCAGCGTCCGCTACGGTACCATGTACAGAGCTATAAAGTGAGCTATAGTACCAAGTGAGCAGTGTCAGCTACAGTACCATGTACAGAGTTATAAAGTGAGCTACAGTACCAAGTGAGCAGTGTCTGCTACGGTACCATGTACAGAGTTATAAAGTGAGCTACAGTACCAAGTGAGCAGTGTCAGTTAAGGTACCATGTGCAGAGTTATAAAGTGAGCTACAGTACCAAGTGAGCAGTGTCAGCTACAGTGCCATGTACAGAGTTATAAAGTGAGCTACAGTACCAAGTGACCAGTGTCAGATACAGTACCATGTACAAAGTTATAAGGTGAGCTACAGTACCAAGTGAGCAGTGTCCGCTACAGTACCATGGAACAGAGTTATAAAGTGAGCTACAGTACCAAGTGAGCAGCGTCCGCTACGGTACCATGTACAGAGTTATAAAGTGAGCTACAGTACCAAGTGAGCAGTGTCAGTTACAGTACCATGTACAGAGTTATAAAGTGAGTTACAGTACCAAGTGAGCAGTGTCAGTTACAGTACCATGTACAGAGTTATAAAGTGAGCTACAGTACCAAGTGAGCAGTGTCAGCTACAGTACCATGTACAGAGTTATAAAGTGAGCTACAGTACCAAGTGAGCAGTGTCCGCTACGGTACCATGTACAGAGCTATAAAGTGAGCTACAGTACCAAGTGAGCAGTGTCAGCTACAGTACCATGTACAGTTATAAAGTGCGCTACCGTACCAAGAGAGCAGTGTCCGCTGCAGTACCATGTACAGAGTTATAAAGTGAGCTACAGTACCAAGTGAGCAGTGTCAGCTACAGTACCATGTACAGAGTTATAAAGTGAGCTACAGTACCAAGTGAGCAGTGTCAGCTACAGTGCCATGTACAGAGTTATAAAGTGAGCTACAGTACCAAGTGACCAGTGTCAGATACAGTACCATGTACAAAGTGATAAGGTGAGCTACAGTACCAAGTGAGCAGTGTCCGCTACAGTACCATGGAACAGAGTTATAAAGTGAGCTAAAGTACCAAGTGAGCAGTGTCCGCTACGGTACCATGTACAGAGTTATAAAGTGAGCTACAGTACCAAGTGAGCAGTGTCAGTTACAGTACCATGTACAGAGTTATAAAGTGAGCTACAGTACCAAGTGAGCAGGGTCCGCTACGGTACCATGTACAGAGCTATAAAGTGAGCTACAGTACCAAGTGAGCAGTGTCAGTTACAGTACCATGTACAGAGTTATAAAGTGAGCTACAGTACCAAGTGAGCAGGGTCCGCTACGGTACCATGTACAGAGCTATAAAGTGAGCTACAGTACCAAGTGAGCAGTGTCAGTCACAGTACCATGTACAGTTATAAAGTGAGCTACCGTACCAAGAGAGCAGTGTCCGTTGCAGTACCATGTACAGAGTTATAAAGTGAGCTACAGTACCAAGTGAGCAGTGTCAGCTACAGTACCATGTTGAGAGTTATAAAGTGAGCTACAGTACCAAGTGAGCAGTGTCAGTTACAGTACCATGTACAGAGCTATAAAGTGAGCTACAGTACCAAGTGAGCAGTGTCCGCTCCGGTACCATGTACAGAGCTATAAAGTGAGCTACAGTACAAAGTGAGCAGTGTCAGCTACAGTACCATGTACAGTTATAAAGTGAGCTACAGTACCAAGTGAGCAGTGTCAGTTACAGTACCATGTACAGAGTTATAAAGTGACCTACAGTACCAAGTGAGCAGTGTCCGCTACGGTACCATGTACAGAGCTATAAAGTGAGCTAAAGTACTAAGAGAGCAGTGTCTGCTACAGGACCATGTATAGAGTTATAACGTGAGCTACAGTACCAAGTGAGCAGTGTCAGCTACAGTACCATGTACAGAGTTATAAAGTGAGCTACAGTACCAAGTGAGCAGTGTCAGTTACAGTACCATGTACAGAGTTCTAAAGTGAGCTACAGTACTAAGTGAGCAGTATCAGTTACAGTGCCATGTTAAGTTATAAAGTGAGCTACAGTACCAAGTGAGCAGTGTCCGCTACGGTACCATGTACAGAGTTATAAAGTGAGCTACAGTGCCAAGTGAGCAGTGTCAGTTACAGTACCATGTACAGAGTTATAATGTGAGCTACAGTACCAAGTGAGCAGTGTCCGCTACGGTACCATTTACAGAGTTATACAGTGAGCTACAGTACCAAGTGAGCAGTGTCAGCTACAGTACCATGTACAGTTATAAAGTGAGCTACAGTACCAAGTGAGCAGTGTCAGTTACTGTACCATGTACAGAGTTATAAAGTGAGCTACAGTACCAAATGAGCAGTGTCCGCTACGATACCATGTACAGAGCTATAAAGTGAGCTACAGTACCAAGTGAGCAGTGTCAGCTACAGTACCATGTACAGTTATAAAGTGAGCTACAGTACCAAGAGAGCAGTGTTCGCTACAGTACTATGTACTGAGTTATAAAGTGAGCTATAGTACCAAGTGAGCAGTGTCACCTACAGTACCATGTACAGAGTTATAAAGTGAGCTACAGTACCAAGTGAGCAGTGTCAGTTACAGTACCATGTACAGAGTTATAAAGTGAGCTACAGTACCAAGTGAGCAGCGTCCGCTACGGTACCATGTACAGAGCTATAAAGTGAGCTATAGTACCAAGTGAGCAGTGTCAGCTACAGTAACATGTACAGAGTTATAAAGTGAGCTACAGTACCAAGTGAGCAGTGTCCGCTACGGTACCATGTACAGAGTTATAAAGTGAGCTACAGTACCAAGTGAGCAGTGTCAGTTACAGTGCCATGTACAGAGTTATAAAGTGAGCTACAGTACCAAGTGAGCAGTGTCAGTTAAGGTACCATGTACAGAGTTATAAAGTGAGCTACAGTACCAAGTGAGCAGTGTCAGCTACAGTGCCATGTACAGAGTTATAAAGTGAGCTACAGTACCAAGTGACCAGTGTCAGATACAGTACCATGTACAAAGTTATAAGGTGAGCTACAGTACCAAGTGAGCAGTGTCCGCTACAGTACCATGGAACAGAGTTATAACGTGAGCTACAGTACCAAGTGAGCAGCGTCCGCTACGGTACCATGTACAGAGTTATAAAGTGAGCTACAGTACCAAGTGAGCAGTGTCAGTTACAGTACCATGTACAGAGTTATAAAGTGAGTTACAGTACCAAGTGAGCAGTGTCAGTTACAGTACCATGTACAGAGTTATAAAGTGAGCTACAGTACCAAGTGAGCAGTGTCAGCTACAGTACCATGTACAGAGTTATAAAGTGAGCTACAGTACCAAGTGAGCAGTGTCCGCTACGGTACCATGTACAGAGCTATAAAGTGAGCTACAGTACCAAGTGAGCAGTGTCAGCTACAGTACCAGGTACAGTTATAAAGTGAGCTACCGTACCAAGAGAGCAGTGTCCGCTGCAGTACCATGTACAGAGTTATAAAGTGAGCTACAGTACAAAGTGAGCAGTGTCAGCTACAGTACCATGTACAGAGTTATAAAGTGAGCTACAGTACCAAGTGAGCAGTGTCAGTTACAGTACCATGTACAGAGCTATAAAATGAGCTACAGTACCAAGTGAGCAGTGTCCGCTACGGTACCATGTACAGAGCTATAAAGTGAGCTACAGTACCAAGTGAGCAGTGTCAGCTACAGTATCATGTGCAGTTATAAAGTGAGCTACAGTACCAAGTGAGCAGTGTCAGTTTCAGTACCATGTACAGAGTTATAAAGTGAGCTACAGTACCAAGTGAGCAGTGTCAGTTTCAGTACCATGTACAGAATTATAAAGTGAGCTACAGTACCAAGTGAGCAGTGTCCGCTACGGTACCATGTACAGAGCTATAAAATGAGCTACAGTACCAAGTGAGCAGTGTCCGCTACGGTACCATGTACAGAGCTATAAAGTGAGCTACGGTACCAAGTGAGCAGTGTCAGCTACAGTACCATGTACAGTTATAAAGTGAGCTACAGTACCAAGTGAGCAGTGTCAGTTACAGTACCATGTACAGAGTTATAAAGTGAGCTACAGTACCAAGTGAGCAGTGTCAGTTTCAGTACCATGTACAGAGTTATAAAGTGAGCTACAGTACCAAGTGAGCAGTGTCCACTACGGTACCACGTACAGAGCTACAAAGTGAGCTACAGTACTAAGAGAGCAGTGTCTGCTACAGTGCCATGTACAGAGTTATAACGTGAGCTACAGTACCAAGTGAGCAGTGTCAGTTACAGTACCATGTACAGAGTTATAAAGTTAGCTACAGTACCAAGTGAGCAGCGTCCGCTACGGTACCATGTACAGAGCTATAAAGTGAGCTATAGTACCAAGTGAGCAGTGTCAGCTACAGTAACATGTACAGAGTTATAAAGTGAGCTACAGTACCAAGTGAGCAGTGTCCGCTACGGTACCATGTACAGAGTTATAAAGTGAGCTACAGTACCAAGTGAGCAGTGTCAGTTACAGTGCCATGTACAGAGTTATAAAGTGAGCTACAGTACCAAGTGAGCAGTGTCAGTTAAGGTACCATGTACAGAGATATAAAGTGAGCTACAGTACCAAGTGAGCAGTGTCAGCTACAGTGCCATGTACAGAGTTATAAAGTGAGCTACAGTACCAAGTGACCAGTGTCAGATACAGTACCATGTACAAAGTTATAAGGTGAGCTACAGTACCAAGTGAGCAGTGTCCGCTACAGTACCATGGAACAGAGTTATAACGTGAGCTACAGTACCAAGTGAGCAGCGTCCGCTACGGTACCATGTACAGAGTTATAAAGTGAGCTACAGTACCAAGTGAGCAGTGTCAGTTACAGTACCATGTACAGAGTTATAAAGTGAGTTACAGTACCAAGTGAGCAGTGTCAGTTACAGTACCATGTACAGAGTTATAAAGTGAGCTACAGTACCAAGTGAGCAGTGTCAGCTACAGTACCATGTACAGAGTTATAAAGTGAGCTACAGTACCAAGTGAGCAGTGTCCGCTACGGTACCATGTACAGAGCTATAAAGTGAGCTACAGTACCAAGTGAGCAGTGTCAGCTACAGTACCAGGTACAGTTATAAAGTGAGCTACCGTACCAAGAGAGCAGTGTCCGCTGCAGTACCATGTACAGAGTTATAAAGTGAGCTACAGTACAAAGTGAGCAGTGTCAGCTACAGTACCATGTACAGAGTTATAAAGTGAGCTACAGTACCAAGTGAGCAGTGTCAGTTACAGTACCATGTACAGAGCTATAAAATGAGCTACAGTACCAAGTGAGCAGTGTCCGCTACGGTACCATGTACAGAGCTATAAAGTGAGCTACAGTACCAAGTGAGCAGTGTCAGCTACAGTATCATGTGCAGTTATAAAGTGAGCTACAGTACCAAGTGAGCAGTGTCAGTTTCAGTACCATGTACAGAGTTATAAAGTGAGCTACAGTACCAAGTGAGCAGTGTCAGTTTCAGTACCATGTACAGAATTATAAAGTGAGCTACAGTACCAAGTGAGCAGTGTCCGCTACGGTACCATGTACAGAGCTACAAAGTGAGCTACAGTACTAAGAGAGCAGTGTCTGCTACAGTACCATGTACAGAGTTATAACGTGAGCTACAGTACCAAGTGAGCAGTTTCAGCTACAGTACCATGTACAGAGTTATAAAGTGAGCTACAGTACCAAGTGAGCAGTGTCAGTTACAGTACCATGTACAGAGTTCTAAAGTGAGCTACAGTACCAAGTGAGCAGTGTCCGCTACGGTACCATGTACAGAGTTATAAAGTGAGATACAGTACCAAGTGAGCAGTGTCAGTTACAGTACCATGTACAGAGTTCTAAAGTGAGCTACAGTACTAAGTGAGCAGTGTCAGTTACAGTGCCATGTTAAGTTATAAAGTGAGCTACAGTACCAAGTGAGCAGCGTCCGCTACAGTACCATGTACAGAGTTATAAAGTGAGCTACAGTACCAAGTGAGCAGTGTCCGCTACGGTACCATGTACAGAGTTCTAAAGTGAGCTACAGTACCAAGTGAGCAGTGTCAGTTACAGTGCCATGTACAGAGTTATAAAGTGAGCTACAGTACCAAGTGAGCAGTGTCAGTTAAGGTACCATGTACAGAGTTATAAAGTGAGCTACAGTACCAAGTGAGCAGTGTCAGCTACAGTGCCATGTACCGAGTTATAAAGTGAGCTACAGTACCAAGTGACCAGTGTCAGATACAGTACTATGTACAAAGTTATAAAGTGAGCTACAGTACCAAGTGAGCAGTGTCAGTTACAGTACCATGTACAGAGTTATAAAGTGAGCTACAGTACCAAGTGAGCAGTGTCAGTTTCAGTACCATGTACAGAGTTATAAAGTGAGCTACAGTACCAAGTGAGCAGTGTCCGCTACGGTACCACGTACAGAGCTACAAAGTGAGCTACAGTACTAAGAGAGCAGTGTCTGCTACAGTGCCATGTACAGAGTTATAACGTGAGCTACAGTACCAAGTGAGCAGTGTCAGCTACAGTACCATGTACAGAGTTATAAAGTGAGCTACAGTACCAAGTGAGCAGTGTCAGTTACAGTACCATGTACAGAGTTCTAAAGTGAGCTACAGTACCAAGTGAGCCTTGTCAGCTACAGTACCATGTACAGAGTTATAAAGTGAGCTACAGTACCAAGTGAGCAGTGTCCGCTACGGTACCATGTACAGAGCTATAAAGTGAGCTACAGTACCAAGTGAGCAGTGTCAGCTACAGTACCATGTACAGTTATAAAGTGAGCTACCGTCCCAAGAGAGCAGTGTCCGCTGCAGTACCATGTACAGAGTTATAAAGTGAGCTACAGTACCAAGTGAGCAGTGTCAGCTACAGTACCATGTACAGAGTTATAAAGTGAGCTACAGTACCAAGTGAGCAGTGTCAGTTACAGTACCATGTACAGAGCTATAAAATGAGCTACAGTACCAAGTGAGCAGTGTCCGCTACGGTACCATGTACAGAGCTATAAAGTGAGCTACAGTACCAAGTGAGCAGTGTCAGCTACAGTACCATGTACAGTTATAAAGTGAGCTACAGTACCAAGTGAGCAGTGTCAGTTACAGTACCATGTACAGAGTTATAAAGTGAGCTACAGTACCAAGTGAGCAGTGTCAGTTTCAGTACCATGTACAGAGTTATAAAGTGAGCTACAGTACCAAGTGAGCAGTGTCTGCTACGGTACCACGTACAGAGCTACAAAGTGAGCTACAGTACTAAGAGAGCAGTGTCTGCTACAGTACCATGTACAGAGTTATAACGTGAGCTACAGTACCAAGTGAGCAGTGTCAGCTACAGTACCATGTACAGAGTTATAAAGTGAGCTACAGTACCAAGTGAGCAGTGTCAGTTACAGTACCATGTACAGAGTTCTAAAGTGAGCTACAGTACCAAGTGAGCAGTGTCCGCTACGGTACCATGTACAGAGTTATAAAGTGAGATACAGTACCAAGTGAGCAGTGTCAGTTACAGTACCATGTACAGAGTTCTAAAGTGAGCTACAGTACTAAGTGAGCAGTGTCAGTTACAGTGCCATGTTAAGTTATAAAGTGAGCTACAGTACCAAGTGAGCAGCGTCCGCTACAGTACCATGTACAGAGTTATAAAGTGAGCTAAAGTACCAAGTGAGCAGTGTCCGCTACGGTACCATGTACAGAGCTATAAAGTGAGCTACAGTACTAAGAGAGCAGTGTCTGCTACAGTACCATGTATAGAGTTATAAAGTGAGCTACAGTACCAAGTGAGCAGTGTCAGCTACAGTACCATGTACAGAGTTATAAAGTGAGCTACAGTACCAAGTGAGCAGTGTCAGTTACAGTACCATGTACAGAGTTATAAAGTGAGCTACAGTACCAAGTGAGCAGTGTCTGCTACGGTACCATGTACAGAGTTATAAAGTGAGATACAGTACCAAGTGAGCAGTGTCAGTTACAGTACCATGTACAGAGTTCTAAAGTGAGCTACAGTACTAAGTGAGCAGTGTCAGCTACAGTACCATGTACAGAGTTATAAAGTGAGCTACAGTACCAAGTGAGCAGTGTCAGTTACAGTACCATGTACAGAGTTATAAAGTGAGCTACAGTACCAAGTGAGCAGTGTCTGCTACGGTACCATGTACAGAGTTATAAAGTGAGATACAGTACCAAGTGAGCAGTGTCAGTTACAGTACCATGTACAGAGTTCTAAAGTGAGCTACAGTACTAAGTGAGCAGTATCAGTTACAGTGCCATGTTAAGTTATAAAGTGAGCTACAGTACCAAGTGAGCAGCGTCCGCTACAGTACCATGTAAAGAGTTATAAAGTGAGCTACAGTACCAAGTGAGCAGTGTCCGCTACGGTACCATGTACAGAGTTATAAAGTGAGCTACAGTACCAAGTGAGCAGTGTCAGCTACAGTACCATGTACAGAGTTATAATGTGAGCTACAGTACCAAGTGAGCAGTGTCCGCTACGGTACCATTTACAGAGTTATACAGTGAGCTACAGTACCAAGTGAGCAGTGTCAGTTACAGTGCCATGTTAAGTTATACAGTGAGCTACAGTACCATGTGAGCAGCGTCCGCTACAGTACCATGTACAGAGTTATAATGTGAGCTACAGTACCAAGTGAGCAGTGTCTGCTACGGTACCATGTACAGAGCTATAAAGTGAGCTACAGTGCCAAGTGAGCAGTGTCAGTTACAGTACCATGTACAGAGTTATGTGAGCTACAGTACCAAGTGAGCAGTGTCCGCTACGGTACCATGTACAGAGCTATAAAGTGAGCTACAGTACCAAGTGAGCAGTGTCAGCTACAGTACCATGTACAGTTATAAAGTGAGCTACAGAACCAAGAGAGCAGTGTTCGCTACAGTACTATGTACAGAGTTATAAAGTGAGCTATAGTACCAAGTGAGCAGTGTCCGCTACAGTACCATGGAACAGAGTTATAACGTGAGCTACAGTACCAAGTGAGCAGCGTCCGCTACGGTACCATGTACAGAGTTATAAAGTGAGCTACAGTACCAAGTGAGCAGTGTCCGCTCCGGTACCATGTACAGAGCTATAAAGTGAGCTACCGTACCAAGAGAGCAGTGTCCGCTGCAGTACCATGTACAGAGTTATAAAGTGAGCTACAGTACAAAGTGAGCAGTGTCAGTTACAGTACCATGTACAGAGTTATAAAGTGAGTTACAGTACCAAGTGAGCAGTGTCAGTTACAGTACCATGTACAGAGTTATAAAGTGAGCTACAGTACCAAGTGAGCAGCGTCCGCTACGGTACCATGTACAGAGCTATAAAGTGAGCTATAGTACCAAGTGAGCAGTGTCAGCTACAGTACCATGTACAGAGTTATAAAGTGAGCTACAGTACCAAGTGAGCAGTGTCTGCTACGGTACCATGTACAGAGTTATAAAGTGAGCTACAGTACCAAGTGAGCAGTGTCAGTTAAGGTACCATGTGCAGAGTTATAAAGTGAGCTACAGTACCAAGTGAGCAGTGTCAGCTACAGTGCCATGTACAGAGTTATAAAGTGAGCTACAGTACCAAGTGACCAGTGTCAGATACAGTACCATGTACAAAGTTATAAGGTGAGCTACAGTACCAAGTGAGCAGTGTCCGCTACAGTACCATGGAACAGAGTTATAAAGTGAGCTACAGTACCAAGTGAGCAGCGTCCGCTACGGTACCATGTACAGAGTTATAAAGTGAGCTACAGTACCAAGTGAGCAGTGTCAGTTACAGTACCATGTACAGAGTTATAAAGTGAGTTACAGTACCAAGTGAGCAGTGTCAGTTACAGTACCATGTACAGAGTTATAAAGTGAGCTACAGTACCAAGTGAGCAGTGTCAGCTACAGTACCATGTACAGAGTTATAAAGTGAGCTACAGTACCAAGTGAGCAGTGTCCGCTACGGTACCATGTACAGAGCTATAAAGTGAGCTACAGTACCAAGTGAGCAGTGTCAGCTACAGTACCATGTACAGTTATAAAGTGCGCTACCGTACCAAGAGAGCAGTGTCCGCTGCAGTACCATGTACAGAGTTATAAAGTGAGCTACAGTACCAAGTGAGCAGTGTCAGCTACAGTACCATGTACAGAGTTATAAAGTGAGCTACAGTACCAAGTGAGCAGTGTCAGCTACAGTGCCATGTACAGAGTTATAAAGTGAGCTACAGTACCAAGTGACCAGTGTCAGATACAGTACCATGTACAAAGTGATAAGGTGAGCTACAGTACCAAGTGAGCAGTGTCCGCTACAGTACCATGGAACAGAGTTATAAAGTGAGCTAAAGTACCAAGTGAGCAGTGTCCGCTACGGTACCATGTACAGAGTTATAAAGTGAGCTACAGTACCAAGTGAGCAGTGTCAGTTACAGTACCATGTACAGAGTTATAAAGTGAGCTACAGTACCAAGTGAGCAGGGTCCGCTACGGTACCATGTACAGAGCTATAAAGTGAGCTACAGTACCAAGTGAGCAGTGTCAGTTACAGTACCATGTACAGAGTTATAAAGTGAGCTACAGTACCAAGTGAGCAGGGTCCGCTACGGTACCATGTACAGAGCTATAAAGTGAGCTACAGTACCAAGTGAGCAGTGTCAGTCACAGTACCATGTACAGTTATAAAGTGAGCTACCGTACCAAGAGAGCAGTGTCCGTTGCAGTACCATGTACAGAGTTATAAAGTGAGCTACAGTACCAAGTGAGCAGTGTCAGCTACAGTACCATGTTGAGAGTTATAAAGTGAGCTACAGTACCAAGTGAGCAGTGTCAGTTACAGTACCATGTACAGAGCTATAAAGTGAGCTACAGTACCAAGTGAGCAGTGTCCGCTCCGGTACCATGTACAGAGCTATAAAGTGAGCTACAGTACAAAGTGAGCAGTGTCAGCTACAGTACCATGTACAGTTATAAAGTGAGCTACAGTACCAAGTGAGCAGTGTCAGTTACAGTACCATGTACAGAGTTATAAAGTGACCTACAGTACCAAGTGAGCAGTGTCCGCTACGGTACCATGTACAGAGCTATAAAGTGAGCTAAAGTACTAAGAGAGCAGTGTCTGCTACAGGACCATGTATAGAGTTATAACGTGAGCTACAGTACCAAGTGAGCAGTGTCAGCTACAGTACCATGTACAGAGTTATAAAGTGAGCTACAGTACCAAGTGAGCAGTGTCAGTTACAGTACCATGTACAGAGTTCTAAAGTGAGCTACAGTACTAAGTGAGCAGTATCAGTTACAGTGCCATGTTAAGTTATAAAGTGAGCTACAGTACCAAGTGAGCAGTGTCCGCTACGGTACCATGTACAGAGTTATAAAGTGAGCTACAGTGCCAAGTGAGCAGTGTCAGTTACAGTACCATGTACAGAGTTATAATGTGAGCTACAGTACCAAGTGAGCAGTGTCCGCTACGGTACCATTTACAGAGTTATACAGTGAGCTACAGTACCAAGTGAGCAGTGTCAGCTACAGTACCATGTACAGTTATAAAGTGAGCTACAGTACCAAGTGAGCAGTGTCAGTTACTGTACCATGTACAGAGTTATAAAGTGAGCTACAGTACCAAATGAGCAGTGTCCGCTACGATACCATGTACAGAGCTATAAAGTGAGCTACAGTACCAAGTGAGCAGTGTCAGCTACAGTACCATGTACAGTTATAAAGTGAGCTACAGTACCAAGAGAGCAGTGTTCGCTACAGTACTATGTACTGAGTTATAAAGTGAGCTATAGTACCAAGTGAGCAGTGTCACCTACAGTACCATGTACAGAGTTATAAAGTGAGCTACAGTACCAAGTGAGCAGTGTCAGTTACAGTACCATGTACAGAGTTATAAAGTGAGCTACAGTACCAAGTGAGCAGCGTCCGCTACGGTACCATGTACAGAGCTATAAAGTGAGCTATAGTACCAAGTGAGCAGTGTCAGCTACAGTAACATGTACAGAGTTATAAAGTGAGCTACAGTACCAAGTGAGCAGTGTCCGCTACGGTACCATGTACAGAGTTATAAAGTGAGCTACAGTACCAAGTGAGCAGTGTCAGTTACAGTGCCATGTACAGAGTTATAAAGTGAGCTACAGTACCAAGTGAGCAGTGTCAGTTAAGGTACCATGTACAGAGTTATAAAGTGAGCTACAGTACCAAGTGAGCAGTGTCAGCTACAGTGCCATGTACAGAGTTATAAAGTGAGCTACAGTACCAAGTGACCAGTGTCAGATACAGTACCATGTACAAAGTTATAAGGTGAGCTACAGTACCAAGTGAGCAGTGTCCGCTACAGTACCATGGAACAGAGTTATAACGTGAGCTACAGTACCAAGTGAGCAGCGTCCGCTACGGTACCATGTACAGAGTTATAAAGTGAGCTACAGTACCAAGTGAGCAGTGTCAGTTACAGTACCATGTACAGAGTTATAAAGTGAGTTACAGTACCAAGTGAGCAGTGTCAGTTACAGTACCATGTACAGAGTTATAAAGTGAGCTACAGTACCAAGTGAGCAGTGTCAGCTACAGTACCATGTACAGAGTTATAAAGTGAGCTACAGTACCAAGTGAGCAGTGTCCGCTACGGTACCATGTACAGAGCTATAAAGTGAGCTACAGTACCAAGTGAGCAGTGTCAGCTACAGTACCAGGTACAGTTATAAAGTGAGCTACCGTACCAAGAGAGCAGTGTCCGCTGCAGTACCATGTACAGAGTTATAAAGTGAGCTACAGTACAAAGTGAGCAGTGTCAGCTACAGTACCATGTACAGAGTTATAAAGTGAGCTACAGTACCAAGTGAGCAGTGTCAGTTACAGTACCATGTACAGAGCTATAAAATGAGCTACAGTACCAAGTGAGCAGTGTCCGCTACGGTACCATGTACAGAGCTATAAAGTGAGCTACAGTACCAAGTGAGCAGTGTCAGCTACAGTATCATGTGCAGTTATAAAGTGAGCTACAGTACCAAGTGAGCAGTGTCAGTTTCAGTACCATGTACAGAGTTATAAAGTGAGCTACAGTACCAAGTGAGCAGTGTCAGTTTCAGTACCATGTACAGAATTATAAAGTGAGCTACAGTACCAAGTGAGCAGTGTCCGCTACGGTACCATGTACAGAGCTATAAAATGAGCTACAGTACCAAGTGAGCAGTGTCCGCTACGGTACCATGTACAGAGCTATAAAGTGAGCTACGGTACCAAGTGAGCAGTGTCAGCTACAGTACCATGTACAGTTATAAAGTGAGCTACAGTACCAAGTGAGCAGTGTCAGTTACAGTACCATGTACAGAGTTATAAAGTGAGCTACAGTACCAAGTGAGCAGTGTCAGTTTCAGTACCATGTACAGAGTTATAAAGTGAGCTACAGTACCAAGTGAGCAGTGTCCACTACGGTACCACGTACAGAGCTACAAAGTGAGCTACAGTACTAAGAGAGCAGTGTCTGCTACAGTGCCATGTACAGAGTTATAACGTGAGCTACAGTACCAAGTGAGCAGTGTCAGTTACAGTACCATGTACAGAGTTATAAAGTTAGCTACAGTACCAAGTGAGCAGCGTCCGCTACGGTACCATGTACAGAGCTATAAAGTGAGCTATAGTACCAAGTGAGCAGTGTCAGCTACAGTAACATGTACAGAGTTATAAAGTGAGCTACAGTACCAAGTGAGCAGTGTCCGCTACGGTACCATGTACAGAGTTATAAAGTGAGCTACAGTACCAAGTGAGCAGTGTCAGTTACAGTGCCATGTACAGAGTTATAAAGTGAGCTACAGTACCAAGTGAGCAGTGTCAGTTAAGGTACCATGTACAGAGATATAAAGTGAGCTACAGTACCAAGTGAGCAGTGTCAGCTACAGTGCCATGTACAGAGTTATAAAGTGAGCTACAGTACCAAGTGACCAGTGTCAGATACAGTACCATGTACAAAGTTATAAGGTGAGCTACAGTACCAAGTGAGCAGTGTCCGCTACAGTACCATGGAACAGAGTTATAACGTGAGCTACAGTACCAAGTGAGCAGCGTCCGCTACGGTACCATGTACAGAGTTATAAAGTGAGCTACAGTACCAAGTGAGCAGTGTCAGTTACAGTACCATGTACAGAGTTATAAAGTGAGTTACAGTACCAAGTGAGCAGTGTCAGTTACAGTACCATGTACAGAGTTATAAAGTGAGCTACAGTACCAAGTGAGCAGTGTCAGCTACAGTACCATGTACAGAGTTATAAAGTGAGCTACAGTACCAAGTGAGCAGTGTCCGCTACGGTACCATGTACAGAGCTATAAAGTGAGCTACAGTACCAAGTGAGCAGTGTCAGCTACAGTACCAGGTACAGTTATAAAGTGAGCTACCGTACCAAGAGAGCAGTGTCCGCTGCAGTACCATGTACAGAGTTATAAAGTGAGCTACAGTACAAAGTGAGCAGTGTCAGCTACAGTACCATGTACAGAGTTATAAAGTGAGCTACAGTACCAAGTGAGCAGTGTCAGTTACAGTACCATGTACAGAGCTATAAAATGAGCTACAGTACCAAGTGAGCAGTGTCCGCTACGGTACCATGTACAGAGCTATAAAGTGAGCTACAGTACCAAGTGAGCAGTGTCAGCTACAGTATCATGTGCAGTTATAAAGTGAGCTACAGTACCAAGTGAGCAGTGTCAGTTTCAGTACCATGTACAGAGTTATAAAGTGAGCTACAGTACCAAGTGAGCAGTGTCAGTTTCAGTACCATGTACAGAATTATAAAGTGAGCTACAGTACCAAGTGAGCAGTGTCCGCTACGGTACCATGTACAGAGCTACAAAGTGAGCTACAGTACTAAGAGAGCAGTGTCTGCTACAGTACCATGTACAGAGTTATAACGTGAGCTACAGTACCAAGTGAGCAGTTTCAGCTACAGTACCATGTACAGAGTTATAAAGTGAGCTACAGTACCAAGTGAGCAGTGTCAGTTACAGTACCATGTACAGAGTTCTAAAGTGAGCTACAGTACCAAGTGAGCAGTGTCCGCTACGGTACCATGTACAGAGTTATAAAGTGAGATACAGTACCAAGTGAGCAGTGTCAGTTACAGTACCATGTACAGAGTTCTAAAGTGAGCTACAGTACTAAGTGAGCAGTGTCAGTTACAGTGCCATGTTAAGTTATAAAGTGAGCTACAGTACCAAGTGAGCAGCGTCCGCTACAGTACCATGTACAGAGTTATAAAGTGAGCTACAGTACCAAGTGAGCAGTGTCCGCTACGGTACCATGTACAGAGTTCTAAAGTGAGCTACAGTACCAAGTGAGCAGTGTCAGTTACAGTGCCATGTACAGAGTTATAAAGTGAGCTACAGTACCAAGTGAGCAGTGTCAGTTAAGGTACCATGTACAGAGTTATAAAGTGAGCTACAGTACCAAGTGAGCAGTGTCAGCTACAGTGCCATGTACCGAGTTATAAAGTGAGCTACAGTACCAAGTGACCAGTGTCAGATACAGTACTATGTACAAAGTTATAAAGTGAGCTACAGTACCAAGTGAGCAGTGTCAGTTACAGTACCATGTACAGAGTTATAAAGTGAGCTACAGTACCAAGTGAGCAGTGTCAGTTTCAGTACCATGTACAGAGTTATAAAGTGAGCTACAGTACCAAGTGAGCAGTGTCCGCTACGGTACCACGTACAGAGCTACAAAGTGAGCTACAGTACTAAGAGAGCAGTGTCTGCTACAGTGCCATGTACAGAGTTATAACGTGAGCTACAGTACCAAGTGAGCAGTGTCAGCTACAGTACCATGTACAGAGTTATAAAGTGAGCTACAGTACCAAGTGAGCAGTGTCAGTTACAGTACCATGTACAGAGTTCTAAAGTGAGCTACAGTACCAAGTGAGCCTTGTCAGCTACAGTACCATGTACAGAGTTATAAAGTGAGCTACAGTACCAAGTGAGCAGTGTCCGCTACGGTACCATGTACAGAGCTATAAAGTGAGCTACAGTACCAAGTGAGCAGTGTCAGCTACAGTACCATGTACAGTTATAAAGTGAGCTACCGTCCCAAGAGAGCAGTGTCCGCTGCAGTACCATGTACAGAGTTATAAAGTGAGCTACAGTACCAAGTGAGCAGTGTCAGCTACAGTACCATGTACAGAGTTATAAAGTGAGCTACAGTACCAAGTGAGCAGTGTCAGTTACAGTACCATGTACAGAGCTATAAAATGAGCTACAGTACCAAGTGAGCAGTGTCCGCTACGGTACCATGTACAGAGCTATAAAGTGAGCTACAGTACCAAGTGAGCAGTGTCAGCTACAGTACCATGTACAGTTATAAAGTGAGCTACAGTACCAAGTGAGCAGTGTCAGTTACAGTACCATGTACAGAGTTATAAAGTGAGCTACAGTACCAAGTGAGCAGTGTCAGTTTCAGTACCATGTACAGAGTTATAAAGTGAGCTACAGTACCAAGTGAGCAGTGTCTGCTACGGTACCACGTACAGAGCTACAAAGTGAGCTACAGTACTAAGAGAGCAGTGTCTGCTACAGTACCATGTACAGAGTTATAACGTGAGCTACAGTACCAAGTGAGCAGTGTCAGCTACAGTACCATGTACAGAGTTATAAAGTGAGCTACAGTACCAAGTGAGCAGTGTCAGTTACAGTACCATGTACAGAGTTCTAAAGTGAGCTACAGTACCAAGTGAGCAGTGTCCGCTACGGTACCATGTACAGAGTTATAAAGTGAGATACAGTACCAAGTGAGCAGTGTCAGTTACAGTACCATGTACAGAGTTCTAAAGTGAGCTACAGTACTAAGTGAGCAGTGTCAGTTACAGTGCCATGTTAAGTTATAAAGTGAGCTACAGTACCAAGTGAGCAGCGTCCGCTACAGTACCATGTACAGAGTTATAAAGTGAGCTAAAGTACCAAGTGAGCAGTGTCCGCTACGGTACCATGTACAGAGCTATAAAGTGAGCTACAGTACTAAGAGAGCAGTGTCTGCTACAGTACCATGTATAGAGTTATAAAGTGAGCTACAGTACCAAGTGAGCAGTGTCAGCTACAGTACCATGTACAGAGTTATAAAGTGAGCTACAGTACCAAGTGAGCAGTGTCAGTTACAGTACCATGTACAGAGTTATAAAGTGAGCTACAGTACCAAGTGAGCAGTGTCTGCTACGGTACCATGTACAGAGTTATAAAGTGAGATACAGTACCAAGTGAGCAGTGTCAGTTACAGTACCATGTACAGAGTTCTAAAGTGAGCTACAGTACTAAGTGAGCAGTGTCAGCTACAGTACCATGTACAGAGTTATAAAGTGAGCTACAGTACCAAGTGAGCAGTGTCAGTTACAGTACCATGTACAGAGTTATAAAGTGAGCTACAGTACCAAGTGAGCAGTGTCTGCTACGGTACCATGTACAGAGTTATAAAGTGAGATACAGTACCAAGTGAGCAGTGTCAGTTACAGTACCATGTACAGAGTTCTAAAGTGAGCTACAGTACTAAGTGAGCAGTATCAGTTACAGTGCCATGTTAAGTTATAAAGTGAGCTACAGTACCAAGTGAGCAGCGTCCGCTACAGTACCATGTAAAGAGTTATAAAGTGAGCTACAGTACCAAGTGAGCAGTGTCCGCTACGGTACCATGTACAGAGTTATAAAGTGAGCTACAGTGCCAAGTGAGCAGTGTCAGTTACAGTACCATGTACAGAGTTATAATGTGAGCTACAGTACCAAGTGAGCAGTGTCCGCTACGGTACCATTTACAGAGTTATACAGTGAGCTACAGTACCAAGTGAGCAGTGTCAGCTACAGTACCATGTACAGTTATAAAGTGAGCTACAGTACCAAGTGAGCAGTGTCAGTTACTGTACCATGTACAGAGTTATAAAGTGAGCTACAGTACCAAATGAGCAGTGTCCGCTACGGTACCATGTACAGAGCTATAAAGTGAGCTACAGTACCAAGTGAGCAGTGTCAGCTACAGTACCATGTACAGTTATAAAGTGAGCTACAGTACCAAGAGAGCAGTGTTCGCTACAGTACTATGTACAGAGTTATAAAGTGAGCTATAGTACCAAGTGAGCAGTGTCACCTACAGTACCATGTACAGAGTTATAAAGTGAGCTACAGTACCAAGTGAGCAGTGTCAGTTACAGTACCATGTACAGAGTTATAAAGTGAGCTACAGTACCAAGCGAGCAGCGTCCGCTACGGTACCATGTACAGAGCTATAAAGTGAGCTATATTACCAAATGAGCAGTGTCAGCTACAGTACCATGTACAGAGTTATAAAGTGAGCTACAGTACCAAGTGAGCAGTGTCAGTTAAGGTACCATGTACAGAGTTATAAAGTGAGCTACAGTACCAAGTGAGCAGTGTCAGCTACAGTACCATGTACAAAGTTATAAAGTGAGCTACAGTACCAAGTGAGCAGTGTCAGTTACAGTACCATGTACAGAGTTATAAAGTGAGCTACAGTACCAAGCGAGCAGCGTCCGCTACGGTTCCATGTACAGAGCTATAAAGTGAGCTATAGTACCAAGTGAGCAGTGTCAGCTACAGTACCATGTACAGAGTTATAAAGTGAGCTACAGTACCAAGTGAGCAGTGTCCGCTACGGTACCATGTACAGAGTTATAAAGTGAGCTACAGTACCAAGTGAGCAGTGTCAGTTACAGTGCCATGTACAGAGTTATAAAGTGAGCTACAGTACCAAGTGAGCAGTGTCAGTTAAGGTACCATGTACAGAGTTATAAAGTGAGCTACAGTACTAAGTGAGCAGTGTCAGTTACAGTGCCATGTTAAGTTATAAAGTGAGCTACAGTACCAAGTGAGCAGCGTCCGCTTCTGTACCATGTACAGAGTTATAAAGTGAGCTACAGTACCAAGTGAGCAGTGTCCGCTACGGTACCATGTACAGAGTTATAAAGTGAGCTACAGTGCCAAGTGAGCAGTGTCAGTTACTGTACCATGTACAGAGTTATAAAGTGAGCTACAGTACCAAGTGAGCAGTGTCAGATACAGTACCATGTACAGAGTTGTAAAGTGAGCTACAGTACCAAGTGAGCAGTGTCCGCTACGGTACCATGTACCTGAGCTATAAAGTGAGCTACAGTACCAAGTGAGCAGTGTCAGCTACAGTACCATGTACAGTTATAAAGTGAGCTACAGTAGCAAGAGAGCAGTGTTCGCTACAGTACCATGTACAGAGTTATAAAGTGAGCTATAGTACCAAGGGAGCAGTGTCACCTACAGTACCATGTACAGAGTTATAAAGTGAGCTACAGTACCAAGTGAGCAGTGTTAGTTACAGTACCATGTACAGAGTTATAAAGTGAGCTACAGTACCAAGTGAGCAGCGTCCGCTACGGTACCATGTACAGAGCTATAAAGTGAGCTATAGTACCAAGTGAGCAGTGTCAGCTACAGTACCATGTACAGAGTTATAAAGTGAGCTACAGTACCAAGTGAGCAGTATCCGCTACGGTACCATGTACAGAGTTATAAAGTGAGCTACAGTACCAAGTGACCAGTGTCAGTTAAAGTGCCATGTACAGAGTTATAAAGTGAGCTGCAGTACCAAGTGAGCAGTGTCAGTTAAGGTACCATGTACAGAGTTATAAAGTGAGCTACAGTACCAAGTGAGCAGTGTCAGCTACAGTGCCATGTACAGAGTTATAAAGTGAGCTACAGTACCAAGTGACCAGTGTCAGATACAGTACCATGTACAAAGTTATAATGTGGGCTACAGTACCAAGTGAGCAGTGTCCGCTACAGTTCCATGGAACAGAGTTATAAAGTGAGCTAAAGTACCAAGTGAGCAGTGTCCGCTACGGTACCATGTACAGAGTTATAAAGTGAGCTACAGTACCAAGTGAGCAGTGTCAGTTACAGTACCATGTATAGAGTTATAACGTGAGCTACAGTACCAAGTGAGCAGTGTCCGCTACGGTACCATGTACAGAGCTATAAAGTGAGCTACAGTACCAAGTGAGCAGTGTCAGCTACAGTACCATGTACAGAGTTATAAAGTGAGCTACAGTACCAAGTGAGCAGTGTCAGCTACAGTGCCATGTACAGAGTTATAAAGTGAGCTACAGTACCAAGTGACCAGTGTCAGTTAAGGTACCATGTACAGAGTTATAAAGTGAGCTACAGTACCAAGTGACCAGTGTCAGCTACAGTACCATGTACAGTTATAAAGTGATCTACAGTACCAAGAGAGCAGTGTTCGCTACAGTACTATGTACAGAGTTATAAAGTGAGCTATAGTACCAAGTGAGCAGTGTCACCTACAGTACCATGTACAGAGTTATAAAGTGAGCTACAGTACCAAGTGAGCAGTGTCAGTTACAGTACCATGTACAGAGTTCTAAAGTGAGCTACAGTACCAAGTGAGCAGTGTCCGCTACGGTACCATGTACAGAGTTATAAAGTGAGCTACAGTACCAAGTGACCAGTGTCAGATACAGTACCATGTACAGAGTTATAAAGTGAGCTACAGTACCAAGTGAGCAGTGTCAGTTACAGTACCATGTACAGAGTTATAAAGTGAGCTGCAGTTCCAAGTGAGCAGTGTCCGCTTCGGTACCATGTACAGAGTTATAAAGTGAGATACAGTACCAAGTGAGCAGTGTCAGTTACAGTACCATGTACAGAGTTCTAAAGTGAGCTACAGTACTAAGTGAGCAGTGTCAGTTACAGTGCCATGTTAAGTTATAAAGTGAGCTACAGTACCAAGTGAGCAGCGTCCGCTACAGTACCATGTACAGAGTTATAAAGTGAGCTACAGTACCAAGTGAGCAGTGTCCGCTACGGTACCATGTACAGAGTTATAAAGTGAGCTACAGTGCCAAGTGAGCAGTGTCAGTTACAGTACCATGTACAGAGTTATAATGTGAGCTACAGTACCAAGTGAGCAGTGTCCGCTACGGTATAATTTACAGAGTTATACAGTGAGCTACAGTACCAAGTGAGCAGTGTCAGCTACAGTACCATGTACAGTCATAAAGTGAGCTACAGTACCAAGTGAGCAGTGTCAGTTACTGTACTATGTACAGAGCTATAAAGTGAGCTACAGTACCAAGTGAGCAGTGTCAGCTACAGTACCATGTACAGTTATAAAGTGAGCTACAGTACCAAGAGAGCAGTGTTCACTACAGTACTATGTACAGAGTTATAAAGTGAGCTATAGTACCAAGTGAGCAGTGTCACCTACAGTACCATGTACAGAGTTATAAAGTGAGCTACAGTACCAAGTGAGCAGTGTCAGTTACAGTACCATGTACAGAGTTATAAAGTGAGCTACAGTACCAAGTGAGCAGCGTCCGCTACGGTACCATGTACAGAGCTATAAAGTGAGCTATAGTACCAAGTGAGCAGTGTCAGCTACAGTACCATGTACAGAGTTATAAAGTGAGCTACAGTACGAAGTGAGCAGTGTCCGCTACGGTACCATGTACAGAGTTATAAAGTGAGCTACAGTACCAAGTGAGCAGTGTCAGTTACAGTGCCATGTACAGAGTTATAAAGTGAGCTACAGTACCAAGTGAGCAGTGTCAGTTAAGGTACCATGTACAGAGTTATAAAGTGAGCTACAGTACCAAGTGAGCAGTGTCAGCTACAGTGCCATGTACAGAGTTATAAAGTGAGCTACAGTACCAATTGACCAGTGTCAGATACAGTACCATGTACACAGTTATAAGGTGAGCTACAGTACCAAGTGAGCAGTGTCAGTTACTGTACTATGTACAGAGTTATAAAGTGAGCTACAGTACCAAGTGAGCAGTGTCCGCTATGGTACCATGTACAGAGCTATAAAGTGAGCTACAGTACCAAGTGAGCAGTGTCAGTTACAGTACCATGTACAGAGTTATAAAGTGAGCTACAGTACCAAGTGAGCAGTGTCAGCTACAGTACCATGTACAGTTATAAAGTGAGCTACCGTACCAAGAGAGCAGTGTCCGCTGCAGTACCATGTACAGAGTTATAAAGTGAGCTACAGTACCAAGTGAGCAGTGTCAGCTACAGTACCATGTACAGAGTTATAATGTGAGCTACAGTACCAAGTGAGCAGTGTCCGCTACGGTACCATTTACAGAGTTATACAGTGAGCTACAGTACCAAGTGAGCAGTGTCAGTTACAGTGCCATGTTAAGTTATACAGTGAGCTACAGTACCAAGTGAGCAGCGTCCGCTACAGTACCATGTACAGAGTTATAATGTGAGCTACAGTACCAAGTGAGCAGTGTCTGCTATGGTACCATGTACAGAGCTATAAAGTGAGCTACAGTGCCAAGTGAGCAGTGTCAGTTACAGTACCATGTACAGAGTTATAATGTGAGCTACAGTACCAAGTGAGCAGTGTCCGCTACGGTACCATGTACAGAGCTATAAAGTGAGCTACAGTACCAAGTGAGCAGTGTCAGCTACAGTACCATGTACAGTTATAAAGTGATCTACAGTACCAAGAGAGCAGTGTTCGCTACAGTACTATGTACAGAGTTATAAAGTGAGCTATAGTACCAAGTGAGCAGTGTCACCTACAGTACCATGTACAGAGTTATAAAGTGAGCTACAGTACCAAGTGAGCAGTGTCAGTTAAGGTACCATGTACAGAGTTATAAAGTGAGCTACAGTACCAAGTGACCAGTGTCAGCTACAGTACCATGTACAGTTATAAAGTGATCTACAGTACCAAGAGAGCAGTGTTCGCTACAGTACTATGTACAGAGTTATAAAGTGAGCTATAGTACCAAGTGAGCAGTGTCAGTTAAGGTACCATGTACAGAGTTATAAAGTGAGCTACAGTACCAAGTGAGCAGTGTCAGCTACAGTGCCATGTATAGAGTTATAAAGTGAGCTACAGTACCAATTGACCAGTGTCAGATACAGTACCATGTACACAGTTATAAGGTGAGCTACAGTACCAAGTGAGCAGTGTCCGCTACAGTACCATGGAACAGAGTTATAAAGTGAGCTACAGTACCAAGTGAGCAGCGTCCGCTACGGTACCATGTACAGAGTTATAAAGTGAGCTACAGTACCAAGTGAGCAGTGTCAGTTACAGTACGATGTACAGAGTTATAAAGTGAGTTACAGTACCAAGTGAGCAGTGTCAGTTACAGTACCATGTACAGAGTTATAAAGTGAGCTACAGTACCAAGTGAGCAGTGTCAGCTACAGTACCATGTACAGTTATAAAGTGAGCTACCGAACCAAGAGAGCAGTGTCCGCTGCAGTACCATGTACAGAGTTATAAAGTGAGCTACAGTACCAAGTGAGCAGTGTCAGCTACAGTACCATGTACAGAGTTATAATGTGAGCTACAGTACCAAGTGAGCAGTGTCCGCTACGGTACCATTTACAGAGTTATACAGTGAGCTACAGTACCAAGTGAGCAGTGTCAGTTACAGTGCCATGTTAAGTTATACAGTGAGCTACAGTACCATGTGAGCAGCGTCCGCTACAGTACCATGTACAGAGTTATAATGTGAGCTACAGTACCAAGTGAGCAGTGTCTGCTACGGTACCATGTACAGAGCTATAAAGTGAGCTACAGTGCCAAGTGAGCAGTGTCAGTTACAGTACCATGTACAGAGTTATGTGAGCTACAGTACCAAGTGAGCAGTGTCCGCTACGGTACCATGTACAGAGCTATAAAGTGAGCTACAGTACCAAGTGAGCAGTGTCAGCTACAGTACCATGTACAGTTATAAAGTGAGCTACAGAACCAAGAGAGCAGTGTTCGCTACAGTACTATGTACAGAGTTATAAAGTGAGCTATAGTACCAAGTGAGCAGTGTCCGCTACAGTACCATGGAACAGAGTTATAACGTGAGCTACAGTACCAAGTGAGCAGCGTCCGCTACGGTACCATGTACAGAGTTATAAAGTGAGCTACAGTACCAAGTGAGCAGTGTCCGCTCCGGTACCATGTACAGAGCTATAAAGTGAGCTACCGTACCAAGAGAGCAGTGTCCGCTGCAGTACCATGTACAGAGTTATAAAGTGAGCTACAGTACAAAGTGAGCAGTGTCAGTTACAGTACCATGTACAGAGTTATAAAGTGAGTTACAGTACCAAGTGAGCAGTGTCAGTTACAGTACCATGTACAGAGTTATAAAGTGAGCTACAGTACCAAGTGAGCAGCGTCCGCTACGGTACCATGTACAGAGCTATAAAGTGAGCTATAGTACCAAGTGAGCAGTGTCAGCTACAGTACCATGTACAGAGTTATAAAGTGAGCTACAGTACCAAGTGAGCAGTGTCTGCTACGGTACCATGTACAGAGTTATAAAGTGAGCTACAGTACCAAGTGAGCAGTGTCAGTTAAGGTACCATGTGCAGAGTTATAAAGTGAGCTACAGTACCAAGTGAGCAGTGTCAGCTACAGTGCCATGTACAGAGTTATAAAGTGAGCTACAGTACCAAGTGACCAGTGTCAGATACAGTACCATGTACAAAGTTATAAGGTGAGCTACAGTACCAAGTGAGCAGTGTCCGCTACAGTACCATGGAACAGAGTTATAAAGTGAGCTACAGTACCAAGTGAGCAGCGTCCGCTACGGTACCATGTACAGAGTTATAAAGTGAGCTACAGTACCAAGTGAGCAGTGTCAGTTACAGTACCATGTACAGAGTTATAAAGTGAGTTACAGTACCAAGTGAGCAGTGTCAGTTACAGTACCATGTACAGAGTTATAAAGTGAGCTACAGTACCAAGTGAGCAGTGTCAGCTACAGTACCATGTACAGAGTTATAAAGTGAGCTACAGTACCAAGTGAGCAGTGTCCGCTACGGTACCATGTACAGAGCTATAAAGTGAGCTACAGTACCAAGTGAGCAGTGTCAGCTACAGTACCATGTACAGTTATAAAGTGCGCTACCGTACCAAGAGAGCAGTGTCCGCTGCAGTACCATGTACAGAGTTATAAAGTGAGCTACAGTACCAAGTGAGCAGTGTCAGCTACAGTACCATGTACAGAGTTATAAAGTGAGCTACAGTACCAAGTGAGCAGTGTCAGCTACAGTGCCATGTACAGAGTTATAAAGTGAGCTACAGTACCAAGTGACCAGTGTCAATACAGTACCATGTACAAAGTGATAAGGTGAGCTACAGTACCAAGTGAGCAGTGTCCGCTACAGTACCATGGAACAGAGTTATAAAGTGAGCTAAAGTACCAAGTGAGCAGTGTCCGATACGGTACCATGTACAGAGTTATAAAGTGAGCTACAGTACCAAGTGAGCAGTGTCAGTTACAGTACCATGTACAGAGTTATAAAGTGAGCTACAGTACCAAGTGAGCAGGGTCCGCTACGGTACCATGTACAGAGCTATAAAGTGAGCTACAGTACCAAGTGAGCAGTGTCAGTTACAGTACCATGTACAGAGTTATAAAGTGAGCTACAGTACCAAGTGAGCAGGGTCCGCTACGGTACCATGTACAGAGCTATAAAGTGAGCTACAGTACCAAGTGAGCAGTGTCAGTCACAGTACCATGTACAGTTATAAAGTGAGCTACCGTACCAAGAGAGCAGTGTCCGTTGCAGTACCATGTACAGAGTTATAAAGTGAGCTACAGTACCAAGTGAGCAGTGTCAGCTACAGTACCATGTTGAGAGTTATAAAGTGAGCTACAGTACCAAGTGAGCAGTGTCAGTTACAGTACCATGTACAGAGCTATAAAGTGAGCTACAGTACCAAGTGAGCAGTGTCCGCTCCGGTACCATGTACAGAGCTATAAAGTGAGCTACAGTACAAAGTGAGCAGTGTCAGCTACAGTACCATGTACAGTTATAAAGTGAGCTACAGTACCAAGTGAGCAGTGTCAGTTACAGTACCATGTACAGAGTTATAAAGTGACCTACAGTACCAAGTGAGCAGTGTCCGCTACGGTACCATGTACAGAGCTATAAAGTGAGCTAAAGTACTAAGAGAGCAGTGTCTGCTACAGGACCATGTATAGAGTTATAACGTGAGCTACAGTACCAAGTGAGCAGTGTCAGCTACAGTACCATGTACAGAGTTATAAAGTGAGCTACAGTACCAAGTGAGCAGTGTCAGTTACAGTACCATGTACAGAGTTCTAAAGTGAGCTACAGTACTAAGTGAGCAGTATCAGTTACAGTGCCATGTTAAGTTATAAAGTGAGCTACAGTACCAAGTGAGCAGCGTCCGCTACAGTACCATGTACAGAGTTATAAAGTGAGCTACAGTACCAAGTGAGCAGTGTCGGCTACGGTACCATGTACAGAGTTATAAAGTGAGCTACAGTGCCAAGTGAGCAGTGTCAGTTACAGTACCATGTACAGAGTTATAATGTGAGCTACAGTACCAAGTGAGCAGTGTCCGCTACGGTACCATTTACAGAGTTATACAGTGAGCTACAGTACCAAGTGAGCAGTGTCAGCTACAGTACCATGTACAGTTATAAAGTGAGCTACAGTACCAAGTGAGCAGTGTCAGTTACTGTACCATGTACAGAGTTATAAAGTGAGCTACAGTACCAAATGAGCAGTGTCCGCTACGATACCATGTACAGAGCTATAAAGTGAGCTACAGTACCAAGTGAGCAGTGTCAGCTACAGTACCATGTACAGTTATAAAGTGAGCTACAGTACCAAGAGAGCAGTGTTCGCTACAGTACTATGTACTGAGTTATAAAGTGAGCTATAGTACCAAGTGAGCAGTGTCACCTACAGTACCATGTACAGAGTTATAAAGTGAGCTACAGTACCAAGTGAGCAGTGTCAGTTACAGTACCATGTACAGAGTTATAAAGTGAGCTACAGTACCAAGTGAGCAGCGTCCGCTACGGTACCATGTACAGAGCTATAAAGTGAGCTATAGTACCAAGTGAGCAGTGTCAGCTACAGTAACATGTACAGAGTTATAAAGTGAGCTACAGTACCAAGTGAGCAGTGTCCGCTACAGTACCATGGAACAGAGTTATAACGTGAGCTACAGTACCAAGTGAGCAGCGTCCGCTACGGTACCATGTACAGAGTTATAAAGTGAGCTACAGTACCAAGTGAGCAGTGTCAGTTACAGTACCATGTACAGAGTTATAAAGTGAGCTACAGTACCAAGTGAGCAGTGTCAGCTACAGTACCATGTACAGAGTTATAAAGTGAGCTACAGTACCAAGTGAGCAGTGTCCGCTACGGTACCATGTACAGAGCTATAAAGTGAGCTACAGTACCAAGTGAGCAGTGTCAGCTACAGTACCAGGTACAGTTATAAAGTGAGCTACCGTACCAAGAGAGCAGTGTCCGCTGCAGTACCATGTACAGAGTTATAAAGTGAGCTACAGTACAAAGTGAGCAGTGTCAGCTACAGTACCATGTACAGAGTTATAAAGTGAGCTACAGTACCAAGTGAGCAGTGTCAGTTACAGTACCATGTACAGAGCTATAAAATGAGCTACAGTACCAAGTGAGCAGTGTCCGCTACGGTACCATGTACAGAGCTATAAAGTGAGCTACAGTACCAAGTGAGCAGTGTCAGCTACAGTATCATGTGCAGTTATAAAGTGAGCTACAGTACCAAGTGAGCAGTGTCAGCTACAGTGCCATGTACAGAGTTATAAAGTGAGCTACAGTACCAAGTGAGCAGTGTCAGTTTCAGTACCATGTACAGAATTATAAAGTGAGCTACAGTACCAAGTGAGCAGTGTCCGCTACGGTACCATGTACAGAGCTATAAAATGAGCTACAGTACCAAGTGAGCAGTGTCCGCTACGGTACCATGTACAGAGCTATAAAGTGAGCTACAGTACCAAGTGAGCAGTGTCAGCTACAGTACCATGTACAGAGTTATAAAGTGAGCTACAGTACCAAGTGAGCAGTGTCAGTTACAGTACCATGTACAGAGTTCTAAAGTGAGCTACAGTACCAAGTGAGCCTTGTCAGCTACAGTACCATGTACAGAGTTATAAAGTGAGCTACAGTACCAAGTGAGCAGTGTCCGCTACGGTACCATGTACAGAGTTATAAAGTGAGCTACAGTACCAAGTGAGCAGTGTCAGTTACAGTACCATGTACAGAGTTCTAAAGTGAGCTACAGTACCAAGTGAGCAGTGTCCGCTACGGTACCATGTACAGAGTTATAAAGTGAGATACAGTACCAAGTGAGCAGTGTCAGTTACAGTACCATGTACAGAGTTCTAAAGTGAGCTACAGTACTAAGTGAGCAGTGTCAGTTACAGTGCCATGTTAAGTTATAAAGTGAGCTACAGTACCAAGTGAGCAGCGTCCGCTACAGTACCATGTACAGAGTTATAAAGTGAGCTACAGTACCAAGTGAGCAGTGTCCGCTACGGTACCATGTACAGTTATAAAGTGAGCTACAGTACCAAGTGAGCAGTGTCAGTTACAGTACCATGTACAGAGTTATAATGTGAGCTACAGTACCAAGTGAGCAGTGTCCGCTACGGTACCATTTACAGAGTTATACAGTGAGCTACAGTACCAAGTGAGCAGTGTCAGCTACAGTACCATGTACAGTTATAAAGTGAGCTACAGTACCAAGTGAGCAGTGTCAGTTACTGTACCATGTACAGAGTTATAAAGTGAGCTACAGTACCAAATGAGCAGTGTCCGCTACGGTACCATGTACAGAGCTATAAAGTGAGCTACAGTACCAAGTGAGCAGTGTCAGCTACAGTACCATGTACAGTTATAAAGTGAGCTACAGTACCAAGAGAGCAGTGTTCGCTACAGTACTATGTACAGAGTTATAAAGTGAGCTACAGTACCAAGTGAGCAGTGTCAGCTACAGTACCATGTACAAAGTTATAAAGTGAGCTACAGTACCAAGTGAGCAGTGTCAGTTACAGTACCATGTACAGAGTTATAAAGTGAGCTACAGTACCAAGCGAGCAGCGTCCGCTACGGTTCCATGTACAGAGCTATAAAGTGAGCTATAGTACCAAGTGAGCAGTGTCAGCTACAGTACCATGTACAGAGTTATAAAGTGAGCTACAGTACCAAGTGAGCAGTGTCCGCTACGGTACCATGTACAGAGTTATAAAGTGAGCTACAGTACCAAGTGAGCAGTGTCAGTTACAGTGCCATGTACAGAGTTATAAAGTGAGCTACAGTACCAAGTGAGCAGTGTCAGTTAAGGTACCATGTACAGAGTTATAAAGTGAGCTACAGTACTAAGTGAGCAGTGTCAGTTACAGTGCCATGTTAAGTTATAAAGTGAGCTACAGTACCAAGTGAGCAGCGTCCGCTTCTGTACCATGTACAGAGTTATAAAGTGAGCTACAGTACCAAGTGAGCAGTGTCCGCTACGGTACCATGTACAGAGTTATAAAGTGAGCTATAGTGCCAAGTGAGCAGTGTCAGTTACTGTACCATGTACAGAGTTATAAAGTGAGCTACAGTACCAAGTGAGCAGTGTCAGATACAGTACCATGTACAGAGTTGTAAAGTGAGCTACAGTACCAAGTGAGCAGTGTCCGCTACGGTACCATGTACCTGAGCTATAAAGTGAGCTACAGTACCAAGTGAGCAGTGTCAGCTACAGTACCATGTACAGTTATAAAGTGAGCTACAGTAGCAAGAGAGCAGTGTTCGCTACAGTACCATGTACAGAGTTATAAAGTGAGCTATAGTACCAAGGGAGCAGTGTCACCTACAGTACCATGTACAGAGTTATAAAGTGAGCTACAGTACCAAGTGAGCAGTGTTAGTTACAGTACCATGTACAGAGTTATAAAGTGAGCTACAGTACCAAGTGAGCAGCGTCCGCTACGGTACCATGTACAGAGCTATAAAGTGAGCTATAGTACCAAGTGAGCAGTGTCAGCTACAGTACCATGTACAGAGTTATAAAGTGAGCTACAGTACCAAGTGAGCAGTATCCGCTACGGTACCATGTACAGAGTTATAAAGTGAGCTACAGTACCAAGTGACCAGTGTCAGTTAAAGTGCCATGTACAGAGTTATAAAGTGAGCTGCAGTACCAAGTGAGCAGTGTCAGTTAAGGTACCATGTACAGAGTTATAAAGTGAGCTACAGTACCAAGTGAGCAGTGTCAGCTACAGTGCCATGTACAGAGTTATAAAGTGAGCTACAGTACCAAGTGACCAGTGTCAGATACAGTACCATGTACAAAGTTATAATGTGGGCTACAGTACCAAGTGAGCAGTGTCCGCTACAGTTCCATGGAACAGAGTTATAAAGTGAGCTAAAGTACCAAGTGAGCAGTGTCCGCTACGGTACCATGTACAGAGTTATAAAGTGAGCTACAGTACCAAGTGAGCAGTGTCAGTTACAGTACCATGTATAGAGTTATAACGTGAGCTACAGTACCAAGTGAGCAGTGTCAGCTACAGTACCATGTACAGAGTTATAAAGTGAGCTACAGTACCAAGTGAGCAGTGTCAGTTACAGTACCATGTACAGAGTTATAAAGTGAGCTGCAGTTCCAAGTGAGCAGTGTCCGCTTCGGTACCATGTACAGAGTTATAAAGTGAGATACAGTACCAAGTGAGCAGTGTCAGTTACAGTACCATGTACAGAGTTCTAAAGTGAGCTACAGTACTAAGTGAGCAGTGTCAGTTACAGTGCCATGTTAAGTTATAAAGTGAGCTACAGTACCAAGTGAGCAGCGTCCGCTACAGTACCATGTACAGAGTTATAAAGTGAGCTACAGTACCAAGTGAGCAGTGTCCGCTACGGTACCATGTACAGAGTTATAAAGTGAGCTACAGTGCCAAGTGAGCAGTGTCAGTTACAGTACCATGTACAGAGTTATAATGTGAGCTACAGTACCAAGTGAGCAGTGTCCGCTACGGTATAATTTACAGAGTTATACAGTGAGCTACAGTACCAAGTGAGCAGTGTCAGCTACAGTACCATGTACAGTTATAAAGTGAGCTACAGTACCAAGTGAGCAGTGTCAGTTACTGTACTATGTACAGAGCTATAAAGTGAGCTACAGTACCAAGTGAGCAGTGTCAGCTACAGTACCATGTACAGTTATAAAGTGAGCTACAGTACCAAGTGAGCAGTGTCAGTTACTGTACCATGTACAGAGTTATAAAGTGAGCTACAGTACCAAATGAGCAGTGTCCGCTACGATACCATGTACAGAGTTATAAAGTGAGCTACAGTACCAAGTGAGCAGTGTCAGCTACAGTACCATGTACAGTTATAAAGTGAGCTACAGTACCAAGAGAGCAGTGTTCGCTACAGTACTATGTACTGAGTTATAAAGTGAGCTATAGTACCAAGTGAGCAGTGTCACCTACAGTACCATGTACAGAGTTATAAAGTGAGCTACAGTACCAAGTGAGCAGTGTCAGTTACAGTACCATGTACAGAGTTATAAAGTGAGCTACAGTACCAAGTGAGCAGCGTCCGCTACGGTACCATGTACAGAGCTATAAAGTGAGCTATAGTACCAAGTGAGCAGTGTCAGCTACAGTAACATGTACAGAGTTATAAAGTGAGCTACAGTACCAAGTGAGCAGTGTCCGCTACGGTACCATGTACAGAGTTATAAAGTGAGCTACAGTACCAAGTGAGCAGTGTCAGTTACAGTGCCATGTACAGAGTTATAAAGTGAGCTACAGTACCAAGTGAGCAGTGTCAGTTAAGGTACCATGTACAGAGTTATAAAGTGAGCTACAGTACCAAGTGAGCAGTGTCAGCTACAGTGCCATGTACAGAGTTATAAAGTGAGCTACAGTACCAAGTGACCAGTGTCAGATACAGTACCATGTACAAAGTTATAAGGTGAGCTACAGTACCAAGTGAGCAGTGTCCGCTACAGTACCATGGAACAGAGTTATAACGTGAGCTACAGTACCAAGTGAGCAGCGTCCGCTACGGTACCATGTACAGAGTTATAAAGTGAGCTACAGTACCAAGTGAGCAGTGTCAGTTACAGTACCATGTACAGAGTTATAAAGTGAGTTACAGTACCAAGTGAGCAGTGTCAGTTACAGTACCATGTACAGAGTTATAAAGTGAGCTACAGTACCAAGTGAGCAGTGTCAGCTACAGTACCATGTACAGAGTTATAAAGTGAGCTACAGTACCAAGTGAGCAGTGTCCGCTACGGTACCATGTACAGAGCTATAAAGTGAGCTACAGTACCAAGTGAGCAGTGTCAGCTACAGTACCAGGTACAGTTATAAAGTGAGCTACCGTACCAAGAGAGCAGTGTCCGCTGCAGTACCATGTACAGAGTTATAAAGTGAGCTACAGTACAAAGTGAGCAGTGTCAGCTACAGTACCATGTACAGAGTTATAAAGTGAGCTACAGTACCAAGTGAGCAGTGTCAGTTACAGTACCATGTACAGAGCTATAAAATGAGCTACAGTACCAAGTGAGCAGTGTCCGCTACGGTACCATGTACAGAGCTATAAAGTGAGCTACAGTACCAAGTGAGCAGTGTCAGCTACAGTATCATGTGCAGTTATAAAGTGAGCTACAGTACCAAGTGAGCAGTGTCAGTTTCAGTACCATGTACAGAGTTATAAAGTGAGCTACAGTACCAAGTGAGCAGTGTCAGTTTCAGTACCATGTACAGAATTATAAAGTGAGCTACAGTACCAAGTGAGCAGTGTCCGCTACGGTACCATGTACAGAGCTATAAAATGAGCTACAGTACCAAGTGAGCAGTGTCCGCTACGGTACCATGTACAGAGCTATAAAGTGAGCTACAGTACCAAGTGAGCAGTGTCAGCTACAGTACCATGTACAGTTATAAAGTGAGCTACAGTACCAAGTGAGCAGTGTCAGTTACAGTACCATGTACAGAGTTATAAAGTGAGCTACAGTACCAAGTGAGCAGTGTCCGCTACGGTACCACGTACAGAGCTACAAAGTGAGCTACAGTACTAAGAGAGCAGTGTCTGCTACAGTGCCATGTACAGAGTTATAACGTGAGCTACAGTACCAAGTGAGCAGTGTCAGCTACAGTACCATGTACAGAGTTATAAAGTGAGCTACAGTACCAAGTGAGCAGTGTCAGTTACAGTACCATGTACAGAGTTCTAAAGTGAGCTACAGTACCAAGTGAGCCTTGTCAGCTACAGTACCATGTACAGAGTTATAAAGTGAGCTACAGTACCAAGTGAGCAGTGTCCGCTACGGTACCATGTACAGAGTTATAAAGTGAGCTACAGTACCAAGTGAGCAGTGTCAGTTACAGTACCATGTACAGAGTTCTAAAGTGAGCTACAGTACCAAGTGAGCAGTGTCCGCTACGGTACCATGTACAGAGTTATAAAGTGAGATACAGTACCAAGTGAGCAGTGTCAGTTACAGTACCATGTACAGAGTTCTAAAGTGAGCTACAGTACTAAGTGAGCAGTGTCAGTTACAGTGCCATGTTAAGTTATAAAGTGAGCTACAGTACCAAGTGAGCAGCGTCCGCTACAGTACCATGTACAGAGTTATAAAGTGAGCTACAGTACCAAGTGAGCAGTGTCCGCTACGGTACCATGTACAGAGTTCTAAAGTGAGCTACAGTACCAAGTGAGCAGTGTCAGTTACAGTGCCATGTACAGAGTTATAAAGTGAGCTACAGTACCAAGTGAGCAGTGTCAGTTAAGGTACCATGTACAGAGTTATAAAGTGAGCTACAGTACCAAGTGAGCAGTGTCAGCTACAGTGCCATGTACAGAGTTATAAAGTGAGCTACAGTACCAAGTGACCAGTGTCAGATACAGTACCATGTACAAAGTTATAATGTGAGCTACAGTACCAAGTGAGCAGTGTCCGCTACAGTACCATGGAACAGAGTTATAACGTGAGCTACAGTACCAAGTGAGCAGCGTCCGCTACGGTACCATGTACAGAGTTATAAAGTGAGCTACAGTACCAAGTGAGCAGTGTCAGTTACAGTACCATGTACAGAGTTATAAAGTGAGCTACAGTACCAAGTGAGCCTTGTCAGCTACAGTACCATGTACAGAGTTATAAAGTGAGCTACAGTACCAAGTGAGCAGTGTCCGCTACGGTACCATGTACAGAGCTATAAAGTGAGCTACAGTACCAAGTGAGCAGTGTCAGCTACAGTACCATGTACAGTTATAAAGTGAGCTACCGTCCCAAGAGAGCAGTGTCCGCTGCAGTACCATGTACAGAGTTATAAAGTGAGCTACAGTACCAAGTGAGCAGTGTCAGCTACAGTACCATGTACAGAGTTATAAAGTGAGCTACAGTACCAAGTGAGCAGTGTCAGTTACAGTACCATGTACAGAGCTATAAAATGAGCTACAGTACCAAGTGAGCAGTGTCCGCTACGGTACCATGTACAGAGCTATAAAGTGAGCTACAGTACCAAGTGAGCAGTGTCAGCTACAGTACCATGTACAGTTATAAAGTGAGCTACAGTACCAAGTGAGCAGTGTCAGTTACAGTACCATGTACAGAGTTATAAAGTGAGCTACAGTACCAAGTGAGCAGTGTCAGTTTCAGTACCATGTACAGAGTTATAAAGTGAGCTACAGTACCAAGTGAGCAGTGTCTGCTACGGTACCACGTACAGAGCTACAAAGTGAGCTACAGTACTAAGAGAGCAGTGTCTGCTACAGTACCATGTACAGAGTTATAACGTGAGCTACAGTACCAAGTGAGCAGTGTCAGCTACAGTACCATGTACAGAGTTATAAAGTGAGCTACAGTACCAAGTGAGCAGTGTCAGTTACAGTACCATGTACAGAGTTCTAAAGTGAGCTACAGTACCAAGTGAGCAGTGTCCGCTACGGTACCATGTACAGAGTTATAAAGTGAGATACAGTACCAAGTGAGCAGTGTCAGTTACAGTACCATGTACAGAGTTCTAAAGTGAGCTACAGTACTAAGTGAGCAGTGTCAGTTACAGTGCCATGTTAAGTTATAAAGTGAGCTACAGTACCAAGTGAGCAGCGTCCGCTACAGTACCATGTACAGAGTTATAAAGTGAGCTACAGTACCAAGTGAGCAGTGTCCGCTACGGTACCATGTACAGAGCTATAAAGTGAGCTACAGTACTAAGAGAGCAGTGTCTGCTACAGTACCATGTATAGAGTTATAAAGTGAGCTACAGTACCAAGTGAGCAGTGTCAGCTACAGTACCATGTACAGAGTTATAAAGTGAGCTACAGTACCAAGTGAGCAGTGTCAGTTACAGTACCATGTACAGAGTTATAAAGTGAGCTACAGTACCAAGTGAGCAGTGTCAGCTACAGTACCATGTACAGTTATAAAGTGAGCTACCGTACCAAGAGAGCAGTGTCCGCTGCAGTACCATGTACAGAGTTATAAAGTGAGCTACAGTACCAAGTGAGCAGTGTCAGCTACAGTACCATGTACAGAGTTATAATGTGAGCTACAGTACCAAGTGAGCAGTGTCCGCTACGGTACCATTTACAGAGTTATACAGTGAGCTACAGTACCAAGTGAGCAGTGTCAGTTACAGTGCCATGTTAAGTTATACAGTGAGCTACAGTACCAAGTGAGCAGCGTCCGCTACAGTACCATGTACAGAGTTATAATGTGAGCTACAGTACCAAGTGAGCAGTGTCTGCTATGGTACCATGTACAGAGCTATAAAGTGAGCTACAGTGCCAAGTGAGCAGTGTCAGTTACAGTACCATGTACAGAGTTATAATGTGAGCTACAGTACCAAGTGAGCAGTGTCAGCTACAGTGCCATGTACAGAGTTATAAAGTGAGCTACAGTACCAAGTGACCAGTGTCAGATACAGTACCATGTACAAAGTTATAAGGTGAGCTACAGTACCAAGTGAGCAGTGTCCGCTACAGTACCATGGAACAGAGTTATAACGTGAGCTACAGTACCAAGTGAGCAGCGTCCGCTACGGTACCATGTACAGAGTTATAAAGTGAGCTACAGTACCAAGTGAGCAGTGTCAGTTACAGTACCATGTACAGAGTTATAAAGTGAGTTACAGTACCAAGTGAGCAGTGTCAGTTACAGTACCATGTACAGAGTTATAAAGTGAGCTACAGTACCAAGTGAGCAGTGTCAGCTACAGTACCATGTACAGAGTTATAAAGTGAGCTACAGTACCAAGTGAGCAGTGTCCGCTACGGTACCATGTACAGAGCTATAAAGTGAGCTACAGTACCAAGTGAGCAGTGTCAGCTACAGTACCAGGTACAGTTATAAAGTGAGCTACCGTACCAAGAGAGCAGTGTCCGCTGCAGTACCATGTACAGAGTTATAAAGTGAGCTACAGTACAAAGTGAGCAGTGTCAGCTACAGTACCATGTACAGAGTTATAAAGTGAGCTACAGTACCAAGTGAGCAGTGTCAGTTACAGTACCATGTACAGAGCTATAAAATGAGCTACAGTACCAAGTGAGCAGTGTCCGCTACGGTACCATGTACAGAGCTATAAAGTGAGCTACAGTACCAAGTGAGCAGTGTCAGCTACAGTATCATGTGCAGTTATAAAGTGAGCTACAGTACCAAGTGAGCAGTGTCAGTTTCAGTACCATGTACAGAGTTATAAAGTGAGCTACAGTACCAAGTGAGCAGTGTCAGTTTCAGTACCATGTACAGAATTATAAAGTGAGCTACAGTACCAAGTGAGCAGTGTCCGCTACGGTACCATGTACAGAGCTATAAAATGAGCTACAGTACCAAGTGAGCAGTGTCCGCTACGGTACCATGTACAGAGCTATAAAGTGAGCTACAGTACCAAGTGAGCAGTGTCAGCTACAGTACCATGTACAGTTATAAAGTGAGCTACAGTACCAAGTGAGCAGTGTCAGTTACAGTACCATGTACAGAGTTATAAAGTGAGCTACAGTACCAAGTGAGCAGTGTCAGTTACAGTGCCATGTACAGAGTTATAAAGTGAGCTACAGTACCAAGTGAGCAGTGTCAGTTAAGGTACCATGTACAGAGTTATAACGTGAGCTACAGTACCAAGTGAGCAGTGTCAGCTACAGTACCATGTACAGAGTTATAAAGTGAGCTACAGTACCAAGTGAGCAGTGTCAGTTACAGTACCATGTACAGAGTTCTAAAGTGAGCTACAGTACCAAGTGAGCCTTGTCAGCTACAGTACCATGTACAGAGTTATAAAGTGAGCTACAGTACCAAGTGAGCAGTGTCCGCTACGGTACCATGTACAGAGTTATAAAGTGAGCTACAGTACCAAGTGAGCAGTGTCAGTTACAGTACCATGTACAGAGTTCTAAAGTGAGCTACAGTACCAAGTGAGCAGTGTCCGCTACGGTACCATGTACAGAGTTATAAAGTGAGATACAGTACCAAGTGAGCAGTGTCAGTTACAGTACCATGTACAGAGTTCTAAAGTGAGCTACAGTACTAAGTGAGCAGTGTCAGTTACAGTGCCATGTTAAGTTATAAAGTGAGCTACAGTACCAAGTGAGCAGCGTCCGCTACAGTACCATGTACAGAGTTATAAAGTGAGCTACAGTACCAAGTGAGCAGTGTCCGCTACGGTACCATGTACAGAGTTCTAAAGTGAGCTACAGTACCAAGTGAGCAGTGTCAGTTACAGTGCCATGTACAGAGTTATAAAGTGAGCTACAGTACCAAGTGAGCAGTGTCAGTTAAGGTACCATGTACAGAGTTATAAAGTGAGCTACAGTACCAAGTGAGCAGTGTCAGCTACAGTGCCATGTACAGAGTTATAAAGTGAGCTACAGTACCAAGTGACCAGTGTCAGATACAGTACCATGTACAAAGTTATAATGTGAGCTACAGTACCAAGTGAGCAGTGTCCGCTACAGTACCATGGAACAGAGTTATAACGTGAGCTACAGTACCAAGTGAGCAGCGTCCGCTACGGTACCATGTACAGAGTTATAAAGTGAGCTACAGTACCAAGTGAGCAGTGTCAGTTACAGTACCATGTACAGAGTTATAAAGTGAGCTACAGTACCAAGTGAGCCTTGTCAGCTACAGTACCATGTACAGAGTTATAAAGTGAGCTACAGTACCAAGTGAGCAGTGTCCGCTACGGTACCATGTACAGAGCTATAAAGTGAGCTACAGTACCAAGTGAGCAGTGTCAGCTACAGTACCATGTACAGTTATAAAGTGAGCTACCGTCCCAAGAGAGCAGTGTCCGCTGCAGTACCATGTACAGAGTTATAAAGTGAGCTACAGTACCAAGTGAGCAGTGTCAGCTACAGTACCATGTACAGAGTTATAAAGTGAGCTACAGTACCAAGTGAGCAGTGTCAGTTACAGTACCATGTACAGAGCTATAAAATGAGCTACAGTACCAAGTGAGCAGTGTCCGCTACGGTACCATGTACAGAGCTATAAAGTGAGCTACAGTACCAAGTGAGCAGTGTCAGCTACAGTACCATGTACAGTTATAAAGTGAGCTACAGTACCAAGTGAGCAGTGTCAGTTACAGTACCATGTACAGAGTTATAAAGTGAGCTACAGTACCAAGTGAGCAGTGTCAGTTTCAGTACCATGTACAGAGTTATAAAGTGAGCTACAGTACCAAGTGAGCAGTGTCTGCTACGGTACCACGTACAGAGCTACAAAGTGAGCTACAGTACTAAGAGAGCAGTGTCTGCTACAGTACCATGTACAGAGTTATAACGTGAGCTACAGTACCAAGTGAGCAGTGTCAGCTACAGTACCATGTACAGAGTTATAAAGTGAGCTACAGTACCAAGTGAGCAGTGTCAGTTACAGTACCATGTACAGAGTTCTAAAGTGAGCTACAGTACCAAGTGAGCAGTGTCCGCTACGGTACCATGTACAGAGTTATAAAGTGAGATACAGTACCAAGTGAGCAGTGTCAGTTACAGTACCATGTACAGAGTTCTAAAGTGAGCTACAGTACTAAGTGAGCAGTGTCAGTTACAGTGCCATGTTAAGTTATAAAGTGAGCTACAGTACCAAGTGAGCAGCGTCCGCTACAGTACCATGTACAGAGTTATAAAGTGAGCTACAGTACCAAGTGAGCAGTGTCCGCTACGGTACCATGTACAGAGCTATAAAGTGAGCTACAGTACTAAGAGAGCAGTGTCTGCTACAGTACCATGTATAGAGTTATAAAGTGAGCTACAGTACCAAGTGAGCAGTGTCAGCTACAGTACCATGTACAGAGTTATAAAGTGAGCTACAGTACCAAGTGAGCAGTGTCAGTTACAGTACCATGTACAGAGTTATAAAGTGAGCTACAGTACCAAGTGAGCAGTGTCAGCTACAGTACCATGTACAGTTATAAAGTGAGCTACCGTACCAAGAGAGCAGTGTCCGCTGCAGTACCATGTACAGAGTTATAAAGTGAGCTACAGTACCAAGTGAGCAGTGTCAGCTACAGTACCATGTACAGAGTTATAATGTGAGCTACAGTACCAAGTGAGCAGTGTCCGCTACGGTACCATTTACAGAGTTATACAGTGAGCTACAGTACCAAGTGAGCAGTGTCAGTTACAGTGCCATGTTAAGTTATACAGTGAGCTACAGTACCAAGTGAGCAGCGTCCGCTACAGTACCATGTACAGAGTTATAATGTGAGCTAAAGTACCAAGTGAGCAGTGTCTGCTATGGTACCATGTACAGAGCTATAAAGTGAGCTACAGTGCCAAGTGAGCAGTGTCAGTTACAGTACCATGTACAGAGTTATAATGTGAGCTACAGTACCAAGTGAGCAGTGTCCGCTACGGTACCATGTACAGAGCTATAAAGTGAGCTACAGTACCAAGTGAGCAGTGTCAGCTACAGTACCATGTACAGTTATAAAGTGATCTACAGTACCAAGAGAGCAGTGTTCGCTACAGTACTATGTACAGAGTTATAAAGTGAGCTATAGTACCAAGTGAGCAGTGTCACCTACAGTACCATGTACAGAGTTATAAAGTGAGCTGCAGTACCAAGTGAGCAGTGTCAGTTACAGTACCATGTACAGAGTTATAAAGTGAGCTACAGTACCAAGTGAGCAGCGTCCGCTACGGTACCATGTATAGAGCTATAAAGTGAGCTATAGTACCAAGTGAGCAGTGTCAGCTACAGTACCATGTGCAGTTATAAAGTGAGCTACAGTACCAAGTGAGCAGTGTCCGCTACGGTACCATGTACAGAGTTATAAAGTGAGCTACAGTACCAAGTGACCAGTGTCAGTTACAGTGCCATGTACAGAGTTATAAAGTGAGCTACAGTACCAAGTGAGCAGTGTCAGTTAAGGTACCATGTACAGAGTTAGAAAGTGAGCTACAGTACCAAGTGAGCAGTGTCAGCTACAGTGCCATGTATAGAGTTATAAAGTGAGCTACAGTACCAATTGACCAGTGTCAGATACAGTACCATGTACACAGTTATAAGGTGAGCTACAGTACCAAGTGAGCAGTGTCCGCTACAGTACCATGGAACAGAGTTATAAAGTGAGCTACAGTACCAAGTGAGCAGCGTCCGCTACGGTACCATGTACAGAGTTATAAAGTGAGCTACAGTACCAAGTGAGCAGTGTCAGTTACAGTACCATGTACAGAGTTATAAAGTGAGTTACAGTACCAAGTGAGCAGTGTCAGTTACAGTACCATGTACAGAGTCATAAAGTGAGCTACAGTACCAAGTGAGCAGTGTCAGCTACAGTACCATGTACAGTTATAAAGTGAGCTACCGTACCAAGAGAGCAGTGTCCGCTGCAGTACCATGTACAGAGTTATAAAGTGAGCTACAGTACCAAGTGAGCAGTGTCAGCTACAGTACCATGTACAGAGTTATAATGTGAGCTACAGTACCAAGTGAGCAGTGTCCGCTACGGTACCATTTACAGAGTTATACAGTGAGCTACAGTACCAAGTGAGCAGTGTCAGTTACAGTGCCATGTTAAGTTATACAGTGAGCTACAGTACCATGTGAGCAGCGTCCGCTACAGTACCATGTACAGAGTTATAATGTGAGCTACAGTACCAAGTGAGCAGTGTCTGCTACGGTACCATGTACAGAGCTATAAAGTGAGCTACAGTGCCAAGTGAGCAGTGTCAGTTACAGTACCATGTACAGAGTTATAATGTGAGCTACAGTACCAAGTGAGCAGTGTCCGCTACGGTACCATGTACAGAGCTATAAAGTGAGCTACAGTACCAAGTGAGCAGTGTCAGCTACAGTACCATGTACAGTTATAAAGTGAGCTACAGTACCAAGAGAGCAGTGTTCGCTACAGTACTATGTACAGAGTTATAAAGTGAGCTATAGTACCAAGTGAGCAGTGTCACCTACAGTACCATGTACAGAGTTATAAAGTGAGCTACAGTACCAAGTGAGCAGTGTCAGTTACAGTACCATGTACAGAGTTATAAAGTGAGCTACAGTACCAAGTGAGCAGCGTCCGCTACGGTACCATGTACAGAGCTATAAAGTGAGCTATAGTACCAAGTGAGCAGTGTCAGCTACAGTACCATGTACAGAGTTATAAAGTGAGCTACACTACCAAGTGAGCAGTGTCTGCTACGGTACCATGTACAGAGTTATAAAGTGAGCTACAGTACCAAGTGACCAGTGTCAGTTACAGTGCCATGTACAGAGTTATAAAGTGAGCTACAGTACCAAGTGAGCAGTGTCAGTTAAGGTACCATGTGCAGAGTTATAAAGTGAGCTACAGTACCAAGTGAGCAGTGTCAGCTACAGTGCCATGTACAGAGTTATAAAGTGAGCTACAGTACCAAGTGACCAGTGTCAGATACAGTACCATGTACAAAGTTATAAGGTGAGCTACAGTACCAAGTGAGCAGTGTCCGCTACAGTACCATGGAACAGAGTTATAAAGTGAGCTACAGTACCAAGTGAGCAGCGTCCGCTACGGTACCATGTACAGAGTTATAAAGTGAGCTACAGTACCAAGTGAGCAGTGTCAGTTACAGTACCATGTACAGAGTTATAAAGTGAGTTACAGTACCAAGTGAGCAGTGTCAGTTACAGTACCATGTACAGAGTTATAAAGTGAGCTACAGTACCAAGTGAGCAGTGTCAGCTACAGTACCATGTACAGAGTTATAAAGTGAGCTACAGTACCAAGTGAGCAGTGTCCGCTACGGTACCATGTACAGAGCTATAAAGTGAGCTACAGTACCAAGTGAGCAGTGTCAGCTACAGTACCATGTACAGTTATAAAGTGCGCTACCGTACCAAGAGAGCAGTGTCCGCTGCAGTACCATGTACAGAGTTATAAAGTGAGCTACAGTACCAAGTGAGCAGTGTCAGCTACAGTACCATGTACAGAGTTATAAAGTGAGCTACAGTACCAAGTGACCAGTGTCAGCTACAGTGCCATGTACAGAGTTATAAAGTGAGCTACAGTACCAAGTGACCAGTGTCAGATACAGTACCATGTACAAAGTTATAAGGTGAGCTACAGTACCAAGTGAGCAGTGTCCGCTACAGTACCATGGAACAGAGTTATAAAGTGAGCTACAGTACCAAGTGAGCAGTGTCCGCTACGGTACCATGTACAGAGTTATAAAGTGAGCTACAGTACCAAGTGAGCAGTGTCAGTTACAGTACCATGTACAGAGTTATAAAGTGAGCTACAGTACCAAGTGAGCAGGGTCCGCTACGGTACCATGTACAGAGCTATAAAGTGAGCTACAGTACCAAGTGAGCAGTGTCAGTTACAGTACCATGTACAGAGTTATAAAGTGAGCTACAGTACCAAGTGAGCAGGGTCCGCTACAGTACCATGTACAGTTATAAAGTGAGCTACCGTACCAAGAGAGCAGTGTCCGTTGCAGTACCATGTACAGTTATAAAGTGAGCTACAGTACCAAGTGAGCAGTGTCAGCTACAGTACCATGTTGAGAGTTATAAAGTGAGCTACAGTACCAAGTGAGCAGTGTCAGTTACAGTACCATGTACAGAGCTATAAAGTGAGCTACAGTACCAAGTGAGCAGTGTCCGCTCCGGTACCATGTACAGAGCTATAAAGTGAGCTACAGTACAAAGTGAGCAGTGTCAGCTACAGTACCATGTACAGTTATAAAGTGAGCTACAGTACCAAGTGAGCAGTGTCAGTTACAGTACCATGTACAGAGTTATAAAGTGACCTACAGTACCAAGTGAGCAGTGTCCGCTACGGTACCATGTACAGAGCTATAAAGTGAGCTAAAGTACTAAGAGAGCAGTGTCTGCTACAGGACCATGTATAGAGTTATAACGTGAGCTACAGTACCAAGTGAGCAGTGTCAGCTACAGTACCATGTACAGAGTTATAAAGTGAGCTACAGTACCAAGTGAGCAGTGTCAGTTACAGTACCATGTACAGAGTTCTAAAGTGAGCTACAGTACTAAGTGAGCAGTATCAGTTACAGTGCCATGTTAAGTTATAAAGTGAGCTACAGTACCAAGTGAGCAGCGTCCGCTACAGTACCATGTACAGAGTTATAAAGTGAGCTACAGTACCAAGTGAGCAGTGTCCGCTACGGTACCATGTACAGAGTTATAAAGTGAGCTACAGTGCCAAGTGAGCAGTGTCAGTTACAGTACCATGTACAGAGTTATAATGTGAGCTACAGTACCAAGTGAGCAGTGTCCGCTACGGTACCATTTACAGAGTTATACAGTGAGCTACAGTACCAAGTGAGCAGTGTCAGCTACAGTACCATGTACAGTTATAAAGTGAGCTACAGTACCAAGTGAGCAGTGTCAGTTACTGTACCATGTACAGAGTTATAAAGTGAGCTACAGTACCAAATGAGCAGTGTCCGCTACGATACCATGTACAGAGCTATAAAGTGAGCTACAGTACCAAGTGAGCAGTGTCAGCTACAGTACCATGTACAGTTATAAAGTGAGCTACAGTACCAAGAGAGCAGTGTTCGCTACAGTACTATGTACTGAGTTATAAAGTGAGCTATAGTACCAAGTGAGCAGTGTCACCTACAGTACCATGTACAGAGTTATAAAGTGAGCTACAGTACCAAGTGAGCAGTGTCAGTTACAGTACCATGTACAGAGTTATAAAGTGAGCTACAGTACCAAGTGAGCAGCGTCCGCTACGGTACCATGTACAGAGCTATAAAGTGAGCTATAGTACCAAGTGAGCAGTGTCAGCTACAGTAACATGTACAGAGTTATAAAGTGAGCTACAGTACCAAGTGAGCAGTGTCAGTTAAGGTACCATGTACAGAGTTATAAAGTGAGCTACAGTACCAAGTGAGCAGTGTCAGCTACAGTGCCATGTACAGAGTTATAAAGTGAGCTACAGTACCAAGTGACCAGTGTCAGATACAGTACCATGTACAAAGTTATAAGGTGAGCTACAGTACCAAGTGAGCAGTGTCCGCTACAGTACCATGGAACAGAGTTATAACGTGAGCTACAGTACCAAGTGAGCAGCGTCCGCTACGGTACCATGTACAGAGTTATAAAGTGAGCTACAGTACCAAGTGAGCAGTGTCAGTTACAGTACCATGTACAGAGTTATAAAGTGAGTTACAGTACCAAGTGAGCAGTGTCAGTTACAGTACCATGTACAGAGTTATAAAGTGAGCTACAGTACCAAGTGAGCAGTGTCAGCTACAGTACCATGTACAGAGTTATAAAGTGAGCTACAGTACCAAGTGAGCAGTGTCCTCTACAGTACCATGTACAGTTATAAAGTGAGCTACAGTACCAAGTGAGCAGTGTCCGCTACGGTACCATGTACAGAGTTATAAAGTGAGCTATAGTGCCAAGTGAGCAGTGTCAGTTACTGTACCATGTACAGAGTTATAAAGTGAGCTACAGTACCAAGTGAGCAGTGTCAGATACAGTACCATGTACAGAGTTGTAAAGTGAGCTACAGTACCAAGTGAGCAGTGTCCGCTACGGTACCATGTACCTGAGCTATAAAGTGAGCTACAGTACCAAGTGAGCAGTGTCAGCTACAGTACCATGTACAGTTATAAAGTGAGCTACAGTAGCAAGAGAGCAGTGTTCGCTACAGTACCATGTACAGAGTTATAAAGTGAGCTATAGTACCAAGGGAGCAGTGTCACCTACAGTACCATGTACAGAGTTATAAAGTGAGCTACAGTACCAAGTGAGCAGTGTTAGTTACAGTACCATGTACAGAGTTATAAAGTGAGCTACAGTACCAAGTGAGCAGCGTCCGCTACGGTACCATGTACAGAGCTATAAAGTGAGCTATAGTACCAAGTGAGCAGTGTCAGCTACAGTACCATGTACAGAGTTATAAAGTGAGCTACAGTACCAAGTGAGCAGTATCCGCTACGGTACCATGTACAGAGTTATAAAGTGAGCTACAGTACCAAGTGACCAGTGTCAGTTAAAGTGCCATGTACAGAGTTATAAAGTGAGCTGCAGTACCAAGTGAGCAGTGTCAGTTAAGGTACCATGTACAGAGTTATAAAGTGAGCTACAGTACCAAGTGAGCAGTGTCAGCTACAGTGCCATGTACAGAGTTATAAAGTGAGCTACAGTACCAAGTGACCAGTGTCAGATACAGTACCATGTACAAAGTTATAATGTGGGCTACAGTACCAAGTGAGCAGTGTCCGCTACAGTTCCATGGAACAGAGTTATAAAGTGAGCTAAAGTACCAAGTGAGCAGTGTCCGCTACGGTACCATGTACAGAGTTATAAAGTGAGCTACAGTACCAAGTGAGCAGTGTCAGTTACAGTACCATGTATAGAGTTATAACGTGAGCTACAGTACCAAGTGAGCAGTGTCAGCTACAGTACCATGTACAGAGTTATAAAGTGAGCTACAGTACCAAGTGAGCAGTGTCAGTTACAGTACCATGTACAGAGTTATAAAGTGAGCTGCAGTTCCAAGTGAGCAGTGTCCGCTTCGGTACCATGTACAGAGTTATAAAGTGAGATACAGTACCAAGTGAGCAGTGTCAGTTACAGTACCATGTACAGAGTTCTAAAGTGAGCTACAGTACTAAGTGAGCAGTGTCAGTTACAGTGCCATGTTAAGTTATAAAGTGAGCTACAGTACCAAGTGAGCAGCGTCCGCTACAGTACCATGTACAGAGTTATAAAGTGAGCTACAGTACCAAGTGAGCAGTGTCCGCTACGGTACCATGTACAGAGTTATAAAGTGAGCTACAGTGCCAAGTGAGCAGTGTCAGTTACAGTACCATGTACAGAGTTATAATGTGAGCTACAGTACCAAGTGAGCAGTGTCCGCTACGGTATAATTTACAGAGTTATACAGTGAGCTACAGTACCAAGTGAGCAGTGTCAGCTACAGTACCATGTACAGTTATAAAGTGAGCTACAGTACCAAGTGAGCAGTGTCAGTTACTGTACTATGTACAGAGCTATAAAGTGAGCTACAGTACCAAGTGAGCAGTGTCAGCTACAGTACCATGTACAGTTATAAAGTGAGCTACAGTACCAAGTGAGCAGTGTCAGTTACTGTACCATGTACAGAGTTATAAAGTGAGCTACAGTACCAAATGAGCAGTGTCCGCTACGATACCATGTACAGAGTTATAAAGTGAGCTACAGTACCAAGTGAGCAGTGTCAGCTACAGTACCATGTACAGTTATAAAGTGAGCTACAGTACCAAGAGAGCAGTGTTCGCTACAGTACTATGTACTGAGTTATAAAGTGAGCTATAGTACCAAGTGAGCAGTGTCACCTACAGTACCATGTACAGAGTTATAAAGTGAGCTACAGTACCAAGTGAGCAGTGTCAGTTACAGTACCATGTACAGAGTTATAAAGTGAGCTACAGTACCAAGTGAGCAGCGTCCGCTACGGTACCATGTACAGAGCTATAAAGTGAGCTATAGTACCAAGTGAGCAGTGTCAGCTACAGTAACATGTACAGAGTTATAAAGTGAGCTACAGTACCAAGTGAGCAGTGTCCGCTACGGTACCATGTACAGAGTTATAAAGTGAGCTACAGTACCAAGTGAGCAGTGTCAGTTACAGTGCCATGTACAGAGTTATAAAGTGAGCTACAGTACCAAGTGAGCAGTGTCAGTTAAGGTACCATGTACAGAGTTATAAAGTGAGCTACAGTACCAAGTGAGCAGTGTCAGCTACAGTGCCATGTACAGAGTTATAAAGTGAGCTACAGTACCAAGTGACCAGTGTCAGATACAGTACCATGTACAAAGTTATAAGGTGAGCTACAGTACCAAGTGAGCAGTGTCCGCTACAGTACCATGGAACAGAGTTATAACGTGAGCTACAGTACCAAGTGAGCAGCGTCCGCTACGGTACCATGTACAGAGTTATAAAGTGAGCTACAGTACCAAGTGAGCAGTGTCAGTTACAGTACCATGTACAGAGTTATAAAGTGAGTTACAGTACCAAGTGAGCAGTGTCAGTTACAGTACCATGTACAGAGTTATAAAGTGAGCTACAGTACCAAGTGAGCAGTGTCAGCTACAGTACCATGTACAGAGTTATAAAGTGAGCTACAGTACCAAGTGAGCAGTGTCCGCTACGGTACCATGTACAGAGCTATAAAGTGAGCTACAGTACCAAGTGAGCAGTGTCAGCTACAGTACCAGGTACAGTTATAAAGTGAGCTACCGTACCAAGAGAGCAGTGTCCGCTGCAGTACCATGTACAGAGTTATAAAGTGAGCTACAGTACAAAGTGAGCAGTGTCAGCTACAGTACCATGTACAGAGTTATAAAGTGAGCTACAGTACCAAGTGAGCAGTGTCAGTTACAGTACCATGTACAGAGCTATAAAATGAGCTACAGTACCAAGTGAGCAGTGTCCGCTACGGTACCATGTACAGAGCTATAAAGTGAGCTACAGTACCAAGTGAGCAGTGTCAGCTACAGTATCATGTGCAGTTATAAAGTGAGCTACAGTACCAAGTGAGCAGTGTCAGTTTCAGTACCATGTACAGAGTTATAAAGTGAGCTACAGTACCAAGTGAGCAGTGTCAGTTTCAGTACCATGTACAGAATTATAAAGTGAGCTACAGTACCAAGTGAGCAGTGTCCGCTACGGTACCATGTACAGAGCTATAAAATGAGCTACAGTACCAAGTGAGCAGTGTCCGCTACGGTACCATGTACAGAGCTATAAAGTGAGCTACAGTACCAAGTGAGCAGTGTCAGCTACAGTACCATGTACAGTTATAAAGTGAGCTACAGTACCAAGTGAGCAGTGTCAGTTACAGTACCATGTACAGAGTTATAAAGTGAGCTACAGTACCAAGTGAGCAGTGTCCGCTACGGTACCACGTACAGAGCTACAAAGTGAGCTACAGTACTAAGAGAGCAGTGTCTGCTACAGTGCCATGTACAGAGTTATAACGTGAGCTACAGTACCAAGTGAGCAGTGTCAGCTACAGTACCATGTACAGAGTTATAAAGTGAGCTACAGTACCAAGTGAGCAGTGTCAGTTACAGTACCATGTACAGAGTTCTAAAGTGAGCTACAGTACCAAGTGAGCCTTGTCAGCTACAGTACCATGTACAGAGTTATAAAGTGAGCTACAGTACCAAGTGAGCAGTGTCCGCTACGGTACCATGTACAGAGTTATAAAGTGAGCTACAGTACCAAGTGAGCAGTGTCAGTTACAGTACCATGTACAGAGTTCTAAAGTGAGCTACAGTACCAAGTGAGCAGTGTCCGCTACGGTACCATGTACAGAGTTATAAAGTGAGATACAGTACCAAGTGAGCAGTGTCAGTTACAGTACCATGTACAGAGTTCTAAAGTGAGCTACAGTACTAAGTGAGCAGTGTCAGTTACAGTGCCATGTTAAGTTATAAAGTGAGCTACAGTACCAAGTGAGCAGCGTCCGCTACAGTACCATGTACAGAGTTATAAAGTGAGCTACAGTACCAAGTGAGCAGTGTCCGCTACGGTACCATGTACAGAGTTCTAAAGTGAGCTACAGTACCAAGTGAGCAGTGTCAGTTACAGTGCCATGTACAGAGTTATAAAGTGAGCTACAGTACCAAGTGAGCAGTGTCAGTTAAGGTACCATGTACAGAGTTATAAAGTGAGCTACAGTACCAAGTGAGCAGTGTCAGCTACAGTGCCATGTACAGAGTTATAAAGTGAGCTACAGTACCAAGTGACCAGTGTCAGATACAGTACCATGTACAAAGTTATAATGTGAGCTACAGTACCAAGTGAGCAGTGTCCGCTACAGTACCATGGAACAGAGTTATAACGTGAGCTACAGTACCAAGTGAGCAGCGTCCGCTACGGTACCATGTACAGAGTTATAAAGTGAGCTACAGTACCAAGTGAGCAGTGTCAGTTACAGTACCATGTACAGAGTTATAAAGTGAGCTACAGTACCAAGTGAGCCTTGTCAGCTACAGTACCATGTACAGAGTTATAAAGTGAGCTACAGTACCAAGTGAGCAGTGTCCGCTACGGTACCATGTACAGAGCTATAAAGTGAGCTACAGTACCAAGTGAGCAGTGTCAGCTACAGTACCATGTACAGTTATAAAGTGAGCTACCGTCCCAAGAGAGCAGTGTCCGCTGCAGTACCATGTACAGAGTTATAAAGTGAGCTACAGTACCAAGTGAGCAGTGTCAGCTACAGTACCATGTACAGAGTTATAAAGTGAGCTACAGTACCAAGTGAGCAGTGTCAGTTACAGTACCATGTACAGAGCTATAAAATGAGCTACAGTACCAAGTGAGCAGTGTCCGCTACGGTACCATGTACAGAGCTATAAAGTGAGCTACAGTACCAAGTGAGCAGTGTCAGCTACAGTACCATGTACAGTTATAAAGTGAGCTACAGTACCAAGTGAGCAGTGTCAGTTACAGTACCATGTACAGAGTTATAAAGTGAGCTACAGTACCAAGTGAGCAGTGTCAGTTTCAGTACCATGTACAGAGTTATAAAGTGAGCTACAGTACCAAGTGAGCAGTGTCTGCTACGGTACCACGTACAGAGCTACAAAGTGAGCTACAGTACTAAGAGAGCAGTGTCTGCTACAGTACCATGTACAGAGTTATAACGTGAGCTACAGTACCAAGTGAGCAGTGTCAGCTACAGTACCATGTACAGAGTTATAAAGTGAGCTACAGTACCAAGTGAGCAGTGTCAGTTACAGTACCATGTACAGAGTTCTAAAGTGAGCTACAGTACCAAGTGAGCAGTGTCCGCTACGGTACCATGTACAGAGTTATAAAGTGAGATACAGTACCAAGTGAGCAGTGTCAGTTACAGTACCATGTACAGAGTTCTAAAGTGAGCTACAGTACTAAGTGAGCAGTGTCAGTTACAGTGCCATGTTAAGTTATAAAGTGAGCTACAGTACCAAGTGAGCAGCGTCCGCTACAGTACCATGTACAGAGTTATAAAGTGAGCTACAGTACCAAGTGAGCAGTGTCCGCTACGGTACCATGTACAGAGCTATAAAGTGAGCTACAGTACTAAGAGAGCAGTGTCTGCTACAGTACCATGTATAGAGTTATAAAGTGAGCTACAGTACCAAGTGAGCAGTGTCAGCTACAGTACCATGTACAGAGTTATAAAGTGAGCTACAGTACCAAGTGAGCAGTGTCAGTTACAGTACCATGTACAGAGTTATAAAGTGAGCTACAGTACCAAGTGAGCAGTGTCAGCTACAGTACCATGTACAGTTATAAAGTGAGCTACCGTACCAAGAGAGCAGTGTCCGCTGCAGTACCATGTACAGAGTTATAAAGTGAGCTACAGTACCAAGTGAGCAGTGTCAGCTACAGTACCATGTACAGAGTTATAATGTGAGCTACAGTACCAAGTGAGCAGTGTCCGCTACGGTACCATTTACAGAGTTATACAGTGAGCTACAGTACCAAGTGAGCAGTGTCAGTTACAGTGCCATGTTAAGTTATACAGTGAGCTACAGTACCAAGTGAGCAGCGTCCGCTACAGTACCATGTACAGAGTTATAATGTGAGCTACAGTACCAAGTGAGCAGTGTCTGCTATGGTACCATGTACAGAGCTATAAAGTGAGCTACAGTGCCAAGTGAGCAGTGTCAGTTACAGTACCATGTACAGAGTTATAATGTGAGCTACAGTACCAAGTGAGCAGTGTCAGCTACAGTGCCATGTACAGAGTTATAAAGTGAGCTACAGTACCAAGTGACCAGTGTCAGATACAGTACCATGTACAAAGTTATAAGGTGAGCTACAGTACCAAGTGAGCAGTGTCCGCTACAGTACCATGGAACAGAGTTATAACGTGAGCTACAGTACCAAGTGAGCAGCGTCCGCTACGGTACCATGTACAGAGTTATAAAGTGAGCTACAGTACCAAGTGAGCAGTGTCAGTTACAGTACCATGTACAGAGTTATAAAGTGAGTTACAGTACCAAGTGAGCAGTGTCAGTTACAGTACCATGTACAGAGTTATAAAGTGAGCTACAGTACCAAGTGAGCAGTGTCAGCTACAGTACCATGTACAGAGTTATAAAGTGAGCTACAGTACCAAGTGAGCAGTGTCCGCTACGGTACCATGTACAGAGCTATAAAGTGAGCTACAGTACCAAGTGAGCAGTGTCAGCTACAGTACCAGGTACAGTTATAAAGTGAGCTACCGTACCAAGAGAGCAGTGTCCGCTGCAGTACCATGTACAGAGTTATAAAGTGAGCTACAGTACAAAGTGAGCAGTGTCAGCTACAGTACCATGTACAGAGTTATAAAGTGAGCTACAGTACCAAGTGAGCAGTGTCAGTTACAGTACCATGTACAGAGCTATAAAATGAGCTACAGTACCAAGTGAGCAGTGTCCGCTACGGTACCATGTACAGAGCTATAAAGTGAGCTACAGTACCAAGTGAGCAGTGTCAGCTACAGTATCATGTGCAGTTATAAAGTGAGCTACAGTACCAAGTGAGCAGTGTCAGTTTCAGTACCATGTACAGAGTTATAAAGTGAGCTACAGTACCAAGTGAGCAGTGTCAGTTTCAGTACCATGTACAGAATTATAAAGTGAGCTACAGTACCAAGTGAGCAGTGTCCGCTACGGTACCATGTACAGAGCTATAAAATGAGCTACAGTACCAAGTGAGCAGTGTCCGCTACGGTACCATGTACAGAGCTATAAAGTGAGCTACAGTACCAAGTGAGCAGTGTCAGCTACAGTACCATGTACAGTTATAAAGTGAGCTACAGTACCAAGTGAGCAGTGTCAGTTACAGTACCATGTACAGAGTTATAAAGTGAGCTACAGTACCAAGTGAGCAGTGTCAGTTACAGTGCCATGTACAGAGTTATAAAGTGAGCTACAGTACCAAGTGAGCAGTGTCAGTTAAGGTACCATGTACAGAGTTATAACGTGAGCTACAGTACCAAGTGAGCAGTGTCAGCTACAGTACCATGTACAGAGTTATAAAGTGAGCTACAGTACCAAGTGAGCAGTGTCAGTTACAGTACCATGTACAGAGTTCTAAAGTGAGCTACAGTACCAAGTGAGCCTTGTCAGCTACAGTACCATGTACAGAGTTATAAAGTGAGCTACAGTACCAAGTGAGCAGTGTCCGCTACGGTACCATGTACAGAGTTATAAAGTGAGCTACAGTACCAAGTGAGCAGTGTCAGTTACAGTACCATGTACAGAGTTCTAAAGTGAGCTACAGTACCAAGTGAGCAGTGTCCGCTACGGTACCATGTACAGAGTTATAAAGTGAGATACAGTACCAAGTGAGCAGTGTCAGTTACAGTACCATGTACAGAGTTCTAAAGTGAGCTACAGTACTAAGTGAGCAGTGTCAGTTACAGTGCCATGTTAAGTTATAAAGTGAGCTACAGTACCAAGTGAGCAGCGTCCGCTACAGTACCATGTACAGAGTTATAAAGTGAGCTACAGTACCAAGTGAGCAGTGTCCGCTACGGTACCATGTACAGAGTTCTAAAGTGAGCTACAGTACCAAGTGAGCAGTGTCAGTTACAGTGCCATGTACAGAGTTATAAAGTGAGCTACAGTACCAAGTGAGCAGTGTCAGTTAAGGTACCATGTACAGAGTTATAAAGTGAGCTACAGTACCAAGTGAGCAGTGTCAGCTACAGTGCCATGTACAGAGTTATAAAGTGAGCTACAGTACCAAGTGACCAGTGTCAGATACAGTACCATGTACAAAGTTATAATGTGAGCTACAGTACCAAGTGAGCAGTGTCCGCTACAGTACCATGGAACAGAGTTATAACGTGAGCTACAGTACCAAGTGAGCAGCGTCCGCTACGGTACCATGTACAGAGTTATAAAGTGAGCTACAGTACCAAGTGAGCAGTGTCAGTTACAGTACCATGTACAGAGTTATAAAGTGAGCTACAGTACCAAGTGAGCCTTGTCAGCTACAGTACCATGTACAGAGTTATAAAGTGAGCTACAGTACCAAGTGAGCAGTGTCCGCTACGGTACCATGTACAGAGCTATAAAGTGAGCTACAGTACCAAGTGAGCAGTGTCAGCTACAGTACCATGTACAGTTATAAAGTGAGCTACCGTCCCAAGAGAGCAGTGTCCGCTGCAGTACCATGTACAGAGTTATAAAGTGAGCTACAGTACCAAGTGAGCAGTGTCAGCTACAGTACCATGTACAGAGTTATAAAGTGAGCTACAGTACCAAGTGAGCAGTGTCAGTTACAGTACCATGTACAGAGCTATAAAATGAGCTACAGTACCAAGTGAGCAGTGTCCGCTACGGTACCATGTACAGAGCTATAAAGTGAGCTACAGTACCAAGTGAGCAGTGTCAGCTACAGTACCATGTACAGTTATAAAGTGAGCTACAGTACCAAGTGAGCAGTGTCAGTTACAGTACCATGTACAGAGTTATAAAGTGAGCTACAGTACCAAGTGAGCAGTGTCAGTTTCAGTACCATGTACAGAGTTATAAAGTGAGCTACAGTACCAAGTGAGCAGTGTCTGCTACGGTACCACGTACAGAGCTACAAAGTGAGCTACAGTACTAAGAGAGCAGTGTCTGCTACAGTACCATGTACAGAGTTATAACGTGAGCTACAGTACCAAGTGAGCAGTGTCAGCTACAGTACCATGTACAGAGTTATAAAGTGAGCTACAGTACCAAGTGAGCAGTGTCAGTTACAGTACCATGTACAGAGTTCTAAAGTGAGCTACAGTACCAAGTGAGCAGTGTCCGCTACGGTACCATGTACAGAGTTATAAAGTGAGATACAGTACCAAGTGAGCAGTGTCAGTTACAGTACCATGTACAGAGTTCTAAAGTGAGCTACAGTACTAAGTGAGCAGTGTCAGTTACAGTGCCATGTTAAGTTATAAAGTGAGCTACAGTACCAAGTGAGCAGCGTCCGCTACAGTACCATGTACAGAGTTATAAAGTGAGCTACAGTACCAAGTGAGCAGTGTCCGCTACGGTACCATGTACAGAGCTATAAAGTGAGCTACAGTACTAAGAGAGCAGTGTCTGCTACAGTACCATGTATAGAGTTATAAAGTGAGCTACAGTACCAAGTGAGCAGTGTCAGCTACAGTACCATGTACAGAGTTATAAAGTGAGCTACAGTACCAAGTGAGCAGTGTCAGTTACAGTACCATGTACAGAGTTATAAAGTGAGCTACAGTACCAAGTGAGCAGTGTCAGCTACAGTACCATGTACAGTTATAAAGTGAGCTACCGTACCAAGAGAGCAGTGTCCGCTGCAGTACCATGTACAGAGTTATAAAGTGAGCTACAGTACCAAGTGAGCAGTGTCAGCTACAGTACCATGTACAGAGTTATAATGTGAGCTACAGTACCAAGTGAGCAGTGTCCGCTACGGTACCATTTACAGAGTTATACAGTGAGCTACAGTACCAAGTGAGCAGTGTCAGTTACAGTGCCATGTTAAGTTATACAGTGAGCTACAGTACCAAGTGAGCAGCGTCCGCTACAGTACCATGTACAGAGTTATAATGTGAGCTAAAGTACCAAGTGAGCAGTGTCTGCTATGGTACCATGTACAGAGCTATAAAGTGAGCTACAGTGCCAAGTGAGCAGTGTCAGTTACAGTACCATGTACAGAGTTATAATGTGAGCTACAGTACCAAGTGAGCAGTGTCCGCTACGGTACCATGTACAGAGCTATAAAGTGAGCTACAGTACCAAGTGAGCAGTGTCAGCTACAGTACCATGTACAGTTATAAAGTGATCTACAGTACCAAGAGAGCAGTGTTCGCTACAGTACTATGTACAGAGTTATAAAGTGAGCTATAGTACCAAGTGAGCAGTGTCACCTACAGTACCATGTACAGAGTTATAAAGTGAGCTGCAGTACCAAGTGAGCAGTGTCAGTTACAGTACCATGTACAGAGTTATAAAGTGAGCTACAGTACCAAGTGAGCAGCGTCCGCTACGGTACCATGTATAGAGCTATAAAGTGAGCTATAGTACCAAGTGAGCAGTGTCAGCTACAGTACCATGTGCAGTTATAAAGTGAGCTACAGTACCAAGTGAGCAGTGTCCGCTACGGTACCATGTACAGAGTTATAAAGTGAGCTACAGTACCAAGTGACCAGTGTCAGTTACAGTGCCATGTACAGAGTTATAAAGTGAGCTACAGTACCAAGTGAGCAGTGTCAGTTAAGGTACCATGTACAGAGTTAGAAAGTGAGCTACAGTACCAAGTGAGCAGTGTCAGCTACAGTGCCATGTATAGAGTTATAAAGTGAGCTACAGTACCAATTGACCAGTGTCAGATACAGTACCATGTACACAGTTATAAGGTGAGCTACAGTACCAAGTGAGCAGTGTCCGCTACAGTACCATGGAACAGAGTTATAAAGTGAGCTACAGTACCAAGTGAGCAGCGTCCGCTACGGTACCATGTACAGAGTTATAAAGTGAGCTACAGTACCAAGTGAGCAGTGTCAGTTACAGTACCATGTACAGAGTTATAAAGTGAGTTACAGTACCAAGTGAGCAGTGTCAGTTACAGTACCATGTACAGAGTCATAAAGTGAGCTACAGTACCAAGTGAGCAGTGTCAGCTACAGTACCATGTACAGTTATAAAGTGAGCTACCGTACCAAGAGAGCAGTGTCCGCTGCAGTACCATGTACAGAGTTATAAAGTGAGCTACAGTACCAAGTGAGCAGTGTCAGCTACAGTACCATGTACAGAGTTATAATGTGAGCTACAGTACCAAGTGAGCAGTGTCCGCTACGGTACCATTTACAGAGTTATACAGTGAGCTACAGTACCAAGTGAGCAGTGTCAGTTACAGTGCCATGTTAAGTTATACAGTGAGCTACAGTACCATGTGAGCAGCGTCCGCTACAGTACCATGTACAGAGTTATAATGTGAGCTACAGTACCAAGTGAGCAGTGTCTGCTACGGTACCATGTACAGAGCTATAAAGTGAGCTACAGTGCCAAGTGAGCAGTGTCAGTTACAGTACCATGTACAGAGTTATAATGTGAGCTACAGTACCAAGTGAGCAGTGTCCGCTACGGTACCATGTACAGAGCTATAAAGTGAGCTACAGTACCAAGTGAGCAGTGTCAGCTACAGTACCATGTACAGTTATAAAGTGAGCTACAGTACCAAGAGAGCAGTGTTCGCTACAGTACTATGTACAGAGTTATAAAGTGAGCTATAGTACCAAGTGAGCAGTGTCACCTACAGTACCATGTACAGAGTTATAAAGTGAGCTACAGTACCAAGTGAGCAGTGTCAGTTACAGTACCATGTACAGAGTTATAAAGTGAGCTACAGTACCAAGTGAGCAGCGTCCGCTACGGTACCATGTACAGAGCTATAAAGTGAGCTATAGTACCAAGTGAGCAGTGTCAGCTACAGTACCATGTACAGAGTTATAAAGTGAGCTACACTACCAAGTGAGCAGTGTCTGCTACGGTACCATGTACAGAGTTATAAAGTGAGCTACAGTACCAAGTGACCAGTGTCAGTTACAGTGCCATGTACAGAGTTATAAAGTGAGCTACAGTACCAAGTGAGCAGTGTCAGTTAAGGTACCATGTGCAGAGTTATAAAGTGAGCTACAGTACCAAGTGAGCAGTGTCAGCTACAGTGCCATGTACAGAGTTATAAAGTGAGCTACAGTACCAAGTGACCAGTGTCAGATACAGTACCATGTACAAAGTTATAAGGTGAGCTACAGTACCAAGTGAGCAGTGTCCGCTACAGTACCATGGAACAGAGTTATAAAGTGAGCTACAGTACCAAGTGAGCAGCGTCCGCTACGGTACCATGTACAGAGTTATAAAGTGAGCTACAGTACCAAGTGAGCAGTGTCAGTTACAGTACCATGTACAGAGTTATAAAGTGAGTTACAGTACCAAGTGAGCAGTGTCAGTTACAGTACCATGTACAGAGTTATAAAGTGAGCTACAGTACCAAGTGAGCAGTGTCAGCTACAGTACCATGTACAGAGTTATAAAGTGAGCTACAGTACCAAGTGAGCAGTGTCCGCTACGGTACCATGTACAGAGCTATAAAGTGAGCTACAGTACCAAGTGAGCAGTGTCAGCTACAGTACCATGTACAGTTATAAAGTGCGCTACCGTACCAAGAGAGCAGTGTCCGCTGCAGTACCATGTACAGAGTTATAAAGTGAGCTACAGTACCAAGTGAGCAGTGTCAGCTACAGTACCATGTACAGAGTTATAAAGTGAGCTACAGTACCAAGTGACCAGTGTCAGCTACAGTGCCATGTACAGAGTTATAAAGTGAGCTACAGTACCAAGTGACCAGTGTCAGATACAGTACCATGTACAAAGTTATAAGGTGAGCTACAGTACCAAGTGAGCAGTGTCCGCTACAGTACCATGGAACAGAGTTATAAAGTGAGCTACAGTACCAAGTGAGCAGTGTCCGCTACGGTACCATGTACAGAGTTATAAAGTGAGCTACAGTACCAAGTGAGCAGTGTCAGTTACAGTACCATGTACAGAGTTATAAAGTGAGCTACAGTACCAAGTGAGCAGGGTCCGCTACGGTACCATGTACAGAGCTATAAAGTGAGCTACAGTACCAAGTGAGCAGTGTCAGTTACAGTACCATGTACAGAGTTATAAAGTGAGCTACAGTACCAAGTGAGCAGGGTCCGCTACAGTACCATGTACAGTTATAAAGTGAGCTACCGTACCAAGAGAGCAGTGTCCGTTGCAGTACCATGTACAGAGTTATAAAGTGAGCTACAGTACCAAGTGAGCAGTGTCAGCTACAGTACCATGTTGAGAGTTATAAAGTGAGCTACAGTACCAAGTGAGCAGTGTCAGTTACAGTACCATGTACAGAGCTATAAAGTGAGCTACAGTACCAAGTGAGCAGTGTCCGCTCCGGTACCATGTACAGAGCTATAAAGTGAGCTACAGTACAAAGTGAGCAGTGTCAGCTACAGTACCATGTACAGTTATAAAGTGAGCTACAGTACCAAGTGAGCAGTGTCAGTTACAGTACCATGTACAGAGTTATAAAGTGACCTACAGTACCAAGTGAGCAGTGTCCGCTACGGTACCATGTACAGAGCTATAAAGTGAGCTAAAGTACTAAGAGAGCAGTGTCTGCTACAGGACCATGTATAGAGTTATAACGTGAGCTACAGTACCAAGTGAGCAGTGTCAGCTACAGTACCATGTACAGAGTTATAAAGTGAGCTACAGTACCAAGTGAGCAGTGTCAGTTACAGTACCATGTACAGAGTTCTAAAGTGAGCTACAGTACTAAGTGAGCAGTATCAGTTACAGTGCCATGTTAAGTTATAAAGTGAGCTACAGTACCAAGTGAGCAGCGTCCGCTACAGTACCATGTACAGAGTTATAAAGTGAGCTACAGTACCAAGTGAGCAGTGTCCGCTACGGTACCATGTACAGAGTTATAAAGTGAGCTACAGTGCCAAGTGAGCAGTGTCAGTTACAGTACCATGTACAGAGTTATAATGTGAGCTACAGTACCAAGTGAGCAGTGTCCGCTACGGTACCATTTACAGAGTTATACAGTGAGCTACAGTACCAAGTGAGCAGTGTCAGCTACAGTACCATGTACAGTTATAAAGTGAGCTACAGTACCAAGTGAGCAGTGTCAGTTACTGTACCATGTACAGAGTTATAAAGTGAGCTACAGTACCAAATGAGCAGTGTCCGCTACGATACCATGTACAGAGCTATAAAGTGAGCTACAGTACCAAGTGAGCAGTGTCAGCTACAGTACCATGTACAGTTATAAAGTGAGCTACAGTACCAAGAGAGCAGTGTTCGCTACAGTACTATGTACTGAGTTATAAAGTGAGCTATAGTACCAAGTGAGCAGTGTCACCTACAGTACCATGTACAGAGTTATAAAGTGAGCTACAGTACCAAGTGAGCAGTGTCAGTTACAGTACCATGTACAGAGTTATAAAGTGAGCTACAGTACCAAGTGAGCAGCGTCCGCTACGGTACCATGTACAGAGCTATAAAGTGAGCTATAGTACCAAGTGAGCAGTGTCAGCTACAGTAACATGTACAGAGTTATAAAGTGAGCTACAGTACCAAGTGAGCAGTGTCAGTTAAGGTACCATGTACAGAGTTATAAAGTGAGCTACAGTACCAAGTGAGCAGTGTCAGCTACAGTGCCATGTACAGAGTTATAAAGTGAGCTACAGTACCAAGTGACCAGTGTCAGATACAGTACCATGTACAAAGTTATAAGGTGAGCTACAGTACCAAGTGAGCAGTGTCCGCTACAGTACCATGGAACAGAGTTATAACGTGAGCTACAGTACCAAGTGAGCAGCGTCCGCTACGGTACCATGTACAGAGTTATAAAGTGAGCTACAGTACCAAGTGAGCAGTGTCAGTTACAGTACCATGTACAGAGTTATAAAGTGAGTTACAGTACCAAGTGAGCAGTGTCAGTTACAGTACCATGTACAGAGTTATAAAGTGAGCTACAGTACCAAGTGAGCAGTGTCAGCTACAGTACCATGTACAGAGTTATAAAGTGAGCTACAGTACCAAGTGAGCAGTGTCCGCTACGGTACCATGTACAGAGCTATAAAGTGAGCTACAGTACCAAGTGAGCAGTGTCAGCTACAGTACCAGGTACAGTTATAAAGTGAGCTACCGTACCAAGAGAGCAGTGTCCGCTGCAGTACCATGTACAGAGTTATAAAGTGAGCTACAGTACAAAGTGAGCAGTGTCAGCTACAGTACCATGTACAGAGTTATAAAGTGAGCTACAGTACCAAGTGAGCAGTGTCAGTTACAGTACCATGTACAGAGCTATAAAATGAGCTACAGTACCAAGTGAGCAGTGTCCGCTACGGTACCATGTACAGAGCTATAAAGTGAGCTACAGTACCAAGTGAGCAGTGTCAGCTACAGTATCATGTGCAGTTATAAAGTGAGCTACAGTACCAAGTGAGCAGTGTCAGTTTCAGTACCATGTACAGAGTTATAAAGTGAGCTACAGTACCAAGTGAGCAGTGTCAGTTTCAGTACCATGTACAGAATTATAAAGTGAGCTACAGTACCAAGTGAGCAGTGTCCGCTACGGTACCATGTACAGAGCTATAAAATGAGCTACAGTACCAAGTGAGCAGTGTCCGCTACGGTACCATGTACAGAGCTATAAAGTGAGCTACAGTACCAAGTGAGCAGTGTCAGCTACAGTACCATGTACAGTTATAAAGTGAGCTACAGTACCAAGTGAGCAGTGTCAGTTACAGTACCATGTACAGAGTTATAAAGTGAGCTACAGTACCAAGTGAGCAGTGTCAGTTTCAGTACCATGTACAGAGTTATAAAGTGAGCTACAGTACCAAGTGAGCAGTGTCCGCTACGGTACCACGTACAGAGCTACAAAGTGAGCTACAGTACTAAGAGAGCAGTGTCTGCTACAGTGCCATGTACAGAGTTATAACGTGAGCTACAGTACCAAGTGAGCAGTGTCAGCTACAGTACCATGTACAGAGTTATAAAGTGAGCTACAGTACCAAGTGAGCAGTGTCAGTTACAGTACCATGTACAGAGTTCTAAAGTGAGCTACAGTACCAAGTGAGCCTTGTCAGCTACAGTACCATGTACAGAGTTATAAAGTGAGCTACAGTACCAAGTGAGCAGTGTCCGCTACGGTACCATGTACAGAGTTATAAAGTGAGCTACAGTATCAAGTGAGCAGTGTCAGTTACAGTACCATGTACAGAGTTCTAAAGTGAGCTACAGTACCAAGTGAGCAGTGTCCGCTACGGTACCATGTACAGAGTTATAAAGTGAGATACAGTACCAAGTGAGCAGTGTCAGTTACAGTACCATGTACAGAGTTCTAAAGTGAGCTACAGTACTAAGTGAGCAGTGTCAGTTACAGTGCCATGTTAAGTTATAAAGTGAGCTACAGTACCAAGTGAGCAGCGTCCGCTACAGTACCATGTACAGAGTTATAAAGTGAGCTACAGTACCAAGTGAGCAGTGTCCGCTACGGTACCATGTACAGAGTTCTAAAGTGAGCTACAGTACCAAGTGAGCAGTGTCAGTTACAGTGCCATGTACAGAGTTATAAAGTGAGCTACAGTACCAAGTGAGCAGTGTCAGTTAAGGTACCATGTACAGAGTTATAAAGTGAGCTACAGTACCAAGTGAGCAGTGTCAGCTACAGTGCCATGTACAGAGTTATAAAGTGAGCTACAGTACCAAGTGACCAGTGTCAGATACAGTACCATGTACAAAGTTATAATGTGAGCTACAGTACCAAGTGAGCAGTGTCCGCTACAGTACCATGGAACAGAGTTATAACGTGAGCTACAGTACCAAGTGAGCAGCGTCCGCTACGGTACCATGTACAGAGTTATAAAGTGAGCTACAGTACCAAGTGAGCAGTGTCAGTTACAGTACCATGTACAGAGTTATAAAGTGAGCTACAGTACCAAGTGAGCCTTGTCAGCTACAGTACCATGTACAGAGTTATAAAGTGAGCTACAGTACCAAGTGAGCAGTGTCCGCTACGGTACCATGTACAGAGCTATAAAGTGAGCTACAGTACCAAGTGAGCAGTGTCAGCTACAGTACCATGTACAGTTATAAAGTGAGCTACCGTCCCAAGAGAGCAGTGTCCGCTGCAGTACCATGTACAGAGTTATAAAGTGAGCTACAGTACCAAGTGAGCAGTGTCAGCTACAGTACCATGTACAGAGTTATAAAGTGAGCTACAGTACCAAGTGAGCAGTGTCAGTTTCAGTACCATGTACAGAGTTATAAAGTGAGCTACAGTACCAAGTGAGCAGTGTCAGTTACAGTACCATGTACAGAGCTATAAAATGAGCTACAGTACCAAGTGAGCAGTGTCCGCTACGGTACCATGTACAGAGCTATAAAGTGAGCTACAGTACCAAGTGAGCAGTGTCAGCTACAGTACCATGTACAGTTATAAAGTGAGCTACAGTACCAAGTGAGCAGTGTCAGTTACAGTACCATGTACAGAGTTATAAAGTGAGCTACAGTACCAAGCGAGCAGTGTCCGCTACGGTACCATGTACAGAGCTACAAAGTGAGCTACAGTACTAAGAGAGCAGTGTCTGCTACAGTACCATGTATAGAGTTATAAAGTGAGCTACAGTACCAAGTGAGCAGTGTCAGCTACAGTACCATGTACAGAGTTATAAAGTGAGCTACAGTACCAAGTGAGCAGTGTCAGTTACAGTACCATGTACAGAGTTATAAAGTGAGCTACAGTACCAAGTGAGCAGTGTCTGCTACGGTACCATGTGCAGAGTTATAAAGTGAGATACAGTACCAAGTGAGCAGTGTCAGTTACAGTACCATGTACAGAGTTCTAAAGTGAGCTACAGTACTAAGTGAGCAGTGTCAGCTACAGTACCATGTACAGAGTTATAAAGTGAGCTACAGTACCAAGTGAGCAGTGTCAGTTACAGTACCATGTACAGAGTTATAAAGTGAGCTACAGTACCAAGTGAGCAGTGTCTGCTACGGTACCATGTACAGAGTTATAAAGTGAGATACAGTACCAAGTGAGCAGTGTCAGTTACAGTACAATGTACAGAGTTCTAAAGTGAGCTACAGTACTAAGTGAGCAGTATCAGTTACAGTGCCATGTTAAGTTATAAAGTGAGCTACAGTACCAAGTGAGCAGCGTCCGCTACAGTACCATGTAAAGAGTTATAAAGTGAGCTACAGTGCCAAGTGAGCAGTGTCAGTTACAGTACCATGTACAGAGTTATAATGTGAGCTACAGTACCAAGTGAGCAGTGTCCGCTACGGTACCATTTACAGAGTTATACAGTGAGCTACAGTACCAAGTGAGCAGTGTCAGCTACAGTACCATGTACAGTTATAAAGTGAGCTACAGTACCAAGTGAGCAGTGTCAGTTACTGTACCATGTACAGAGTTATAAAGTGAGCTACAGTACCAAATGAGCAGTGTCCGCTACGGTACCATGTACAGAGCTATAAAGTGAGCTACAGTACCAAGTGAGCAGTGTCAGCTACAGTACCATGTACAGTTATAAAGTGAGCTACAGTACCAAGAGAGCAGTGTTCGCTACAGTACTATGTACAGAGTTATAAAGTGAGCTATAGTACCAAGTGAGCAGTGTCACCTACAGTACCATGTACAGAGTTATAAAGTGAGCTACAGTACCAAGTGAGCAGTGTCAGTTACAGTACCATGTACAGAGTTATAAAGTGAGCTACAGTACCAAGTGAGCAGTGTCCGCTACGGTACCATGTACAGAGTTATAAAGTGAGCTACAGTGCCAAGTGAGCAGTGTCAGTTACAGTACCATGTACAGAGTTATAATGTGAGCTACAGTACCAAGTGAGCAGTGTCCGCTACGGTACCATTTACAGAGTTATACAGTGAGCTACAGTACCAAGTGAGCAGTGTCAGCTACAGTACCATGTACAGTTATAAAGTGAGCTACAGTACCAAGTGAGCAGTGTCAGTTACTGTACCATGTACAGAGTTATAAAGTGAGCTACAGTACCAAATGAGCAGTGTCCGCTACGGTACCATGTACAGAGCTATAAAGTGAGCTACAGTACCAAGTGAGCAGTGTCAGCTACAGTACCATGTACAGTTATAAAGTGAGCTACAGTACCAAGAGAGCAGTGTTCGCTACAGTACTATGTACAGAGTTATAAAGTGAGCTATAGTACCAAGTGAGCAGTGTCACCTACAGTACCATGTACAGAGTTATAAAGTGAGCTACAGTACCAAGTGAGCAGTGTCAGTTACAGTACCATGTACAGAGTTATAAAGTGAGCTACAGTACCAAGCGAGCAGCGTCCGCTACGGTACCATGTACAGAGCTATAAAGTGAGCTATATTACCAAGTGAGCAGTGTCAGCTACAGTACCATGTACAGAGTTATAAAGTGAGCTACAGTACCAAGTGAGCAGTGTCCGCTACGGTACCATGTACAGAGTTATAAAGTGAGCTACAGTACCAAGTGAGCAGTGTCAGTTACAGTGCCATGTACAGAGTTATAAAGTGAGCTACAGTACCAAGTGAGCAGTGTCAGTTAAGGTACCATGTACAGAGTTATAAAGTGAGCTACAGTACCAAGTGAGCAGTGTCAGCTACAGTACCATGTACAAAGTTATAAAGTGAGCTACAGTACCAAGTGAGCAGTGTCAGTTACAGTACCATGTACAGAGTTATAAAGTGAGCTACAGTACCAAGCGAGCAGCGTCCGCTACGGTTCCATGTACAGAGCTATAAAGTGAGCTATAGTACCAAGTGAGCAGTGTCAGCTACAGTACCATGTACAGAGTTATAAAGTGAGCTACAGTACCAAGTGAGCAGTGTCCGCTACGGTACCATGTACAGAGTTATAAAGTGAGCTACAGTACCAAGTGAGCAGTGTCAGTTACAGTGCCATGTACAGAGTTATAAAGTGAGCTACAGTACCAAGTGAGCAGTGTCAGTTAAGGTACCATGTACAGAGTTATAAAGTGAGCTACAGTACCAAGTGAGCAGTGTCAGCTACAGTGCCATGTACAGAGTTATAAAGTGAGCTACAGTACCAAGTGACCAGTGTCAGATACAGTACCATGTACAAAGTTATAAGGTGAGCTACAGTACCAAGTGAGCAGTGTCCGCTACAGTACCATGTACAGAGTTATAAAGTGAGCTACAGTACCAAATGAGCAGTGTCCGCTACGGTACCATGTACAGAGCTATAAAGTAAGCTACAGTACCAAGTGAGCAGTGTCAGCTACAGTACCATGTACAGTTATAAAGTGAGCTACAGTACCAAGAGAGCAGTGTTCGCTACAGTACTATGTACAGAGTTATAAAGTGAGCTATAGTACCAAGTGAGCAGTGTCACCTACAGTACCATGTACAGAGTTATAAAGTGAGCTACAGTACCAAGTGAGCAGTGTCCGCTACGGTACCATGTACAGAGTTATAAAGTGAGCTACAGTACCAAGTGAGCAGTGTCAGTTACAGTGCCATGTACAGAGTTATAAAGTGAGCTACAGTACCAAGTGAGCAGTGTCAGTTAAGGTACCATGTACAGAGTTATAAAGTGAGCTACAGTACCAAGTGAGCAGTGTCAGCTACAGTGCCATGTACAGAGTTATAAAGTGAGCTACAGTACCAAGTGACCAGTGTCAGATACAGTACCATGTACAAAGTTATAAGGTGAGCTACAGTCCAAGTGAGCAGTGTCCGCTACAGTACCATGGAACAGAGTTATAAAGTGAGCTACAGTACCAAGTGAGCAGCGTCAGTTACAGTACCATGTACAGAGTTATAAAGTGAGTTAAGGTACCAAGTGAGCAGTGTCAGTTACAGGACCATGTACAGAGTTATAAAGTGAGCTACAGTACCAAGTGAGCAGTGTCAGCTACAGTACCATGTACAGAGTTATAAAGTGAGTTAAGGTACCAAGTGAGCAGTGTCAGTTACAGTACCATGTACAGAGTTATAAAGTGAGCTACAGTACCAAGTGAGCAGTGTCAGCTACAGTACCATGTACAGAGTTATAAAGTGAGCTACAGTACCAAGTGAGCAGTGTCCGCTACGGTACCATGTACAGAGCTATAAAGTGAGCTACAGTACCAAGTGAGCAGTGTCAGCTACAGTACCATGTACAGTTATAAAGTGAGCTACCGTACCAAGAGAGCAGTGTCCGCTGCAGTACCATGTACAGAGTTATAAAGTGAGCTACAGTACCAAGTGAGCAGTGTCAGCTACAGTACCATGTACAGAGTTATAAAGTGAGCTACAGTACCAAGTGAGCAGTGTCAGTTACAGTACCATGTACAGAGCTATAAAATGAGCTACAGTACCAAGTGAGCAGTGTCCGCTACGGTACCATGTACAGAGCTATAAAGTGAGCTACAGTACCAAGTGAGCAGTGTCAGCTACTGTACCATGTACAGTTATAAAGTGAGCTACAGTACCAAGTGAGCAGTGTCAGTTACAGTACCATGTACAGAGTTATAAAGTGAGCTACAGTACCAAGTGAGCAGTCTCAGTTTCAGTACCATGTACAGAGTTATAAAGTGAGCTACAGTACCAAGTGAGCAGTGTCCGCTACGGTACCATGTACAGAGCTACAAAGTGAGCTACAGTACTAAGAGAGCAGTGTCTGCTACAGTACCATGTACAGAGTTATAACGTGAGCTACAGTACCAAGTGAGCAGTGTCAGCTACAGTACCATGTACAGAGTTATAAAGTGAGCTACAGTACCAAGTGAGCAGTGTCAGTTACAGTACCATGTACAGAGTTCTAAAGTGAGCTACAGTACCAAGTGAGCAGTGTCCGCTACGGTACCATGTACAGAGTTATAAAGTGAGATACAGTACCAAGTGAGCAGTGTCAGTTACAGTACCATGTACAGAGTTCTAAAGTGAGCTACAGTACTAAGTGAGCAGTGTCAGTTACAGTGCCATGTTAAGTTATAAAGTGAGCTACAGTACCAAGTGAGCAGCGTCCGCTACAGTACCATGTACAGAGTTATAAAGTGAGCTACAGTACCAAGTGAGCAGCGTCCGCTACGGTACCATGTATAGAGCTATAAAGTGAGCTATAGTACCAAGTGAGCAGTGTCAGCTACAGTACCATGTACAGAGTTATAAAGTGAGCTACAGTACCAAGTGAGCAGTGTCCGCTACGGTACCATGTACAGAGTTATAAAGTGAGCTACAGTACCAAGTGACCAGTGTCAGTTACAGTGCCATGTACAGAGTTATAAAGTGAGCTACAGTACCAAGTGAGCAGTGTCAGTTAAGGTACCATGTACAGAGTTATAAAGTGAGCTACAGTACCAAGTGAGCAGTGTCAGCTACAGTGCCATGTATAGAGTTATAAAGTGAGCTACAGTACCAATTGACCAGTGTCAGATACAGTACCATGTACACAGTTATAAGGTGAGCTACAGTACCAAGTGAGCAGTGTCCGCTACAGTACCATGGAACAGAGTTATAAAGTGAGCTACAGTACCAAGTGAGCAGCGTCCGCTACGGTACCATGTACAGAGTTATAAAGTGAGCTACAGTACCAAGTGAGCAGTGTCCGTTACAGTACCATGTACAGAGTTATAAAGTGAGTTACAGTACCAAGTGAGCAGTGTCAGTTACAGTACCATGTACAGAGTTATAAAGTGAGCTACAGTACCAAGTGAGCAGTGTCAGCTACAGTACCATGTACAGTTATAAAGTGAGCTACCGTACCAAGAGAGCAGTGTCCGCTGCAGTACCATGTACAGAGTTATAAAGTGAGCTACAGTACCAAGTGAGCAGTGTCAGCTACAGTACCATGTACAGAGTTATAATGTGAGCTACAGTACCAAGTGAGCAGTGTCCGCTACGGTACCATTTACAGAGTTATACAGTGAGCTACAGTACCAAGTGAGCAGTGTCAGTTACAGTGCCATGTTAAGTTATACAGTGAGCTACAGTACCATGTGAGCAGCGTCCGCTACAGTACCATGTACAGAGTTATAATGTGAGCTACAGTACCAAGTGAGCAGTGTCTGCTACGGTACCATGTACAGAGCTATAAAGTGAGCTACAGTGCCAAGTGAGCAGTGTCAGTTACAGTACCATGTACAGAGTTATAATGTGAGCTACAGTACCAAGTGAGCAGTGTCCGCTACGGTACCATGTACAGAGCTATAAAGTGAGCTACAGTACCAAGTGAGCAGTGTCAGCTACAGTACCATGTACAGTTATAAAGTGAGCTACAGTACCAAGAGAGCAGTGTTCGCTACAGTACTATGTACAGAGTTATAAAGTGAGCTATAGTACCAAGTGAGCAGTGTCACCTACAGTACCATGTACAGAGTTATAAAGTGAGCTACAGTACCAAGTGAGCAGTGTCAGTTACAGTACCATGTACAGAGTTATAAAGTGAGCTACAGTACCAAGTGAGCAGCGTCCGCTACGGTACCATGTACAGAGCTATAAAGTGAGCTATAGTACCAAGTGAGCAGTGTCAGCTACAGTACCATGTACAGAGTTATAAAGTGAGCTACAGTACCAAGTGACCAGTGTCAGATACAGTACCATGTACAAAGTTATAAGGTGAGCTACAGTACCAAGTGAGCAGTGTCCGCTACAGTACCATGGAACAGAGTTATAAAGTGAGCTACAGTACCAAGTGAGCAGCGTCCGCTACGGTACCATGTACAGAGTTATAAAGTGAGCTACAGTACCAAGTGAGCAGTGTCAGTTACAGTACCATGTACAGAGTTATAAAGTGAGTTACAGTACCAAGTGAGCAGTGTCAGTTACAGTACCATGTACAGAGTTATAAAGTGAGCTACAGTACCAAGTGAGCAGTGTCAGCTACAGTACCATGTACAGAGTTATAAAGTGAGCTACAGTACCAAGTGAGCAGTGTCCGCTACGGTACCATGTACAGAGCTATAAAGTGAGCTACAGTACCAAGTGAGCAGTGTCAGCTACAGTACCATGTACAGTTATAAAGTGCGCTACCGTACCAAGAGAGCAGTGTCCGCTGCAGTACCATGTACAGAGTTATAAAGTGAGCTACAGTACCAAGTGAGCAGTGTCAGCTACAGTACCATGTACAGAGTTATAAAGTGAGCTACAGTACCAAGTGAGCAGTGTCAGCTACAGTGCCATGTACAGAGTTATAAAGTGAGCTACAGTACCAAGTGACCAGTGTCAGATACAGTACCATGTACAAAGTTATAAGGTGAGCTACAGTACCAAGTGAGCAGTGTCCACTACAGTACCATGGAACAGAGTTATAAAGTGAGCTAAAGTACCAAGTGAGCAGTGTCCGCTACGGTACCATGTACAGAGTTATAAAGTGAGCTACAGTACCAAGTGAGCAGTGTCAGTTACAGTACCATGTACAGAGTTATAAAGTGAGCTACAGTACCAAGTGAGCAGGGTCCGCTACGGTACCATGTACAGAGCTATAAAGTGAGCTACAGTACCAAGTGAGCAGTGTCAGTTACAGTACCATGTACAGAGTTATAAAGTGAGCTACAGTACCAAGTGAGCAGGGTCCGCTACGGTACCATGTACAGAGCTATAAAGTGAGCTACAGTACCAAGTGAGCAGTGTCAGTCACAGTACCATGTACAGTTATAAAGTGAGCTACCGTACCAAGAGAGCAGTGTCCGTTGCAGTACCATGTACAGAGTTATAAAGTGAGCTACAGTACCAAGTGAGCAGTGTCAGCTACAGTACCATGTTGAGAGTTATAAAGTGAGCTACAGTACCAAGTGAGCAGTGTCAGTTACAGTACCATGTACAGAGCTATAAAGTGAGCTACAGTACCAAGTGAGCAGTGTCCGCTCCGGTACCATGTACAGAGCTATAAAGTGAGCTACAGTACAAAGTGAGCAGTGTCAGCTACAGTACCATGTACAGTTATAAAGTGAGCTACAGTACCAAGTGAGCAGTGTCAGTTACAGTACCATGTACAGAGTTATAAAGTGACCTACAGTACCAAGTGAGCAGTGTCCGCTACGGTACCATGTACAGAGCTATAAAGTGAGCTAAAGTACTAAGAGAGCAGTGTCTGCTACAGGACCATGTATAGAGTTATAACGTGAGCTACAGTACCAAGTGAGCAGTGTCAGCTACAGTACCATGTACAGAGTTATAAAGTGAGCTACAGTACCAAGTGAGCAGTGTCAGTTACAGTACCATGTACAGAGTTCTAAAGTGAGCTACAGTACTAAGTGAGCAGTATCAGTTACAGTGCCATGTTAAGTTATAAAGTGAGCTACAGTACCAAGTGAGCAGCGTCCGCTACAGTACCATGTACAGAGTTATAAAGTGAGCTACAGTACCAAGTGAGCAGTGTCCGCTACGGTACCATGTACAGAGTTATAAAGTGAGCTACAGTGCCAAGTGAGCAGTGTCAGTTACAGTACCATGTACAGAGTTATAATGTGAGCTACAGTACCAAGTGAGCAGTGTCCGCTACGGTACCATTTACAGAGTTATACAGTGAGCTACAGTACCAAGTGAGCAGTGTCAGCTACAGTACCATGTACAGTTATAAAGTGAGCTACAGTACCAAGTGAGCAGTGTCAGTTACTGTACCATGTACAGAGTTATAAAGTGAGCTACAGTACCAAATGAGCAGTGTCCGCTACGATACCATGTACAGAGCTATAAAGTGAGCTACAGTACCAAGTGAGCAGTGTCAGCTACAGTACCATGTACAGTTATAAAGTGAGCTACAGTACCAAGAGAGCAGTGTTCGCTACAGTACTATGTACTGAGTTATAAAGTGAGCTATAGTACCAAGTGAGCAGTGTCACCTACAGTACCATGTACAGAGTTATAAAGTGAGCTACAGTACCAAGTGAGCAGTGTCAGTTACAGTACCATGTACAGAGTTATAAAGTGAGCTACAGTACCAAGTGAGCAGCGTCCGCTACGGTACCATGTACAGAGCTATAAAGTGAGCTATAGTACCAAGTGAGCAGTGTCAGCTACAGTAACATGTACAGAGTTATAAAGTGAGCTACAGTACCAAGTGAGCAGTGTCCGCTTCGGTACCATGTACAGAGTTATAAAGTGAGCTACAGTACCAAGTGAGCAGTGTCAGTTACAGTGCCATGTACAGAGTTATAAAGTGAGCTACAGTACCAAGTGAGCAGTGTCAGTTAAGGTACCATGTACAGAGTTATAAAGTGAGCTACAGTACCAAGTGAGCAGTGTCAGCTACAGTGCCATGTACAGAGTTATAAAGTGAGCTACAGTACCAAGTGACCAGTGTCAGATACAGTACCATGTACAAAGTTATAAGGTGAGCTACAGTACCAAGTGAGCAGTGTCCGCTACAGTACCATGGAACAGAGTTATAACGTGAGCTACAGTACCAAGTGAGCAGCGTCCGCTACGGTACCATGTACAGAGTTATAAAGTGAGCTACAGTACCAAGTGAGCAGTGTCAGTTACAGTACCATGTACAGAGTTATAAAGTGAGTTACAGTACCAAGTGAGCAGTGTCAGTTACAGTACCATGTACAGAGTTATAAAGTGAGCTACAGTACCAAGTGAGCAGTGTCAGCTACAGTACCATGTACAGAGTTATAAAGTGAGCTACAGTACCAAGTGAGCAGTGTCCGCTACGGTACCATGTACAGAGCTATAAAGTGAGCTACAGTACCAAGTGAGCAGTGTCAGCTACAGTACCAGGTACAGTTATAAAGTGAGCTACCGTACCAAGAGAGCAGTGTCCGCTGCAGTACCATGTACAGAGTTATAAAGTGAGCTACAGTACAAAGTGAGCAGTGTCAGCTACAGTACCATGTACAGAGTTATAAAGTGAGCTACAGTACCAAGTGAGCAGTGTCAGTTACAGTACCATGTACAGAGCTATAAAATGAGCTACAGTACCAAGTGAGCAGTGTCCGCTACGGTACCATGTACAGAGCTATAAAGTGAGCTACAGTACCAAGTGAGCAGTGTCAGCTACAGTATCATGTACAGAGTTATAAAGTGAGCTACAGTACCAAGTGAGCAGTGTCAGTTTCAGTACCATGTACAGAATTATAAAGTGAGCTACAGTACCAAGTGAGCAGTGTCCGCTACGGTACCATGTACAGAGCTATAAAATGAGCTACAGTACCAAGTGAGCAGTGTCCGCTACGGTACCATGTACAGAGCTATAAAGTGAGCTACAGTACCAAGTGAGCAGTGTCAGCTACAGTACCATGTACAGTTATAAAGTGAGCTACAGTACCAAGTGAGCAGTGTCAGTTACAGTACCATGTACAGAGTTATAAAGTGAGCTACAGTACCAAGTGAGCAGTGTCAGTTTCAGTACCATGTACAGAGTTATAAAGTGAGCTACAGTACCAAGTGAGCAGTGTCCGCTACGGTACCACGTACAGAGCTACAAAGTGAGCTACAGTACTAAGAGAGCAGTGTCTGCTACAGTGCCATGTACAGAGTTATAACGTGAGCTACAGTACCAAGTGAGCAGTGTCAGCTACAGTACCATGTACAGAGTTATAAAGTGAGCTACAGTACCAAGTGAGCAGTGTCAGTTACAGTACCATGTACAGAGTTCTAAAGTGAGCTACAGTACCAAGTGAGCCTTGTCAGCTACAGTACCATGTACAGAGTTATAAAGTGAGCTACAGTACCAAGTGAGCAGTGTCCGCTACGGTACCATGTACAGAGTTATAAAGTGAGCTACAGTACCAAGTGAGCAGTGTCAGTTACAGTACCATGTACAGAGTTCTAAAGTGAGCTACAGTACCAAGTGAGCAGTGTCCGCTACGGTACCATGTACAGAGTTATAAAGTGAGATACAGTACCAAGTGAGCAGTGTCAGTTACAGTACCATGTACAGAGTTCTAAAGTGAGCTACAGTACTAAGTGAGCAGTGTCAGTTACAGTGCCATGTTAAGTTATAAAGTGAGCTACAGTACCAAGTGAGCAGCGTCCGCTACAGTACCATGTACAGAGTTCTAAAGTGAGCTACAGTACCAAGTGAGCAGTGTCCGCTACGGTACCATGTACAGAGTTCTAAAGTGAGCTACAGTACCAAGTGAGCAGTGTCAGTTACAGTGCCATGTACAGAGTTATAAAGTGAGCTACAGTACCAAGTGAGCAGTGTCAGTTAAGGTACCATGTACAGAGTTATAAAGTGAGCTACAGTACCAAGTGAGCAGTGTCAGCTACAGTGCCATGTACAGAGTTATAAAGTGAGCTACAGTACCAAGTGACCAGTGTCAGATACAGTACCATGTACAAAGTTATAATGTGAGCTACAGTACCAAGTGAGCAGTGTCCGCTACAGTACCATGGAACAGAGTTATAACGTGAGCTACAGTACCAAGTGAGCAGCGTCCGCTACGGTACCATGTACAGAGTTATAAAGTGAGCTACAGTACCAAGTGAGCAGTGTCAGTTACAGTACCATGTACAGAGTTATAAAGTGAGCTACAGTACCAAGTGAGCCTTGTCAGCTACAGTACCATGTACAGAGTTATAAAGTGAGCTACAGTACCAAGTGAGCAGTGTCCGCTACGGTACCATGTACAGAGCTATAAAGTGAGCTACAGTACCAAGTGAGCAGTGTCAGCTACAGTACCATGTACAGTTATAAAGTGAGCTACCGTCCCAAGAGAGCAGTGTCCGCTGCAGTACCATGTACAGAGTTATAAAGTGAGCTACAGTACCAAGTGAGCAGTGTCAGCTACAGTACCATGTACAGAGTTATAAAGTGAGCTACAGTACCAAGTGAGCAGTGTCAGTTACAGTACCATGTACAGAGCTATAAAATGAGCTACAGTACCAAGTGAGCAGTGTCCGCTACGGTACCATGTACAGAGCTATAAAGTGAGCTACAGTACCAAGTGAGCAGTGTCAGCTACAGTACCATGTACAGTTATAAAGTGAGCTACATGACCAAGTGAGCAGTGTCAGTTACAGTACCATGTACAGAGTTATAAAGTGAGCTACAGTACCAAGTGAGCAGTGTCAGTTTCAGTACCATGTACAGAGTTATAAAGTGAGCTACAGTACCAAGTGAGCAGTGTCCGCTACGGTACCACGTACAGAGCTACAAAGTGAGCTACAGTACTAAGAGAGCAGTGTCTGCTACAGTGCCATGTACAGAGTTATAACGTGAGCTACAGTACCAAGTGAGCAGTGTCAGCTACAGTACCATGTACAGAGTTATAAAGTGAGCTACAGTACCAAGTGAGCAGTGTCAGTTACAGTACCATGTACAGAGTTCTAAAGTGAGCTACAGTACCAAGTGAGCCTTGTCAGCTACAGTACCATGTACAGAGTTATAAAGTGAGCTACAGTACCAAGTGAGCAGTGTCCGCTACGGTACCATGTACAGAGCTATAAAGTGAGCTACAGTACCAAGTGAGCAGTGTCAGCTACAGTACCATGTACAGTTATAAAGTGAGCTACCGTCCCAAGAGAGCAGTGTCCGCTGCAGTACCATGTACAGAGTTATAAAGTGAGCTACAGTACCAAGTGAGCAGTGTCAGCTACAGTACCATGTACAGAGTTATAAAGTGAGCTACAGTACCAAGTGAGCAGTGTCAGTTACAGTACCATGTACAGAGCTATAAAATGAGCTACAGTACCAAGTGAGCAGTGTCCGCTACGGTACCATGTACAGAGCTATAAAGTGAGCTACAGTACCAAGTGAGCAGTGTCAGCTACAGTACCATGTACAGTTATAAAGTGAGCTACAGTACCAAGTGAGCAGTGTCAGTTACAGTACCATGTACAGAGTTATAAAGTGAGCTACAGTACCAAGTGAGCAGTGTCAGTTTCAGTACCATGTACAGAGTTATAAAGTGAGCTACAGTACCAAGTGAGCAGTGTCTGCTACGGTACCACGTACAGAGCTACAAAGTGAGCTACAGTACTAAGAGAGCAGTGTCTGCTACAGTACCATGTACAGAGTTATAACGTGAGCTACAGTACCAAGTGAGCAGTGTCAGCTACAGTACCATGTACAGAGTTATAAAGTGAGCTACAGTACCAAGTGAGCAGTGTCAGTTACAGTACCATGTACAGAGTTCTAAAGTGAGCTACAGTACCAAGTGAGCAGTGTCAGTTACAGTACCATGTACAGAGTTATAAAGTGAGCTACAGTACCAAGTGAGCAGTGTCTGCTACGGTACCATGTACAGAGTTATAAAGTGAGATACAGTACCAAGTGAGCAGTGTCAGTTACAGTACAATGTACAGAGTTCTAAAGTGAGCTACAGTACTAAGTGAGCAGTATCAGTTACAGTGCCATGTTAAGTTATAAAGTGAGCTACAGTACCAAGTGAGCAGCGTCCGCTACAGTACCATGTAAAGAGTTATAAAGTGAGCTACAGTACCAAGTGAGCAGTGTCCGCTACGGTACCATGTACAGAGTTATAAAGTGAGATACAGTACCAAGTGAGCAGTGTCAGTTACAGTACCATGTACAGAGTTCTAAAGTGAGCTACAGTACTAAGTGAGCAGTGTCAGTTACAGTGCCATGTTAAGTTATAAAGTGAGCTACAGTACCAAGTGAGCAGCGTCCGCTACAGTACCATGTACAGAGTTATAAAGTGAGCTACAGTACCAAGTGAGCAGTGTCCGCTACGGTACCATGTACAGAGCTATAAAGTGAGCTACAGTACTAAGAGAGCAGTGTCTGCTACAGTACCATGTATAGAGTTATAAAGTGAGCTACAGTACCAAGTGAGCAGTGTCAGCTACAGTACCATGTACAGAGTTATAAAGTGAGCTACAGTACCAAGTGAGCAGTGTCAGTTACAGTACCATGTACAGAGTTATAAAGTGAGCTACAGTACCAAGTGAGCAGTGTCTGCTACGGTACCATGTACAGAGTTATAAAGTGAGATACAGTACCAAGTGAGCAGTGTCAGTTACAGTACCATGTACAGAGTTCTAAAGTGAGCTACAGTACTAAGTGAGCAGTGTCAGCTACAGTACCATGTACAGAGTTATAAAGTGAGCTACAGTACCAAGTGAGCAGTGTCAGTTACAGTACCATGTACAGAGTTATAAAGTGAGCTACAGTACCAAGTGAGCAGTGTCTGCTACGGTACCATGTACAGAGTTATAAAGCGAGATACAGTACCAAGTGAGCAGTGTCAGTTACAGTACAATGTACAGAGTTCTAAAGTGAGCTACAGTACTAAGTGAGCAGTATCAGTTACAGTGCCATGTTAAGTTATAAAGTGAGCTACAGTACCAAGTGAGCAGCGTCCGCTACAGTACCATGTAAAGAGTTATAAAGTGAGCTACAGTACCAAGTGAGCAGTGTCCGCTACGGTACCATGTACAGAGTTATAAAGTGAGCTACAGTGCCAAGTGAGCAGTGTCAGTTACAGTACCATGTACAGTTATAATGTGAGCTACAGTACCAAGTGAGCAGTGTCCGCTACGGTACCATTTACAGAGTTATACAGTGAGCTACAGTACCAAGTGAGCAGTGTCAGCTACAGTACCATGTACAGTTATAAAGTGAGCTACAGTACCAAGTGAGCAGTGTCAGTTACTGTACCATGTACAGAGTTATAAAGTGAGCTACAGTACCAAATGAGCAGTGTCCGCTACGGTACCATGTACAGAGCTATAAAGTGAGCTACAGTACCAAGTGAGCAGTGTCAGCTACAGTACCATGTACAGTTATAAAGTTAGCTACAGTACCAAGAGAGCAGTGTTCGCTACAGTACTATGTACAGAGTTATAAAGTGAGCTATAGTACCAAGTGAGCAGTGTCACCTACAGTACCATGTACAGAGTTATAAAGTGAGCTACAGTACCAAGTGAGCAGTGTCAGTTACAGTACCATGTACAGAGTTATAAAGTGAGCTACAGTACCAAGCGAGCAGCGTCCGCTACGGTACCATGTACAGAGCTATAAAGTGAGCTATATTACCAAGTGAGCAGTGTCAGCTACAGTACCATGTACAGAGTTATAAAGTGAGCTACAGTACCAAGTGAGCAGTGTCCGCTACGGTACCATGTACAGAGTTATAAAGTGAGCTACAGTACCAAGTGAGCAGTGTCAGTTACAGTGCCATGTACAGAGTTATAAAGTGAGCTACAGTACCAAGTGAGCAGTGTCAGTTAAGGTACCATGTACAGAGTTATAAAGTGAGCTACAGTACCAAGTGAGCAGTGTCAGCTACAGTACCATGTACAAAGTTATAAAGTGAGCTACAGTACCAAGTGAGCAGTGTCAGTTACAGTACCATGTACAGAGTTATAAAGTGAGCTACAGTACCAAGCGAGCAGCGTCCGCTACGGTTCCATGTACAGAGCTATAAAGTGAGCTATAGTACCAAGTGAGCAGTGTCAGCTACAGTACCATGTACAGAGTTATAAAGTGAGCTACAGTACCAAGTGAGCAGTGTCCGCTACGGTACCATGTACAGAGTTATAAAGTGAGCTACAGTACCAAGTGAGCAGTGTCAGTTACAGTGCCATGTACAGAGTTATAAAGTGAGCTACAGTACCAAGTGAGCAGTGTCAGTTAAGGTACCATGTACAGAGTTATAAAGTGAGCTACAGTACCAAGTGAGCAGTGTCAGCTACAGTGCCATGTACAGAGTTATAAAGTGAGCTACAGTACCAAGTGACCAGTGTCAGATACAGTACCATGTACAAAGTTATAAGGTGAGCTACAGTACCAAGTGAGCAGTGTCCGCTACAGTACCATGTACAGAGTTATAAAGTGAGCTACAGTACCAAATGAGCAGTGTCCGCTACGGTACCATGTACAGAGCTATAAAGTAAGCTACAGTACCAAGTGAGCAGTGTCAGCTACAGTACCATGTACAGTTATAAAGTGAGCTACAGTACCAAGAGAGCAGTGTTCGCTACAGTACTATGTACAGAGTTATAAAGTGAGCTATAGTACCAAGTGAGCAGTGTCACCTACAGTACCATGTACAGAGTTATAAAGTGAGCTACAGTACCAAGTGAGCAGTGTCAGTTTCAGTACCATGTACAGAGTTATAAAGTGAGCTACAGTACCAAGTGAGCAGTGTCCACTACGGTACCATGTACAGAGTTATAAAGTGAGCTACAGTACCAAGTGAGCAGTGTCAGTTAAGGTACCATGTACAGAGTTATAAAGTGAGCTACAGTACCAAGTGAGCAGTGTCAGCTACAGTGCCATGTACAGAGTTATAAAGTGAGCTACAGTACCAAGTGACCAGTGTCAGATACAGTACCATGTACAAAGTTATAAGGTGAGCTACAGTCCAAGTGAGCAGTGTCCGCTACAGTACCATGGAACAGAGTTATAAAGTGAGCTACAGTACCAAGTGAGCAGCGTCAGTTACAGTACCATGTACAGAGTTATAAAGTGAGTTAAGGTACCAAGTGAGCAGTGTCAGTTACAGGACCATGTACAGAGTTATAAAGTGAGCTACAGTACCAAGTGAGCAGTGTCAGCTACAGTACCATGTACAGAGTTATAAAGTGAGTTAAGGTACCAAGTGAGCAGTGTCAGTTACAGTACCATGTACAGAGTTATAAAGTGAGCTACAGTACCAAGTGAGCAGTGTCAGCTACAGTACCATGTACAGAGTTATAAAGTGAGCTACAGTACCAAGTGAGCAGTGTCCGCTACGGTACCATGTACAGAGCTATAAAGTGAGCTACAGTACCAAGTGAGCAGTGTCAGCTACAGTACCATGTACAGTTATAAAGTGAGCTACCGTACCAAGAGAGCAGTGTCCGCTGCAGTACCATGTACAGAGTTATAAAGTGAGCTACAGTACCAAGTGAGCAGTGTCAGCTACAGTACCATGTACAGAGTTATAAAGTGAGCTACAGTACCAAGTGAGCAGTGTCAGTTACAGTACCATGTACAGAGCTATAAAATGAGCTACAGTACCAAGTGAGCAGTGTCCGCTACGGTACCATGTACAGAGCTATAAAGTGAGCTACAGTACCAAGTGAGCAGTGTCAGCTACTGTACCATGTACAGTTATAAAGTGAGCTACAGTACCAAGTGAGCAGTGTCAGTTACAGTACCATGTACAGAGTTATAAAGTGAGCTACAGTACCAAGTGAGCAGTCTCAGTTTCAGTACCATGTACAGAGTTATAAAGTGAGCTACAGTACCAAGTGAGCAGTGTCCGCTACGGTACCATGTACAGAGCTACAAAGTGAGCTACAGTACTAAGAGAGCAGTGTCTGCTACAGTACCATGTACAGAGTTATAACGTGAGCTACAGTACCAAGTGAGCAGTGTCAGCTACAGTACCATGTACAGAGTTATAAAGTGAGCTACAGTACCAAGTGAGCAGTGTCAGTTACAGTACCATGTACAGAGTTCTAAAGTGAGCTACAGTACCAAGTGAGCAGTGTCCGCTACGGTACCATGTACAGAGTTATAAAGTGAGATACAGTACCAAGTGAGCAGTGTCAGTTACAGTACCATGTACAGAGTTCTAAAGTGAGCTACAGTACTAAGTGAGCAGTGTCAGTTACAGTGCCATGTTAAGTTATAAAGTGAGCTACAGTACCAAGTGAGCAGCGTCCGCTACAGTACCATGTACAGAGTTATAAAGTGAGCTACAGTACCAAGTGAGCAGCGTCCGCTACGGTACCATGTATAGAGCTATAAAGTGAGCTATAGTACCAAGTGAGCAGTGTCAGCTACAGTACCATGTACAGAGTTATAAAGTGAGCTACAGTACCAAGTGAGCAGTGTCCGCTACGGTACCATGTACAGAGTTATAAAGTGAGCTACAGTACCAAGTGACCAGTGTCAGTTACAGTGCCATGTACAGAGTTATAAAGTGAGCTACAGTACCAAGTGAGCAGTGTCAGTTAAGGTACCATGTACAGAGTTATAAAGTGAGCTACAGTACCAAGTGAGCAGTGTCAGCTACAGTGCCATGTATAGAGTTATAAAGTGAGCTACAGTACCAATTGACCAGTGTCAGATACAGTACCATGTACACAGTTATAAGGTGAGCTACAGTACCAAGTGAGCAGTGTCCGCTACAGTACCATGGAACAGAGTTATAAAGTGAGCTACAGTACCAAGTGAGCAGCGTCCGCTACGGTACCATGTACAGAGTTATAAAGTGAGCTACAGTACCAAGTGAGCAGTGTCCGTTACAGTACCATGTACAGAGTTATAAAGTGAGTTACAGTACCAAGTGAGCAGTGTCAGTTACAGTACCATGTACAGAGTTATAAAGTGAGCTACAGTACCAAGTGAGCAGTGTCAGCTACAGTACCATGTACAGTTATAAAGTGAGCTACCGTACCAAGAGAGCAGTGTCCGCTGCAGTACCATGTACAGAGTTATAAAGTGAGCTACAGTACCAAGTGAGCAGTGTCAGCTACAGTACCATGTACAGAGTTATAATGTGAGCTACAGTACCAAGTGAGCAGTGTCCGCTACGGTACCATTTACAGAGTTATACAGTGAGCTACAGTACCAAGTGAGCAGTGTCAGTTACAGTGCCATGTTAAGTTATACAGTGAGCTACAGTACCATGTGAGCAGCGTCCGCTACAGTACCATGTACAGAGTTATAATGTGAGCTACAGTACCAAGTGAGCAGTGTCTGCTACGGTACCATGTACAGAGCTATAAAGTGAGCTACAGTGCCAAGTGAGCAGTGTCAGTTACAGTACCATGTACAGAGTTATAATGTGAGCTACAGTACCAAGTGAGCAGTGTCCGCTACGGTACCATGTACAGAGCTATAAAGTGAGCTACAGTACCAAGTGAGCAGTGTCAGCTACAGTACCATGTACAGTTATAAAGTGAGCTACAGTACCAAGAGAGCAGTGTTCGCTACAGTACTATGTACAGAGTTATAAAGTGAGCTATAGTACCAAGTGAGCAGTGTCACCTACAGTACCATGTACAGAGTTATAAAGTGAGCTACAGTACCAAGTGAGCAGTGTCAGTTACAGTACCATGTACAGAGTTATAAAGTGAGCTACAGTACCAAGTGAGCAGCGTCCGCTACGGTACCATGTACAGAGCTATAAAGTGAGCTATAGTACCAAGTGAGCAGTGTCAGCTACAGTACCATGTACAGAGTTATAAAGTGAGCTACAGTACCAAGTGACCAGTGTCAGATACAGTACCATGTACAAAGTTATAAGGTGAGCTACAGTACCAAGTGAGCAGTGTCCGCTACAGTACCATGGAACAGAGTTATAAAGTGAGCTACAGTACCAAGTGAGCAGCGTCCGCTACGGTACCATGTACAGAGTTATAAAGTGAGCTACAGTACCAAGTGAGCAGTGTCAGTTACAGTACCATGTACAGAGTTATAAAGTGAGTTACAGTACCAAGTGAGCAGTGTCAGTTACAGTACCATGTACAGAGTTATAAAGTGAGCTACAGTACCAAGTGAGCAGTGTCAGCTACAGTACCATGTACAGAGTTATAAAGTGAGCTACAGTACCAAGTGAGCAGTGTCCGCTACGGTACCATGTACAGAGCTATAAAGTGAGCTACAGTACCAAGTGAGCAGTGTCAGCTACAGTACCATGTACAGTTATAAAGTGCGCTACCGTACCAAGAGAGCAGTGTCCGCTGCAGTACCATGTACAGAGTTATAAAGTGAGCTACAGTACCAAGTGAGCAGTGTCAGCTACAGTACCATGTACAGAGTTATAAAGTGAGCTACAGTACCAAGTGAGCAGTGTCAGCTACAGTGCCATGTACAGAGTTATAAAGTGAGCTACAGTACCAAGTGACCAGTGTCAGATACAGTACCATGTACAAAGTTATAAGGTGAGCTACAGTACCAAGTGAGCAGTGTCCACTACAGTACCATGGAACAGAGTTATAAAGTGAGCTAAAGTACCAAGTGAGCAGTGTCCGCTACGGTACCATGTACAGAGTTATAAAGTGAGCTACAGTACCAAGTGAGCAGTGTCAGTTACAGTACCATGTACAGAGTTATAAAGTGAGCTACAGTACCAAGTGAGCAGGGTCCGCTACGGTACCATGTACAGAGCTATAAAGTGAGCTACAGTACCAAGTGAGCAGTGTCAGTTACAGTACCATGTACAGAGTTATAAAGTGAGCTACAGTACCAAGTGAGCAGGGTCCGCTACGGTACCATGTACAGAGCTATAAAGTGAGCTACAGTACCAAGTGAGCAGTGTCAGTCACAGTACCATGTACAGTTATAAAGTGAGCTACCGTACCAAGAGAGCAGTGTCCGTTGCAGTACCATGTACAGAGTTATAAAGTGAGCTACAGTACCAAGTGAGCAGTGTCAGCTACAGTACCATGTTGAGAGTTATAAAGTGAGCTACAGTACCAAGTGAGCAGTGTCAGTTACAGTACCATGTACAGAGCTATAAAGTGAGCTACAGTACCAAGTGAGCAGTGTCCGCTCCGGTACCATGTACAGAGCTATAAAGTGAGCTACAGTACAAAGTGAGCAGTGTCAGCTACAGTACCATGTACAGTTATAAAGTGAGCTACAGTACCAAGTGAGCAGTGTCAGTTACAGTACCATGTACAGAGTTATAAAGTGACCTACAGTACCAAGTGAGCAGTGTCCGCTACGGTACCATGTACAGAGCTATAAAGTGAGCTAAAGTACTAAGAGAGCAGTGTCTGCTACAGGACCATGTATAGAGTTATAACGTGAGCTACAGTACCAAGTGAGCAGTGTCAGCTACAGTACCATGTACAGAGTTATAAAGTGAGCTACAGTACCAAGTGAGCAGTGTCAGTTACAGTACCATGTACAGAGTTCTAAAGTGAGCTACAGTACTAAGTGAGCAGTATCAGTTACAGTGCCATGTTAAGTTATAAAGTGAGCTACAGTACCAAGTGAGCAGCGTCCGCTACAGTACCATGTACAGAGTTATAAAGTGAGCTACAGTACCAAGTGAGCAGTGTCCGCTACGGTACCATGTACAGAGTTATAAAGTGAGCTACAGTGCCAAGTGAGCAGTGTCAGTTACAGTACCATGTACAGAGTTATAATGTGAGCTACAGTACCAAGTGAGCAGTGTCCGCTACGGTACCATTTACAGAGTTATACAGTGAGCTACAGTACCAAGTGAGCAGTGTCAGCTACAGTACCATGTACAGTTATAAAGTGAGCTACAGTACCAAGTGAGCAGTGTCAGTTACTGTACCATGTACAGAGTTATAAAGTGAGCTACAGTACCAAATGAGCAGTGTCCGCTACGATACCATGTACAGAGCTATAAAGTGAGCTACAGTACCAAGTGAGCAGTGTCAGCTACAGTACCATGTACAGTTATAAAGTGAGCTACAGTACCAAGAGAGCAGTGTTCGCTACAGTACTATGTACTGAGTTATAAAGTGAGCTATAGTACCAAGTGAGCAGTGTCACCTACAGTACCATGTACAGAGTTATAAAGTGAGCTACAGTACCAAGTGAGCAGTGTCAGTTACAGTACCATGTACAGAGTTATAAAGTGAGCTACAGTACCAAGTGAGCAGCGTCCGCTACGGTACCATGTACAGAGCTATAAAGTGAGCTATAGTACCAAGTGAGCAGTGTCAGCTACAGTAACATGTACAGAGTTATAAAGTGAGCTACAGTACCAAGTGAGCAGTGTCCGCTTCGGTACCATGTACAGAGTTATAAAGTGAGCTACAGTACCAAGTGAGCAGTGTCAGTTACAGTGCCATGTACAGAGTTATAAAGTGAGCTACAGTACCAAGTGAGCAGTGTCAGTTAAGGTACCATGTACAGAGTTATAAAGTGAGCTACAGTACCAAGTGAGCAGTGTCAGCTACAGTGCCATGTACAGAGTTATAAAGTGAGCTACAGTACCAAGTGACCAGTGTCAGATACAGTACCATGTACAAAGTTATAAGGTGAGCTACAGTACCAAGTGAGCAGTGTCCGCTACAGTACCATGGAACAGAGTTATAACGTGAGCTACAGTACCAAGTGAGCAGCGTCCGCTACGGTACCATGTACAGAGTTATAAAGTGAGCTACAGTACCAAGTGAGCAGTGTCAGTTACAGTACCATGTACAGAGTTATAAAGTGAGTTACAGTACCAAGTGAGCAGTGTCAGTTACAGTACCATGTACAGAGTTATAAAGTGAGCTACAGTACCAAGTGAGCAGTGTCAGCTACAGTACCATGTACAGAGTTATAAAGTGAGCTACAGTACCAAGTGAGCAGTGTCCGCTACGGTACCATGTACAGAGCTATAAAGTGAGCTACAGTACCAAGTGAGCAGTGTCAGCTACAGTACCAGGTACAGTTATAAAGTGAGCTACCGTACCAAGAGAGCAGTGTCCGCTGCAGTACCATGTACAGAGTTATAAAGTGAGCTACAGTACAAAGTGAGCAGTGTCAGCTACAGTACCATGTACAGAGTTATAAAGTGAGCTACAGTACCAAGTGAGCAGTGTCAGTTACAGTACCATGTACAGAGCTATAAAATGAGCTACAGTACCAAGTGAGCAGTGTCCGCTACGGTACCATGTACAGAGCTATAAAGTGAGCTACAGTACCAAGTGAGCAGTGTCAGCTACAGTATCATGTACAGAGTTATAAAGTGAGCTACAGTACCAAGTGAGCAGTGTCAGTTTCAGTACCATGTACAGAATTATAAAGTGAGCTACAGTACCAAGTGAGCAGTGTCCGCTACGGTACCATGTACAGAGCTATAAAATGAGCTACAGTACCAAGTGAGCAGTGTCCGCTACGGTACCATGTACAGAGCTATAAAGTGAGCTACAGTACCAAGTGAGCAGTGTCAGCTACAGTACCATGTACAGTTATAAAGTGAGCTACAGTACCAAGTGAGCAGTGTCAGTTACAGTACCATGTACAGAGTTATAAAGTGAGCTACAGTACCAAGTGAGCAGTGTCAGTTTCAGTACCATGTACAGAGTTATAAAGTGAGCTACAGTACCAAGTGAGCAGTGTCCGCTACGGTACCACGTACAGAGCTACAAAGTGAGCTACAGTACTAAGAGAGCAGTGTCTGCTACAGTGCCATGTACAGAGTTATAACGTGAGCTACAGTACCAAGTGAGCAGTGTCAGCTACAGTACCATGTACAGAGTTATAAAGTGAGCTACAGTACCAAGTGAGCAGTGTCAGTTACAGTACCATGTACAGAGTTCTAAAGTGAGCTACAGTACCAAGTGAGCCTTGTCAGCTACAGTACCATGTACAGAGTTATAAAGTGAGCTACAGTACCAAGTGAGCAGTGTCCGCTACGGTACCATGTACAGAGTTATAAAGTGAGCTACAGTACCAAGTGAGCAGTGTCAGTTACAGTACCATGTACAGAGTTCTAAAGTGAGCTACAGTACCAAGTGAGCAGTGTCCGCTACGGTACCATGTACAGAGTTATAAAGTGAGATACAGTACCAAGTGAGCAGTGTCAGTTACAGTACCATGTACAGAGTTCTAAAGTGAGCTACAGTACTAAGTGAGCAGTGTCAGTTACAGTGCCATGTTAAGTTATAAAGTGAGCTACAGTACCAAGTGAGCAGCGTCCGCTACAGTACCATGTACAGAGTTATAAAGTGAGCTACAGTACCAAGTGAGCAGTGTCCGCTACGGTACCATGTACAGAGTTCTAAAGTGAGCTACAGTACCAAGTGAGCAGTGTCAGTTACAGTGCCATGTACAGAGTTATAAAGTGAGCTACAGTACCAAGTGAGCAGTGTCAGTTAAGGTACCATGTACAGAGTTATAAAGTGAGCTACAGTACCAAGTGAGCAGTGTCAGCTACAGTGCCATGTACAGAGTTATAAAGTGAGCTACAGTACCAAGTGACCAGTGTCAGATACAGTACCATGTACAAAGTTATAATGTGAGCTACAGTACCAAGTGAGCAGTGTCCGCTACAGTACCATGGAACAGAGTTATAACGTGAGCTACAGTACCAAGTGAGCAGCGTCCGCTACGGTACCATGTACAGAGTTATAAAGTGAGCTACAGTACCAAGTGAGCAGTGTCAGTTACAGTACCATGTACAGAGTTATAAAGTGAGCTACAGTACCAAGTGAGCCTTGTCAGCTACAGTACCATGTACAGAGTTATAAAGTGAGCTACAGTACCAAGTGAGCAGTGTCCGCTACGGTACCATGTACAGAGCTATAAAGTGAGCTACAGTACCAAGTGAGCAGTGTCAGCTACAGTACCATGTACAGTTATAAAGTGAGCTACCGTCCCAAGAGAGCAGTGTCCGCTGCAGTACCATGTACAGAGTTATAAAGTGAGCTACAGTACCAAGTGAGCAGTGTCAGCTACAGTACCATGTACAGAGTTATAAAGTGAGCTACAGTACCAAGTGAGCAGTGTCAGTTACAGTACCATGTACAGAGCTATAAAATGAGCTACAGTACCAAGTGAGCAGTGTCCGCTACGGTACCATGTACAGAGCTATAAAGTGAGCTACAGTACCAAGTGAGCAGTGTCAGCTACAGTACCATGTACAGTTATAAAGTGAGCTACATGACCAAGTGAGCAGTGTCAGTTACAGTACCATGTACAGAGTTATAAAGTGAGCTACAGTACCAAGTGAGCAGTGTCAGTTTCAGTACCATGTACAGAGTTATAAAGTGAGCTACAGTACCAAGTGAGCAGTGTCCGCTACGGTACCACGTACAGAGCTACAAAGTGAGCTACAGTACTAAGAGAGCAGTGTCTGCTACAGTGCCATGTACAGAGTTATAACGTGAGCTACAGTACCAAGTGAGCAGTGTCAGCTACAGTACCATGTACAGAGTTATAAAGTGAGCTACAGTACCAAGTGAGCAGTGTCAGTTACAGTACCATGTACAGAGTTCTAAAGTGAGCTACAGTACCAAGTGAGCCTTGTCAGCTACAGTACCATGTACAGAGTTATAAAGTGAGCTACAGTACCAAGTGAGCAGTGTCCGCTACGGTACCATGTACAGAGCTATAAAGTGAGCTACAGTACCAAGTGAGCAGTGTCAGCTACAGTACCATGTACAGTTATAAAGTGAGCTACCGTCCCAAGAGAGCAGTGTCCGCTGCAGTACCATGTACAGAGTTATAAAGTGAGCTACAGTACCAAGTGAGCAGTGTCAGCTACAGTACCATGTACAGAGTTATAAAGTGAGCTACAGTACCAAGTGAGCAGTGTCAGTTACAGTACCATGTACAGAGCTATAAAATGAGCTACAGTACCAAGTGAGCAGTGTCCGCTACGGTACCATGTACAGAGCTATAAAGTGAGCTACAGTACCAAGTGAGCAGTGTCAGCTACAGTACCATGTACAGTTATAAAGTGAGCTACAGTACCAAGTGAGCAGTGTCAGTTACAGTACCATGTACAGAGTTATAAAGTGAGCTACAGTACCAAGTGAGCAGTGTCAGTTTCAGTACCATGTACAGAGTTATAAAGTGAGCTACAGTACCAAGTGAGCAGTGTCTGCTACGGTACCACGTACAGAGCTACAAAGTGAGCTACAGTACTAAGAGAGCAGTGTCTGCTACAGTACCATGTACAGAGTTATAACGTGAGCTACAGTACCAAGTGAGCAGTGTCAGCTACAGTACCATGTACAGAGTTATAAAGTGAGCTACAGTACCAAGTGAGCAGTGTCAGTTACAGTACCATGTACAGAGTTCTAAAGTGAGCTACAGTACCAAGTGAGCAGTGTCAGTTACAGTACCATGTACAGAGTTATAAAGTGAGCTACAGTACCAAGTGAGCAGTGTCTGCTACGGTACCATGTACAGAGTTATAAAGTGAGATACAGTACCAAGTGAGCAGTGTCAGTTACAGTACAATGTACAGAGTTCTAAAGTGAGCTACAGTACTAAGTGAGCAGTATCAGTTACAGTGCCATGTTAAGTTATAAAGTGAGCTACAGTACCAAGTGAGCAGCGTCCGCTACAGTACCATGTAAAGAGTTATAAAGTGAGCTACAGTACCAAGTGAGCAGTGTCCGCTACGGTACCATGTACAGAGTTATAAAGTGAGATACAGTACCAAGTGAGCAGTGTCAGTTACAGTACCATGTACAGAGTTCTAAAGTGAGCTACAGTACTAAGTGAGCAGTGTCAGTTACAGTGCCATGTTAAGTTATAAAGTGAGCTACAGTACCAAGTGAGCAGCGTCCGCTACAGTACCATGTACAGAGTTATAAAGTGAGCTACAGTACCAAGTGAGCAGTGTCCGCTACGGTACCATGTACAGAGCTATAAAGTGAGCTACAGTACTAAGAGAGCAGTGTCTGCTACAGTACCATGTATAGAGTTATAAAGTGAGCTACAGTACCAAGTGAGCAGTGTCAGCTACAGTACCATGTACAGAGTTATAAAGTGAGCTACAGTACCAAGTGAGCAGTGTCAGTTACAGTACCATGTACAGAGTTATAAAGTGAGCTACAGTACCAAGTGAGCAGTGTCTGCTACGGTACCATGTACAGAGTTATAAAGTGAGATACAGTACCAAGTGAGCAGTGTCAGTTACAGTACCATGTACAGAGTTCTAAAGTGAGCTACAGTACTAAGTGAGCAGTGTCAGCTACAGTACCATGTACAGAGTTATAAAGTGAGCTACAGTACCAAGTGAGCAGTGTCAGTTACAGTACCATGTACAGAGTTATAAAGTGAGCTACAGTACCAAGTGAGCAGTGTCTGCTACGGTACCATGTACAGAGTTATAAAGTGAGATACAGTACCAAGTGAGCAGTGTCAGTTACAGTACAATGTACAGAGTTCTAAAGTGAGCTACAGTACTAAGTGAGCAGTATCAGTTACAGTGCCATGTTAAGTTATAAAGTGAGCTACAGTACCAAGTGAGCAGCGTCCGCTACAGTACCATGTAAAGAGTTATAAAGTGAGCTACAGTACCAAGTGAGCAGTGTCCGCTACGGTACCATGTACAGAGTTATAAAGTGAGCTACAGTGCCAAGTGAGCAGTGTCAGTTACAGTACCATGTACAGTTATAATGTGAGCTACAGTACCAAGTGAGCAGTGTCCGCTACGGTACCATTTACAGAGTTATACAGTGAGCTACAGTACCAAGTGAGCAGTGTCAGCTACAGTACCATGTACAGTTATAAAGTGAGCTACAGTACCAAGTGAGCAGTGTCAGTTACTGTACCATGTACAGAGTTATAAAGTGAGCTACAGTACCAAATGAGCAGTGTCCGCTACGGTACCATGTACAGAGCTATAAAGTGAGCTACAGTACCAAGTGAGCAGTGTCAGCTACAGTACCATGTACAGTTATAAAGTTAGCTACAGTACCAAGAGAGCAGTGTTCGCTACAGTACTATGTACAGAGTTATAAAGTGAGCTATAGTACCAAGTGAGCAGTGTCACCTACAGTACCATGTACAGAGTTATAAAGTGAGCTACAGTACCAAGTGAGCAGTGTCAGTTACAGTACCATGTACAGAGTTATAAAGTGAGCTACAGTACCAAGCGAGCAGCGTCCGCTACGGTACCATGTACAGAGCTATAAAGTGAGCTATATTACCAAGTGAGCAGTGTCAGCTACAGTACCATGTACAGAGTTATAAAGTGAGCTACAGTACCAAGTGAGCAGTGTCCGCTACGGTACCATGTACAGAGTTATAAAGTGAGCTACAGTACCAAGTGAGCAGTGTCAGTTACAGTGCCATGTACAGAGTTATAAAGTGAGCTACAGTACCAAGTGAGCAGTGTCAGTTAAGGTACCATGTACAGAGTTATAAAGTGAGCTACAGTACCAAGTGAGCAGTGTCAGCTACAGTACCATGTACAAAGTTATAAAGTGAGCTACAGTACCAAGTGAGCAGTGTCAGTTACAGTACCATGTACAGAGTTATAAAGTGAGCTACAGTACCAAGCGAGCAGCGTCCGCTACGGTTCCATGTACAGAGCTATAAAGTGAGCTATAGTACCAAGTGAGCAGTGTCAGCTACAGTACCATGTACAGAGTTATAAAGTGAGCTACAGTACCAAGTGAGCAGTGTCCGCTACGGTACCATGTACAGAGTTATAAAGTGAGCTACAGTACCAAGTGAGCAGTGTCAGTTACAGTGCCATGTACAGAGTTATAAAGTGAGCTACAGTACCAAGTGAGCAGTGTCAGTTAAGGTACCATGTACAGAGTTATAAAGTGAGCTACAGTACCAAGTGAGCAGTGTCAGCTACAGTGCCATGTACAGAGTTATAAAGTGAGCTACAGTACCAAGTGACCAGTGTCAGATACAGTACCATGTACAAAGTTATAAGGTGAGCTACAGTACCAAGTGAGCAGTGTCCGCTACAGTACCATGTACAGAGTTATAAAGTGAGCTACAGTACCAAATGAGCAGTGTCCGCTACGGTACCATGTACAGAGCTATAAAGTAAGCTACAGTACCAAGTGAGCAGTGTCAGCTACAGTACCATGTACAGTTATAAAGTGAGCTACAGTACCAAGAGAGCAGTGTTCGCTACAGTACTATGTACAGAGTTATAAAGTGAGCTATAGTACCAAGTGAGCAGTGTCACCTACAGTACCATGTACAGAGTTATAAAGTGAGCTACAGTACCAAGTGAGCAGTGTCCGCTACGGTACCATGTACAGAGTTATAAAGTGAGCTACAGTACCAAGTGAGCAGTGTCAGTTACAGTGCCATGTACAGAGTTATAAAGTGAGCTACAGTACCAAGTGAGCAGTGTCAGTTAAGGTACCATGTACAGAGTTATAAAGTGAGCTACAGTACCAAGTGAGCAGTGTCAGCTACAGTGCCATGTACAGAGTTATAAAGTGAGCTACAGTACCAAGTGACCAGTGTCAGATACAGTACCATGTACAAAGTTATAAGGTGAGCTACAGTCCAAGTGAGCAGTGTCCGCTACAGTACCATGGAACAGAGTTATAAAGTGAGCTACAGTACCAAGTGAGCAGCGTCAGTTACAGGACCATGTACAGAGTTATAAAGTGAGCTACAGTACCAAGTGAGCAGTGTCAGCTACAGTACCATGTACAGAGTTATAAAGTGAGTTAAGGTACCAAGTGAGCAGTGTCAGTTACAGTACCATGTACAGAGTTATAAAGTGAGCTACAGTACCAAGTGAGCAGTGTCCGCTACGGTACCATGTACAGAGCTATAAAGTGAGCTACAGTACCAAGTGAGCAGTGTCAGCTACAGTACCATGTACAGTTATAAAGTGAGCTACCGTACCAAGAGAGCAGTGTCCGCTGCAGTACCATGTACAGAGTTATAAAGTGAGCTACAGTACCAAGTGAGCAGTGTCAGCTACAGGACCATGTACAGAGTTATAAAGTGAGCTACAGTACCAAGTGAGCAGTGTCAGTTACAGTACCATGTACAGAGCTATAAAATGAGCTACAGTACCAAGTGAGCAGTGTCCGCTACGGTACCATGTACAGAGCTATAAAGTGAGCTACAGTACCAAGTGAGCAGTGTCAGCTACTGTACCATGTACAGTTATAAAGTGAGCTACAGTACCAAGTGAGCAGTGTCAGTTACAGTACCATGTACAGAGTTATAAAGTGAGCTACAGTACCAAGTGAGCAGTCTCAGTTTCAGTACCATGTACAGAGTTATAAAGTGAGCTACAGTACCAAGTGAGCAGTGTCCGCTACGGTACCATGTACAGAGCTACAAAGTGAGCTACAGTACTAAGAGAGCAGTGTCTGCTACAGTACCATGTACAGAGTTATAACGTGAGCTACAGTACCAAGTGAGCAGTGTCAGCTACAGTACCATGTACAGAGTTATAAAGTGAGCTACAGTACCAAGTGAGCAGTGTCAGTTACAGTACCATGTACAGAGTTCTAAAGTGAGCTACAGTACCAAGTGAGCAGTGTCCGCTACGGTACCATGTACAGAGTTATAAAGTGAGATACAGTACCAAGTGAGCAGTGTCAGTTACAGTACCATGTACAGAGCAATAAAATGAGCTACAGTACTAAGTGAGCAGTATCAGTTACAGTGCCATGTTAAGTTATAAAGTGAGCTACAGTACCAAGTGAGCAGCGTCCGCTACAGTACCATGTACAGAGTTATAAAGTGAGCTACAGTACCAAGTGAGCAGTGTCCGCTACGGTACCATGTACAGAGCTATAAAGTGAGCTACAGTACTAAGAGAGCAGTGTCTGCTACAGTACCATGTATAGAGTTATAACGTGGGCTACCGTACCAAGTGAGCAGTGTCAGCTACAGTACCATGTACAGAGTAAGAAAGTGAGCTACAGTACCAAGTGAGCAGTGTCAGTTACAGTACCATGTACAGAGTTATAAAGTGAGCTACAGTACCAAGTGAGCAGTGTCTGCTACGGTACCATGTACAGAGTTATAAAGTGAGATACAGTACCAAGTGAGCAGTGTCAGTTACAGTACCATGTACAGAGTTCTAAAGTGAGCTACAGTACTAAGTGAGCAGTATCAGTTACAGTGCCATGTTAAGTTATAAAGTGAGCTATAGTACCAAGTGAGCAGTGTCACCTACAGTACCATGTACAGAGTTATAAAGTGAGCTACAGTACCAAGTGAGCAGTGTCAGTTACAGTGCCATGTACAGAGTTATAAAGTGAGCTACAGTACCAAGTGAGCAGTGTCAGTTAAGGTACCATGTACAGAGTTATAAAGTGAGCTACAGTACCAAGTGAGCAGTGTCAGCTACAGTGCCATGTACAGAGTTATAAAGTGAGCTACAGTACCAAGTGACCAGTGTCAGATACAGTACCATGTACAAAGTTATAAGGTGAGCTACAGTCCAAGTGAGCAGTGTCCGCTACAGTACCATGGAACAGAGTTATAAAGTGAGCTACAGTACCAAGTGAGCAGCGTCAGTTACAGTACCATGTACAGAGTTATAAAGTGAGTTAAGGTACCAAGTGAGCAGTGTCAGTTACAGGACCATGTACAGAGTTATAAAGTGAGCTACAGTACCAAGTGAGCAGTGTCAGCTACAGTACCATGTACAGAGTTATAAAGTGAGTTAAGGTACCAAGTGAGCAGTGTCAGTTACAGTACCATGTACAGAGTTATAAAGTGAGCTACAGTACCAAGTGAGCAGTGTCAGCTACAGTACCATGTACAGAGTTATAAAGTGAGCTACAGTACCAAGTGAGCAGTGTCCGCTACGGTACCATGTACAGAGCTATAAAGTGAGCTACAGTACCAAGTGAGCAGTGTCAGCTACAGTACCATGTACAGTTACAAAGTGAGCTACCGTACCAAGAGAGCAGTGTCCGCTGCAGTACCATGTACAGTTATAAAGTGAGCTACAGTACCAAGTGAGCAGTGTCAGCTACAGTACCATGTACAGAGTTATAAAGTGAGCTACAGTACCAAGTGAGCAGTGTCAGTTACAGTACCATGTACAGAGCTATAAAATGAGCTACAGTACCAAGTGAGCAGTGTCCGCTACGGTACCATGTACAGAGCTATAAAGTGAGCTACAGTACCAAGTGAGCAGTGTCAGCTACTGTACCATGTACAGTTATAAAGTGAGCTACAGTACCAAGTGAGCAGTGTCAGTTACAGTACCATGTACAGAGTTATAAAGTGAGCTACAGTACCAAGTGAGCAGTCTCAGTTTCAGTACCATGTACAGAGTTATAAAGTGAGCTACAGTACCAAGTGAGCAGTGTCCGCTACGGTACCATGTACAGAGCTACAAAGTGAGCTACAGTACTAAGAGAGCAGTGTCTGCTACAGTACCATGTACAGAGTTTTAACGTGAGCTACAGTACCAAGTGAGCAGTGTCAGCTACAGTACCATGTACAGAGTTATAAAGTGAGCTACAGTACCAAGTGAGCAGTGTCAGTTACAGTACCATGTACAGAGTTCTAAAGTGAGCTACAGTACCAAGTGAGCAGTGTCCGCTACGGTACCATGTACAGAGTTATAAAGTGAGATAGAGTACCAAGTGAGCAGTGTCAGTTACAGTACCATGTACAGAGTTCTAAAGTGAGCTACAGTACTAAGTGAGCAGTGTCAGTTACAGTGCCATGTTAAGTTATAAAGTGAGCTACAGTACCAAGTGAGCAGTGTCCGCTACAGTACCATGTACAGAGTTATAAAGTGAGCTACAGTACCAAGTGAGCAGTGTCCGCTACGGTACCATGTACAGAGCTATAAAGTGAGCTACAGTACTAAGAGAGCAGTGTCTGCTACAGTACCATGTATAGAGTTATAACGTGGGCTACCGTACCAAGTGAGCAGTGTCAGCTACAGTACCATGTACAGAGTTAGAAAGTGAGCTACAGTACCAAGTGAGCAGTGTCAGTTACAGTACCATGTACAGAGTTATAAAGTGAGCTACAGTACCAAGTGAGCAGTGTCCGCTACAGTACCATGTACAGAGTTATAAAGTGAGATACAGTACCAAGTGAGCAGTGTCAGTTACAGTACCATGTACAGAGTTCTAAAGTGAGCTACAGTACTAAGTGAGCAGTATCAGTTACAGTGCCATGTTAAGTTATAAAGTGAGCTACAGTACCAAGTGAGCAGCATCCGCTACAGTACCATGTACAGAGTTATAAAGTGAGCTACAGTACCAAGTGAGCAGTGTCTGCTACGGTACCATGTACAGAGTTATAAAGTGAGCTACAGTGCCAAGTGAGCAGTGTCAGTTACAGTACCATGTACAGAGTTCTAAAGTGAGCTACAGTACTAAGTGAGCAGTGTCAGTTACAGTGCCATGTTAAGTTATAAAGTGAGCTACAGTACCAAGTGAGCAGCGTCCGCTACAGTACCATGTACAGAGTTACAAAGTGAGCTACAGTACCAAGTGAGCAGTGTCCGCTACGGTACCATGTACAGAGTTATAAAGTGAGCTACAGTACCAAGTGAGCAGTGTCAGTTAAGGTACCATGTACAGAGTTATAAAGTGAGCTACAGTACCAAGTTAGCAGTGTCAGCTACAGTGCCATGTACAGAGTTATAAAGTGAGCTACAGTACCAAGTGACCAGTGTCAGATACAGTACCATGTACAAAGTTATAATGTGAGCTACAGTACCAAGTGAGCAGTGTCCGCTACAGTACCATGGAACAGAGTTATAACGTGAGCTACAGTACCAAGTGAGCAGCGTCCGCTACAGTACCATGTACAGAGTTATAAAGTGAGCTACAGTACCAAGTGAGCAGTGTCAGTTACAGTACCATGTACAGAGTTATAAAGTGAGCTACAGTACCAAGTGAGCCTTGTCAGCTACAGTACCATGTACAGAGTTATAAAGTGAGCTACAGTACCAAGTGAGCAGTGTCCGCTACGGTACCATGTACAGAGCTATAAAGTGAGCTACAGTACCAAGTGAGCAGTGTCAGCTACGGTACCATGTACAGAGTTCTAAAGTGAGCTACAGTACCAAGTGAGCAGTGTCAGTTACAGTGCCATGTACAGAGTTATAAAGTGAGCTACAGTACCAAGTGAGCAGTGTCAGTTACAGTACCATGTACAGAGCTATAAAATGAGCTACAGTACCAAGTGAGCAGTGTCCGCTACGGTACCATGTACAGAGCTATAAAGTGAGCTACAGTACCAAGTGAGCAGTGTCAGCTACTGTACCATGTACAGTTATAAAGTGAGCTACAGTACCAAGTGAGCAGTGTCAGTTACAGTACCATGTACAGAGTTATAAAGTGAGCTACAGTACCAAGTGAGCAGTCTCAGTTTCAGTACCATGTACAGAGTTATAAAGTGAGCTACAGTACCAAGTGAGCAGTGTCCGCTACGGTACCATGTACAGAGCTACAAAGTGAGCTACAGTACTAAGAGAGCAGTGTCTGCTACAGTACCATGTACAGAGTTATAACGTGAGCTACAGTACCAAGTGAGCAGTGTCAGCTACAGTACCATGTACAGAGTTATAAAGTGAGCTACAGTACCAAGTGAGCAGTGTCAGTTACAGTACCATGTACAGAGTTCTAAAGTGAGCTACAGTACCAAGTGAGCAGTGTCCGCTACGGTACCATGTACAGAGTTATAAAGTGAGATACAGTACCAAGTGAGCAGTGTCAGTTACAGTACCATGTACAGAGTTCTAAAGTGAGCTACAGTACTAAGTGAGCAGTGTCAGTTACAGTGCCATGTTAAGTTATAAAGTGAGCTACAGTACCAAGTGAGCAGCGTCCGCTACAGTACCATGTACAGAGTTATAAAGTGAGCTACAGTACCAAGTGAGCAGTGTCCGCTACGGTACCATGTACAGAGCTATAAAGTGAGCTACAGTACTAAGAGAGCAGTGTCTGCTACAGTACCATGTATAGAGTTATAACGTGGGCTACCGTACCAAGTGAGCAGTGTCAGCTACAGTACCATGTACAGAGTTAGAAAGTGAGCTACAGTACCAAGTGAGCAGTGTCAGTTACAGTACCATGTACAGAGTTATAAAGTGAGCTACAGTACCAAGTGAGCAGTGTCCGCTACGGTACCATGTACAGAGTTATAAAGTGAGATACAGTACCAAGTGAGCAGTATCAGTTACAGTGCCATGTTAAGTTATAAAGTGAGCTACAGTACCAAGTGAGCAGCGTCCGCTACAGTACCATGTACAGAGTTATAAAGTGAGCTACAGTACCAAGTGAGCAGTGTCTGCTACGGTACCATGTACAGAGTTATAAAGTGAGCTACAGTGCCAAGTGAGCAGTGTCAGTTACAGTACCATGTACAGAGTTATAATGTGAGCTACAGTACCAAGTGAGCAGTGTCCGCTACGGTACCATTTACAGAGTTATACAGTGAGCTACAGTACCAAGTGAGCAGTGTCAGCTACAGTACCATGTACAGTTATAAAGTGAGCTACAGTACCAAGTGAGCAGTGTCAGTTACTGTACCATGTACAGAGTTATCAAGTGAGCTACAGTACCAAATGAGCAGTGTCCGCTACGGTACCATGTACAGAGCTATAAAGTGAGCTACAGTACCAAGTGAGCAGTGTCAGCTACAGTACCATGCACAGTTATAAAGTGAGCTACAGTACCAAGAGAGCAGTGTTCGCTACAGTACTATGTACAGAGTTATAAAGTGAGCTATAGTACCAAGTGAGCAGTGTCACCTACAGTACCATGTACAGAGTTATAAAGTGAGCTACAGTACCAAGTGAGCAGTGTCAGTTACAGTACCATGTACAGAGTTATAAAGTGAGCTACAGTACCAAGTGAGCAGTGTCCGCTACGGTACCATGTACAGAGTTATAAAGTGAGCTACAGTACCAAGTGACCAGTGTCAGTTACAGTGCCATGTACAGAGTTATAAAGTGAGCTACAGTACCAAGTGAGCAGTGTCAGTTAAGGTACCATGTACAGAGTTATAAAGTGAGCTACAGTACCAAGTGAGCAGTGTCAGCTACAGTGCCATGTACAGAGTTATAAAGTGAGCTACAGTACCAAGTGACCAGTGTCAGATACAGTACCATGTACAAAGTTATAAGGTGAGCTACAGTACCAAGTGAGCAGTGTCCGCTACAGTACCATGGAACAGAGTTATAAAGTGAGCTACAGTACCAAGAGAGCAGTGTTCGCTACAGTACTATGTACAGAGTTATAAAGTGAGCTATAGTACCAAGTGAGCAGTGTCACCTGCAGTACCATGTACAGAGTTATAAAGTGAGCTACAGTACCAAGTGAGCAGTGTCCGCTACGGTACCATGTACAGAGTTATAAAGTGAGCTACAGTACCAAGTGAGCAGTGTCATTTACAGTGCCATGTACAGAGTTATAAAGTGAGCTACAGTACCAAGTGAGCAGTGTCAGTTAAGGTACCATGTACAGAGTTATAAAGTGAGCTACAGTACCAAGTGAGCAGTGTCAGCTACAGTGCCATGTACAGAGTTATAAAGTGAGCTACAGTACCAAGTGACCAGTGTCAGATACAGTACCATGTACAAAGTTATAAGGTGAGCTACAGTCCAAGTGAGCAGTGTCCGCTACAGTACCATGGAACAGAGTTATAAAGTGAGCTACAGTACCAAGTGAGCAGCGTCCGCTACGGTACCATGTACAGAGTTATAAAGTGAGCTACAGTACCAAGTGAGCAGTGTCAGTTACAGTACCATGTACAGAGTTATAAAGTGAGTTAAGGTACCAAGTGAGCAGTGTCAGTTACAGTACCATGTACAGAGTTATAAAGTGAGCTACAGTACCAAGTGAGCACTGTCAGCTACAGTACCATGGACAGAGCTATAAAGTGAGCTACAGTACCAAGTGAGCAGTGTCAGCTACAGTACCATGTACAGTTATAAAGTGAGCTACCGTACCAAGAGAGCAGTGTCAGCTGCAGTACCATGTACAGAGTTATAAAGTGAGCTACAGTACCAAGTGAGCAGTGTCAGCTACAGTACCATGTACAGAGTTATAAAGTGAGCTACAGTACCAAGTGAGCAGTGTCAGTTACAGTACCATGTACAGAGCTATAAAATGAGCTACAGTACCAAGTGAGCAGTGTCCGCTACGGTACCATGTACAGAGCTATAAAGTGAGCTACAGTACCAAGTGAGCAGTGTCAGCTACAGTACCATGTACAGTTATAAAGTGAGCTACAGTACCAAGTGAGCAGTGTCAGTTACAGTACCATGTACAGAGTTATAAAGTGAGCTACAGTACCAAGTGAGCAGTGTCTGCTACAGTACCATGTACAGAGTTATAAAGTGAGCTACAGTACCAAGTGAGCAGCGTCCGCTACGGTACCATGTACAGAGCTATAAAGTGAGCTACAGTACCAAGTGAGCAGTGTCAGCTACAGTACCATGTACAGTTATAAAGTGAGCTACAGTACCAAGTGAGCAGTGTCAGTTACAGTACCATGTACAGAGTTATAAAGTGAGCTAAAGTACCAAGTGAGCAGTGTCAGTTTCAGTACCATGTACAGAGTTATAAAGTGAGCTACAGTACCAAGTGAGCAGTGTCCGCTATGGTACCATGTACAGAGCTACAAAGTGAGCTACAGTACTAAGAGAGCAGTGTCTGCTACAGTACCATGTACAGAGTTATAACGTGAGCTACAGTACCAAGTGAGCAGTGTCAGCTACAGTACCATGTACAGAGTTATAAAGTGAGCTACAGTACCAAGTGAGCAGTGTCAGTTACAGTACCATGTACAGAGTTCTAAAGTGAGCTACAGTACCAAGTGAGCAGTGTCCGCTACGGTACCATGTACAGAGTTATAAAGTGAGATACAGTACCAATTGAGCAGTGTCAGTTACAGTACCATGTACAGAGTTCTAAAGTGAGCTACAGTACTAAGTGAGCAGTGTCAGTTACAGTGCCATGTTAAGTTATAAAGTGAGCTACAGTACCAAGTGAGCAGCGTTCGCTACAGTACCATGTACAGAGTTATGAAGTGAGCTACAGTACCAAGTGAGCAGTGTCCGCTACGGTACCATGTACAGAGCTATAAAGTGAGCTACAGTACTAAGAGAGCAGTGTCTGCTACAGTACCATGTATAGAGTTATAACGTGAGCTACCGTACCAAGTGAGCAGTGTCAGCTACAGTACCATGTACAGAGTTAGAAAGTGAGCTACAGTACCAAGTGAGCAGTGTCAGTTACAGTACCATGTACAGAGTTATAAAGTGAGCTACAGTACCAAGTGAGCAGTGTCCGCTACGGTTCCATGTACAGAGTTATAAAGTGAGATACAGTACCAAGTGAGCAGTGTCAGTTACAGTACCATGTACAGAGTTCTAAAGTGAGCTACAGTACTAAGTGAGCAGTATCAGTTACAGTGCCATGTTAAGTTATAAAGTGAGCTACAGTACCAAGTGAGCAGCGTCCGCTAAAGTACCATGTACAGAGTTATAAAGTGAGCTACAGTACCAAGTGAGCAGTGTCTGCTACGGTACCATGTACAGGGTTATAAAGTGAGCTACAGTGCCAAGTGAGCAGTGTCAGTTACAGTACCATGTACAGAGTTATAATGTGAGCTACAGTACCAAGTGAGCAGTGTCCGCTACGGTACCATTTACAGAGTTATACAGTGAGCTACAGTACCAAGTGAGCAGTGTCAGCTACAGTACCATGTACAGTTATAAAGTGAGCTACAGTACCAAGTGAGCAGTGTCAGTTACTGTACCATGTACAGAGTTATCAAGTGAGCTACAGTACCAAATGAGCAGTGTCCGCTACGGTACCATGTACAGAGCTATAAAGTGAGCTACAGTACCAAGTGAGCAGTGTCAGCTACAGTACCATGTACAGTTATAAAGTGAGCTACAGTACCAAGAGAGCAGTGTTCGCTACAGTACTATGTACAGAGTTATAAAGTGAGCTATAGTACCAAGTGAGCAGTGTCCGCTACGGTACCATGTACAGAGTTATAAAGTGAGCTACAGTACGAAGTGACCAGTGTCAGTTACAGTGCCATGTACAGAGTTATAAAGTGAGCTACAGTACCAAGTGAGCAGTGTCAGTTAAGGTACCATGTACAGAGTTATAAAGTGAGCTACAGTACCAAGTGAGCAGTGTCAGCTGCAGTGCCATGTACAGAGTTATAAAGTGAGCTACAGTACCAAGTGACCAGTGTCAGATACAGTACCATGTACAAAGTTATAAGGTGAGCTACAGTACCAAGTGAGCAGTGTCCGCTACAGTACCATGGAACAGAGTTATAAAGTGAGCTACAGTACCAAGTGAGCAGCGTCCGCTACGGTACCATGTACAGAGTTATAAAGTGAGCTACAGTACCAAGTGAGCAGTGTCAGTTACAGTACCATGTACACAGTTATAAAGTGAGTTACAGTACCAAGTGAGCAGTGTCAGTTACAGTACCATGTACAGAGTTATAAAGTGAGCTACAGTACCAAGTGAGCAGTGTCAGCTACAGTACCATGTACAGAGTTATAAAGTGAGCTACAGTACCAAGTGAGCAGTGTCCGCTACGGTACCATGTACAGAGCTATAAAGTGAGCTACAGTACCAAGTGAGCAGTGTCAGCTACAGTACCATGTACAGTTATAAAGTGAGCTACCGTACCAAGAGAGCAGTGTCCGCTGCAGTACCATGTACAGAGTTATAAAGTGAGCTACAGTACCAAGTGAGCAGTGTCAGCTACAGTACCATTTACAGAGTTATAAAGTGAGCTACAGTACCAAGTGAGCAGTGTCAGCTACAGTGCCATGTACAGAGTTATAAAGTGAGCTACATTACCAAGTGACCAGTGTCAGATACAGTACCATGTACAAAGTTATAAGGTGAGCTACAGTACCAAGTGAGCAGTGTCCGCTACAGTACCATGGAACAGAGTTATAAAGTGAGCTAAAGTACCAAGTGAGCAGTGTCCGCTACGGTACCATGTACAGAGTTATAAAGTGACCTACAGTACCAAGTGAGCAGTGTCAGTTACAGTACCATGTACAGAGTTATAAAGTGAGCTACAGTACCAAGTGTGCAGGGTCCGCTACGGTACCATGTACAGAGCTATAAAGTGAGCTACAGTACCAAGTGAGCAGTGTCAGCTACAGTACCATGTACAGAGTTATAAAGTGAGCTACAGTACCAAGTGAGCAGGGTCCGCTACGGTACCATGTACAGAGCTATAAAGTGAGCTACAGTACCAAGTGAGCAGTGTCAGCTACAGTACCATGTACAGTTATAAAGTGAGCTACCGTACCAAGAGAGCAGTGTCCGCTGCAGTACCATGTACAGAGTTATAAAGTGAGCTACAATACCAAGTGAGCAGTGTCAGCTACAGTTCCATGTACAGAGTTATAAAGTGAGCTACAGTACCAAATGAGCAGTGTCAGTTACAGTACCATGTATAGAGCTATAAAGTGAGCTACAGTACCAAGTGAGCAGTGTCCGCTCCGGTACCATGTACAGAGCTATAAAGTGAGCTACAGTACAAAGTGAGCAGTGTCAGCTACAGTACCATGTACAGTTATAAAGTGAGCTACAGTACCAAGTGAGCAGTGTCAGTTACAGTACCATGTACAGAGTTATAAAGTGACCTACAGTACCAAGTGAGCAGTGTCAGTTTCAGTACCATGTACAGAGTTATAAAGTGAGCTACAGTACCAAGTGAGCAGTGTCCGCTACGGTACCATGTACAGAGCAATAAAGTGAGCTAAAGTACTAAGAGAGCAGTGTCTGCTACAGTACCATGTATAGAGTTATAACGTGAGCTACAGTACCAAGTGAGCAGTGTCAGCTACAGTACCATGTACAGTTATAAAGTGAGCTACAGTACCAAGTGAGCAGTGTCAGTTACAGTACCATGTACAGAGTTATAAAGTGAGCTACAGTACCAAGTGAGCAGTGTCCGCTACGGTACCATGTAAAGAGTTATAAAGTGAGATACAGTACCAAGTGAGAAGTGTCAGTTACAGTACCATGTACAGAGTTCTAAAGTGAGCTACAGTACTAAGTGAGCAGTTTCAGTTACAGTGCCATGTTAAGTTATAAAGTGAGCTACAGTACCAAGTGAGCAGTGTCCGCTACAGTACCATGTACAGTTATAAAGTGAGCTACAGTACCAAGTGAGCAGTGTCAGTTACCGTACCATGTACAGAGTTATAACGTGAGCTACAGTACCAAGTGAGCAGTGTCAGCTACAGTACCATGTACAGAGTTATAAAGTGAGCTACAGTACCAAGTGAGCAGTGTCAGTTACAGTACCATGTACAGAGTTCTAAAGTGAGCTACAGTACCAAGTGAGCAGTGTCCGCTACGGTACCATGTACAGAGTTATAAAGTGAGATACAGTACCAAGTGAGCAGTGTCAGTTACAGTACCATGTACAGAGTTCTAAAGTGAGCTACAGTACTAAGTGAGCAGTGTCAGTTACAGTGCCATGTTAAGTTATAAAGTGAGCTACAGTACCAAGTGAGCAGCGTCCGCTACAGTACCATGTACAGAGTTATAAAGTGAGCTACAGTACCAAGTGAGCAGTGTCCGCTACGGTACCATGTACAGAGCTATAAAGTGAGCTACAGTACTAAGAGAGCAGTGTCTGCTACAGTACCATGTATAGAGTTATAACGTGGGCTACCGTACCAAGTGAGCAGTGTCAGCTACAGTACCATGTACAGAGTTAGAAAGTGAGCTACAGTACCAAGTGAGCAGTGTCAGTTACAGTACCATGTACAGAGTTATAAAGTGAGCTACAGTACCAAGTGAGCAGTGTCCGCTACGGTACCATGTACAGAGTTATAAAGTGAGATACAGTACCAAGTGAGCAGTATCAGTTACAGTGCCATGTTAAGTTATAAAGTGAGCTACAGTACCAAGTGAGCAGCGTCCGCTACAGTACCATGTACAGAGTTATAAAGTGAGCTACAGTACCAAGTGAGCAGTGTCTGCTACGGTACCATGTACAGAGTTATAAAGTGAGCTACAGTGCCAAGTGAGCAGTGTCAGTTACAGTACCATGTACAGAGTTATAATGTGAGCTACAGTACCAAGTGAGCAGTGTCCGCTACGGTACCATTTACAGAGTTATACAGTGAGCTACAGTACCAAGTGAGCAGTGTCAGCTACAGTACCATGTACAGTTATAAAGTGAGCTACAGTACCAAGTGAGCAGTGTCAGTTACTGTACCATGTACAGAGTTATCAAGTGAGCTACAGTACCAAATGAGCAGTGTCCGCTACGGTACCATGTACAGAGCTATAAAGTGAGCTACAGTACCAAGTGAGCAGTGTCAGCTACAGTACCATGCACAGTTATAAAGTGAGCTACAGTACCAAGAGAGCAGTGTTCGCTACAGTACTATGTACAGAGTTATAAAGTGAGCTATAGTACCAAGTGAGCAGTGTCACCTACAGTACCATGTACAGAGTTATAAAGTGAGCTACAGTACCAAGTGAGCAGTGTCAGTTACAGTACCATGTACAGAGTTATAAAGTGAGCTACAGTACCAAGTGAGCAGTGTCCGCTACGGTACCATGTACAGAGTTATAAAGTGAGCTACAGTACCAAGTGACCAGTGTCAGTTACAGTGCCATGTACAGAGTTATAAAGTGAGCTACAGTACCAAGTGAGCAGTGTCAGTTAAGGTACCATGTACAGAGTTATAAAGTGAGCTACAGTACCAAGTGAGCAGTGTCAGCTACAGTGCCATGTACAGAGTTATAAAGTGAGCTACAGTACCAAGTGACCAGTGTCAGATACAGTACCATGTACAAAGTTATAAGGTGAGCTACAGTACCAAGTGAGCAGTGTCCGCTACAGTACCATGGAACAGAGTTATAAAGTGAGCTACAGTACCAAGTGAGCAGCGTCCGCTACGGTACCATGTACAGAGCTATAAAGTGAGCTACAGTACCAAGTGAGCAGTGTCAGCTACAGTACCATGTACAGTTATAAAGTGAGCTACAGTACCAAGAGAGCAGTGTTCGCTACAGTACTATGTACAGAGTTATAAAGTTAGCTATAGTACCAAGTGAGCAGTGTCACCTGCAGTACCATGTACAGAGTTATAAAGTGAGCTACAGTACCAAGTGAGCAGTGTCCGCTACGGTACCATGTACAGAGTTATAAAGTGAGCTACAGTACCAAGTGAGCAGTGTCATTTACAGTGCCATGTACAGAGTTATAAAGTGAGCTACAGTACCAAGTGAGCAGTGTCAGTTAAGGTACCATGTACAGAGTTATAAAGTGAGCTACAGTACCAAGTGAGCAGTGTCAGCTACAGTGCCATGTACAGAGTTATAAAGTGAGCTACAGTACCAAGTGACCAGAGTCAGATACAGTACCATGTACAAAGGTATAAGGTGAGCTACAGTCCAAGTGAGCAGTGTCCGCTACAGTACCATGGAACAGAGTTATAAAGTGAGCTACAGTACCAAGTGAGCAGCGTCCGCTACGGTACCATGTACAGAGTTATAAAGTGAGCTACAGTACCAAGTGAGCAGTGTCAGTTACAGTACCATGTACAGAGTTATAAAGTGAGTTAAGGTACCAAGTGAGCAGTGTCAGTTACAGTACCATGTACAGAGTTATAAAGTGAGCTACAGTACCAAGTGAGCAGTGTCAGCTACAGTACCATGGACAGAGCTATAAAGTGAGCTACAGTACCAAGTGAGCAGTGTCAGCTACAGTACCATGTACAGTTATAAAGTGAGCTACCGTACCAAGAGAGCAGTGTCAGCTGCAGTACCATGTACAGAGTTATAAAGTGAGCTACAGTACCAAGTGAGCAGTGTCAGCTACAGTACCATGTACAGAGTTATAAAGTGAGCTACAGTACCAAGTGAGCAGTGTCAGTTACAGTACCATGTACAGAGCTATAAAATGAGCTACAGTACCAAGTGAGCAGTGTCCGCTACGGTACCATGTACAGAGCTATAAAGTGAGCTACAGTACCAAGTGAGCAGTGTCAGCTACAGTACCATGTACAGTTATAAAGTGAGCTACAGTACCAAGTGAGCAGTGTCAGTTACAGTACCATGTACAGAGTTATAAAGTGAGCTACAGTACCAAGTGAGCAGTGTCTGCTACAGTACCATGTACAGAGTTATAAAGTGAGCTACAGTACCAAGTGAGCAGCGTCCGCTACGGTACCATGTACAGAGCTATAAAGTGAGCTACAGTACCAAGTGAGCAGTGTCAGCTACAGTACCATGTACAGTTATAAAGTGAGCTACAGTACCAAGTGAGCAGTGTCAGTTACAGTACCATGTACAGAGTTATAAAGTGAGCTAAAGTACCAAGTGAGCAGTGTCAGTTTCAGTACCATGTACAGAGTTATAAAGTGAGCTACAGTACCAAGTGAGCAGTGTCCGCTATGGTACCATGTACAGAGCTACAAAGTGAGCTACAGTACTAAGAGAGCAGTGTCTGCTACAGTACCATGTACAGAGTTATAACGTGAGCTACAGTACCAAGTGAGCAGTGTCAGCTACAGTACCATGTACAGAGTTATAAAGTGAGCTACAGTACCAAGTGAGCAGTGTCAGTTACAGTACCATGTACAGAGTTCTAAAGTGAGCTACAGTACCAAGTGAGCAGTGTCCGCTACGGTACCATGTACAGAGTTATAAAGTGAGATACAGTACCAATTGAGCAGTGTCAGTTACAGTACCATGTACAGAGTTCTAAAGTGAGCTACAGTACTAAGTGAGCAGTGTCAGTTACAGTGCCATGTTAAGTTATAAAGTGAGCTACAGTACCAAGTGAGCAGCGTCCGCTACAGTACCATGTACAGAGTTATGAAGTGAGCTACAGTACCAAGTGAGCAGTGTCCGCTACGGTACCATGTACAGAGCTATAAAGTGAGCTACAGTACTAAGAGAGCAGTGTCTGCTACAGTACCATGTATAGAGTTATAACGTGAGCTACCGTACCAAGTGAGCAGTGTCAGCTACAGTACCATGTACAGAGTTAGAAAGTGAGCTACAGTACCAAGTGAGCAGTGTCAGTTACAGTACCATGTACAGAGTTATAAAGTGAGCTACAGTACCAAGTGAGCAGTGTCCGCTACGGTTCCATGTACAGAGTTATAAAGTGAGATACAGTACCAAGTGAGCAGTGTCAGTTACAGTACCATGTACAGAGTTCTAAAGTGAGCTACAGTACTAAGTGAGCAGTATCAGTTACAGTGCCATGTTAAGTTATAAAGTGAGCTACAGTACCAAGTGAGCAGCGTCCGCTAAAGTACCATGTACAGAGTTATAAAGTGAGCTACAGTACCAAGTGAGCAGTGTCTGCTACGGTACCATGTACAGGGTTATAAAGTGAGCTACAGTGCCAAGTGAGCAGTGTCAGTTACAGTACCATGTACAGAGTTATAATGTGAGCTACAGTACCAAGTGAGCAGTGTCCGCTACGGTACCATTTACAGAGTTATACAGTGAGCTACAGTACCAAGTGAGCAGTGTCAGCTACAGTACCATGTACAGTTATAAAGTGAGCTACAGTACCAAGTGAGCAGTGTCAGTTACTGTACCATGTACAGAGTTATCAAGTGAGCTACAGTACCAAATGAGCAGTGTCCGCTACGGTACCATGTACAGAGCTATAAAGTGAGCTACAGTACCAAGTGAGCAGTGTCAGCTACAGTACCATGTACAGTTATAAAGTGAGCTACAGTACCAAGAGAGCAGTGTTCGCTACAGTACTATGTACAGAGTTATAAAGTGAGCTATAGTACCAAGTGAGCAGTGTCCGCTACGGTACCATGTACAGAGTTATAAAGTGAGCTACAGTACGAAGTGACCAGTGTCAGTTACAGTGCCATGTACAGAGTTATAAAGTGAGCTACAGTACCAAGTGAGCAGTGTCAGTTAAGGTACCATGTACAGAGTTATAAAGTGAGCTACAGTACCAAGTGAGCAGTGTCAGCTGCAGTGCCATGTACAGAGTTATAAAGTGAGCTACAGTACCAAGTGACCAGTGTCAGATACAGTACCATGTACAAAGTTATAAGGTGAGCTACAGTACCAAGTGAGCAGTGTCCGCTACAGTACCATGGAACAGAGTTATAAAGTGAGCTACAGTACCAAGTGAGCAGCGTCCGCTACGGTACCATGTACAGAGTTATAAAGTGAGCTACAGTACCAAGTGAGCAGTGTCAGTTACAGTACCATGTACACAGTTATAAAGTGAGTTACAGTACCAAGTGAGCAGTGTCAGTTACAGTACCATGTACAGAGTTATAAAGTGAGCTACAGTACCAAGTGAGCAGTGTCAGCTACAGTACCATGTACAGAGTTATAAAGTGAGCTACAGTACCAAGTGAGCAGTGTCCGCTACGGTACCATGTACAGAGCTATAAAGTGAGCTACAGTACCAAGTGAGCAGTGTCAGCTACAGTACCATGTACAGTTATAAAGTGAGCTACCGTACCAAGAGAGCAGTGTCCGCTGCAGTACCATGTACAGAGTTATAAAGTGAGCTACAGTACCAAGTGAGCAGTGTTAGCTACAGTACCATTTACAGAGTTATAAAGTGAGCTACAGTACCAAGTGAGCAGTGTCAGCTACAGTGCCATGTACAGAGTTATAAAGTGAGCTACATTACCAAGTGACCAGTGTCAGATACAGTACCATGTACAAAGTTATAAGGTGAGCTACAGTACCAAGTGAGCAGTGTCCGCTACAGTACCATGGAACAGAGTTATAAAGTGAGCTAAAGTACCAAGTGAGCAGTGTCCGCTACGGTACCATGTACAGAGTTATAAAGTGACCTACAGTACCAAGTGAGCAGTGTCAGTTACAGTACCATGTACAGAGTTATAAAGTGAGCTACAGTACCAAGTGAGCAGGGTCCGCTACGGTACCATGTACAGAGCTATAAAGTGAGCTACAGTACCAAGTGAGCAGTGTCAGCTACAGTACCATGTACAGAGTTATAAAGTGAGCTACAGTACCAAGTGAGCAGGGTCCGCTACGGTACCATGTACAGAGCTATAAAGTGAGCTACAGTACCAAGTGAGCAGTGTCAGCTACAGTACCATGTACAGTTATAAAGTGAGCTACCGTACCAAGAGAGCAGTGTCCGCTGCAGTACCATGTACAGAGTTATAAAGTGAGCTACAATACCAAGTGAGCAGTGTCAGCTACAGTTCCATGTACAGAGTTATAAAGTGAGCTACAGTACCAAATGAGCAGTGTCAGTTACAGTACCATGTATAGAGCTATAAAGTGAGCTACAGTACCAAGTGAGCAGTGTCCGCTCCGGTACCATGTACAGAGCTATAAAGTGAGCTACAGTACAAAGTGAGCAGTGTCAGCTACAGTACCATGTACAGTTATAAAGTGAGCTACAGTACCAAGTGAGCAGTGTCAGTTACAGTACCATGTACAGAGTTATAAAGTGACCTACAGTACCAAGTGAGCAGTGTCAGTTTCAGTACCATGTACAGAGTTATAAAGTGAGCTACAGTACCAAGTGAGCAGTGTCCGCTACGGTACCATGTACAGAGCAATAAAGTGAGCTAAAGTACTAAGAGAGCAGTGTCTGCTACAGTACCATGTATAGAGTTATAACGTGAGCTACAGTACCAAGTGAGCAGTGTCAGCTACAGTACCATGTACAGTTATAAAGTGAGCTACAGTACCAAGTGAGCAGTGTCAGTTACAGTACCATGTACAGAGTTATAAAGTGAGCTACAGTACCAAGTGAGCAGTGTCCGCTACGGTACCATGTAAAGAGTTATAAAGTGAGATACAGTACCAAGTGAGAAGTGTCAGTTACAGTACCATGTACAGAGTTCTAAAGTGAGCTACAGTACTAAGTGAGCAGTTTCAGTTACAGTGCCATGTTAAGTTATAAAGTGAGCTACAGTACCAAGTGAGCAGCGTCCGCTACAGTACCATGTACAGAGTTATAAAGTGAGCTACAGTACCAAGTGAGCAGTGTCCGCTACGGTACCATGTACAGAGTTATAAAGTGAGCTACAGTGCCAAGTGAGCAGTGTCAGTTACAGTACCATGTACAGAGTTATAATGTGAGCTACAGTACCAAGTGAGCAGTGTCCGCTACGGTACCATTTACAGAGCTATACAGTGAGCTACAGTACCAAGTGAGCAGTGTCAGCTACAGTACCATGTACAGTTATAAAGTGAGCTACAGTACCAAGTGAGCAGTGTCAGTTACTGTACCATGTACAGAGTTATAAAGTGAGCTACAGTACCAAATGAGCAGTGTCCGCTACGGTACCATGTACAGAGCTATAAAGTGAGCTACAGTACCAAGTGAGCAGTGTCAGCTACAGTACCATGTACAGTTATAAAGTGAGCTACAGTACCAAGAGAGCAGTGTTCGCTACAGTACTATGTACAGAGTTATAAAGTGAGCTATAGTACCAAGTGAACAGTGTCACCTAAAATACCATGTACAGAGTTATAAAGTGAGCTACAGTACCAAGTGAGCAGTGTCAGTTACAGTACCATGTACAGTTATAAAGTGAGCTACAGTACCAAGTGAGCAGCGTCCGCTACGGTACCATGTACAGAGCTATAAAGTGAGCTATAGTACCAAGTGAGCAGTGTCAGCTACAGTACCATGTACAGAGTTATAAAGTGAGCTACAGTACCAAGTGAGCAGTGTCCGCTACGGTACCAAGTACAGAGTTATAAAGTGAGCTACAGTACCAAGTGAGCAGTGTCAGTTACAGTGCCATGTACAGAGTTATAAAGTGAGCTACAGTACCAAGTGAGCAGTGTCAGTTAAGGTACCATGTACAGAGTTATAAAGTGAGCTACAGTACCAAGTGAGCAGTGTCAGCTACAGTGCCATGTACAGAGTTATAAAGTGAGCTACAGTACCAAGTGACCAGTGTCAGATACAGTACCATGTACAAAGTTATAAGGTGAGCTACAGTACCAAGTGAGCAGTGTCCGCTACAGTACCATGGAACAGAGTTATAACGTGAGCTACAGTACCAAGTGAGCAGCGTCCGCTACGGTACCATGTACAGAGTTATAAAGTGAGCTACAGTACCAAGTGAGCAGTGTCAGTTACAGTACCATGTACAGAGTTATAAAGTGAGTTACAGTACCAAGTGAGCAGTGTCAGTTACAGTACCATGTACAGAGTTATAAAGTGAGCTACAGTACCAAGTGAGCAGTGTCAGCTACAGTACCATGTACAGAGTTATAAAGTGAGCTACAGTACCAAGTGAGCAGTGTCCGCTACGGTACCATGTACAGAGCTATAAAGTGAGCTACAGTACCAAGTGAGCAGTGTCAGCTACAGTACCATGTACAGTTATAAAGTGAGCTACCGTACCAAGAGAGCAGTGTCCGCTGCAGTACCATGTACAGAGTTATAAAGTGAGCTACAGTACCAAGTGAGCAGTGTCAGCTACAGTACCATGTACAGAGTTATAAAGTGAGCTACAGTACCAAGTGAGCAGTGTCAGTTACAGTACCATGTACAGAGCTATAAAATGAGCTACAGTACCAAGTGAGCAGTGTCCGCTACGGTACCATGTACAGAGCTATAAAGTGAGCTACAGTACCAAGTGAGCAGTGTCAGCTACAGTACCATGTACAGTTATAAAGTGAGCTACAGTACCAAGTGAGCAGTGTCAGTTACAGTACCATGTACAGAGTTATAAAGTGAGCTACAGTACCAAGTGAGCAGTGTCCGCTACGGTTCCATGTACAGAGTTATAAAGTGAGATACAGTACCAAGTGAGCAGTGTCAGTTACAGTACCATGTACAGAGTTCTAAAGTGAGCTACAGTACTAAGTGAGCAGTATCAGTTACAGTGCCATGTTAAGTTATAAAGTGAGCTACAGTACCAAGTGAGCAGCGTCCGCTAAAGTACCATGTACAGAGTTATAAAGTGAGCTACAGTACCAAGTGAGCAGTGTCTGCTACGGTACCATGTACAGGGTTATAAAGTGAGCTACAGTGCCAAGTGAGCAGTGTCAGTTACAGTACCATGTACAGAGTTATAATGTGAGCTACAGTACCAAGTGAGCAGTGTCCGCTACGGTACCATTTACAGAGTTATACAGTGAGCTACAGTACCAAGTGAGCAGTGTCAGCTACAGTACCATGTACAGTTATAAAGTGAGCTACAGTACCAAGTGAGCAGTGTCAGTTACTGTACCATGTACAGAGTTATCAAGTGAGCTACAGTACCAAATGAGCAGTGTCCGCTACGGTACCATGTACAGAGCTATAAAGTGAGCTACAGTACCAAGTGAGCAGTGTCAGCTACAGTACCATGTACAGTTATAAAGTGAGCTACAGTACCAAGAGAGCAGTGTTCGCTACAGTACTATGTACAGAGTTATAAAGTGAGCTATAGTACCAAGTGAGCAGTGTCCGCTACGGTACCATGTACAGAGTTATAAAGTGAGCTACAGTACCAAGTGACCAGTGTCAGTTACAGTGCCATGTACAGAGTTATAAAGTGAGCTACAGTACCAAGTGAGCAGTGTCAGTTAAGGTACCATGTACAGAGTTATAAAGTGAGCTACAGTACCAAGTGAGCAGTGTCAGCTACAGTGCCATGTACAGAGTTATAAAGTGAGCTACAGTACCAAGTGACCAGTGTCAGATACAGTACCATGTACAAAGTTATAAGGTGAGCTACAGTACCAAGTGAGCAGTGTCCGCTACAGTACCATGGAACAGAGTTATAAAGTGAGCTACAGTACCAAGTGAGCAGCGTCCGCTACGGTACCATGTACAGAGTTATAAAGTGAGCTACAGTACCAAGTGAGCAGTGTCAGCTACAGTACCATGTACAGTTATAAAGTGAGCTACCGTACCAAGAGAGCAGTGTCCGCTGCAGTACCATGTACAGAGTTATAAAGTGAGCTACAGTACCAAGTGAGCAGTGTCAGCTACAGTACCATTTACAGAGTTATAAAGTGAGCTACAGTACCAAGTGAGCAGTGTCAGCTACAGTGCCATGTACAGAGTTATAAAGTGAGCTACATTACCAAGTGACCAGTGTCAGATACAGTACCATGTACAAAGTTATAAGGTGAGCTACAGTACCAAGTGAGCAGTGTCCGCTACAGTACCATGGAACAGAGTTATAAAGTGAGCTAAAGTACCAAGTGAGCAGTGTCCGCTACGGTACCATGTACAGAGTTATAAAGTGACCTACAGTACCAAGTGAGCAGTGTCAGTTACAGTACCATGTACAGAGTTATAAAGTGAGCTACAGTACCAAGTGAGCAGGGTCCGCTACGGTACCATGTACAGAGCTATAAAGTGAGCTACAGTACCAAGTGAGCAGTGTCAGCTACAGTACCATGTACAGAGTTATAAAGTGAGCTACAGTACCAAGTGAGCAGGGTCCGCTACGGTACCATGTACAGAGCTATAAAGTGAGCTACAGTACCAAGTGAGCAGTGTCAGCTACAGTACCATGTACAGTTATAAAGTGAGCTACCGTACCAAGAGAGCAGTGTCCGCTGCAGTACCATGTACAGAGTTATAAAGTGAGCTACAATACCAAGTGAGCAGTGTCAGCTACAGTTCCATGTACAGAGTTATAAAGTGAGCTACAGTACCAAATGAGCAGTGTCAGTTACAGTACCATGTATAGAGCTATAAAGTGAGCTACAGTACCAAGTGAGCAGTGTCCGCTCCGGTACCATGTACAGAGCTATAAAGTGAGCTACAGTACTAAGTGAGCAGTGTCAGCTACAGTACCATGTACAGAGTTATAAAGTGAGCTACAGTACCAAGTGAGCAGTGTCAGTTACAGTACCATGTACAGAGTTATAAAGTGACCTACAGTACCAAGTGAGCAGTGTCAGTTTCAGTACCATGTACAGAGTTATAAAGTGAGCTACAGTACCAAGTGAGCAGTGTCCGCTACGGTACCATGTACAGAGCAATAAAGTGAGCTAAAGTACTAAGAGAGCAGTGTCTGCTACAGTACCATGTATAGAGTTATAACGTGAGCTACAGTACCAAGTGAGCAGTGTCAGCTACAGTACCATGTACAGTTATAAAGTGAGCTACAGTACTAAGTGAGCAGCGTCCGCTACAGTACCATGTACAGAGTTATAAAGTGAGCTACAGTACCAAGTGAGCAGTGTCCACTACGGTACCATGTACAGAGTTATAAAGTGAGCTACAGTGCCAAGTGAGCAGTGTCAGTTACAGTACCATGTACAGAGTTATAATGTGAGCTACAGTACCAAGTGAGCAGTGTCCGCTACGGTACCATTTACAGAGCTATACAGTGAGCTACAGTACCAAGTGAGCAGTGTCAGCTACAGTACCATGTACAGTTATAAAGTGAGCTACAGTATCAAGTGAGCAGTGTCAGTTACTGTACCATGTACAGAGTTATAAAGTGAGCTACAGTACCAAATGAGCAGTGTCCGCTACGGTACCATGTACAGAGCTATAAAGTGAGCTACAGTACCAAGTGAGCAGTGTCAGCTACAGTACCATGTACAGTTATAAAGTGAGCTACAGTACCAAGTGAGCAGTGTCAGTTACAGTACCATGTACAGAGTTATAAAGTGAGCTACAGTACCAAATGAGCAGTGTCAGTTACAGTACCATGTATAGAGCTATAAAGTGAGCTACAGTACCAAGTGAGCAGTGTCCGCTCCGGTACCATGTACAGAGCTATAAAGTGAGCTACAGTACAAAGTGAGCAGTGTCAGCTACAGTACCATGTACAGTTATAAAGTGAGCTACAGTACCAAGTGAGCAGTGTCAGTTACAGTACCATGTACAGAGTTATAAAGTGACCTACAGTACCAAGTGAGCAGTGTCAGTTTCAGTACCATGTACAGAGTTATAAAGTGAGCTACAGTACCAAGTGAGCAGTGTCCGCTACGGTACCATGTACAGAGCAATAAAGTGAGCTAAAGTACTAAGAGAGCAGTGTCTGCTACAGTACCATGTATAGAGTTCTAACGTGAGCTACAGTACCAAGTGAGCAGTGTCAGCTACAGTACCATGTACAGTTATAAAGTGAGCTACAGTACCAAGTGAGCAGTGTCAGTTACAGTACCATGTACAGAGTTATAAAGTGAGCTACAGTACCAAGTGAGCAGTGTCCGCTACGGTACCATGTACAGAGTTATAAAGTGAGATACAGTACCAAGTGAGCAGTGTCAGTTACAGTACCATGTACAGAGTTCTAAAGTGAGCTACAGTACTAAGTGAGCAGTATCAGTTACAGTGCCATGTTAAGTTATAAAGTGAGCTACAGTACCAAGTGAGCAGCGTCCGCTACAGTACCATGTACAGAGTTATAAAGTGAGCTACAGTACCAAGTGAGCAGTGTCCGCTACGGTACCATGTACAGAGTTATAAAGTGAGCTACAGTGCCAAGTGAGCAGTGTCAGTTACAGTACCATGTACAGAGTTATAATGTGAGCTACAGTACCAAGTGAGCAGTGTCCGCTACGGTACCATTTACAGAGCTATACAGTGAGCTACAGTACCAAGTGAGCAGTGTCAGCTACAGTACCATGTACAGTTATAAAGTGAGCTACAGTACCAAGTGAGCAGTGTCAGTTACTGTACCATGTACAGAGTTATAAAGTGAGCTACAGTACCAAATGAGCAGTGTCCGCTACGGTACCATGTACAGAGCTATAAAGTGAGCTACAGTACCAAGTGAGCAGTGTCAGCTACAGTACCATGTACAGTTATAAAGTGAGCTACAGTACCAAGAGAGCAGTGTTCGCTACAGTGCTATGTACAGAGTTATAAAGTGAGCTATAGTACCAAGTGAACAGTGTCACCTACAGTACCATGTACAGAGTTATAAAGTGAGCTACAGTACCAAGTGAGCAGTGTCAGTTACAGTACCATGTACAGAGTTATAAAGTGAGCTACAGTACCAAGTGAGCAGCGTCCGCTACGGTACCATGTACAGAGCTATAAAGTGAGCTATAGTACCAAGTGAGCAGTGTCAGCTACAGTACCATGTACAGAGTTATAAAGTGAGCTACAGTACCAAGTGAGCAGTGTCAGCTACAGTACCATGTACAGAGTTATAAAGTGAGCTACAGTACCAAGTGAGCAGTGTCAGTTACAGTACCATGTACAGAGTTATAAAGTGAGCTACAGTACCAAGTGAGCAGTGTCTGCTACGGTACCATGTACAGAGTTATAAAGTGAGATACAGTACCAAGTGAGCAGTGTCAGTTACAGTACCATGTACAGAGTTCTAAAGTGAGCTACAGTACTAAGTGAGCAGTGTCAGCTACAGTACCATGTACAGAGTTATAAAGTGAGCTACAGTACCAAGTGAGCAGTGTCAGTTACAGTACCATGTACAGAGTTATAAAGTGAGCTACAGTACCAAGTGAGCAGTGTCTGCTACGGTACCATGTACAGAGTTATAAAGTGAGATACAGTACCAAGTGAGCAGTGTCAGTTACAGTACAATGTACAGAGTTCTAAAGTGAGCTACAGTACTAAGTGAGCAGTATCAGTTACAGTGCCATGTTAAGTTATAAAGTGAGCTACAGTACCAAGTGAGCAGCGTCCGCTACAGTACCATGTAAAGAGTTATAAAGTGAGCTACAGTACCAAGTGAGCAGTGTCCGCTACGGTACCATGTACAGAGTTATAAAGTGAGCTACAGTGCCAAGTGAGCAGTGTCAGTTACAGTACCATGTACAGTTATAATGTGAGCTACAGTACCAAGTGAGCAGTGTCCGCTACGGTACCATTTACAGAGTTATACAGTGAGCTACAGTACCAAGTGAGCAGTGTCAGCTACAGTACCATGTACAGTTATAAAGTGAGCTACAGTACCAAGTGAGCAGTGTCAGTTACTGTACCATGTACAGAGTTATAAAGTGAGCTACAGTACCAAATGAGCAGTGTCCGCTACGGTACCATGTACAGAGCTATAAAGTGAGCTACAGTACCAAGTGAGCAGTGTCAGCTACAGTACCATGTACAGTTATAAAGTGAGCTACAGTACCAAGAGAGCAGTGTTCGCTACAGTACTATGTACAGAGTTATAAAGTGAGCTATAGTACCAAGTGAGCAGTGTCACCTACAGTACCATGTACAGAGTTATAAAGTGAGCTACAGTACCAAGTGAGCAGTGTCAGTTACAGTACCATGTACAGAGTTATAAAGTGAGCTACAGTACCAAGCGAGCAGCGTCCGCTACGGTACCATGTACAGAGCTATAAAGTGAGCTATATTACCAAGTGAGCAGTGTCAGCTACAGTACCATGTACAGAGTTATAAAGTGAGCTACAGTACCAAGTGAGCAGTGTCCGCTACGGTACCATGTACAGAGTTATAAAGTGAGCTACAGTACCAAGTGAGCAGTGTCAGTTACAGTGCCATGTACAGAGTTATAAAGTGAGCTACAGTACCAAGTGAGCAGTGTCAGTTAAGGTACCATGTACAGAGTTATAAAGTGAGCTACAGTACCAAGTGAGCAGTGTCAGCTACAGTACCATGTACAAAGTTATAAAGTGAGCTACAGTACCAAGTGAGCAGTGTCAGTTACAGTACCATGTACAGAGTTATAAAGTGAGCTACAGTACCAAGCGAGCAGCGTCCGCTACGGTTCCATGTACAGAGCTATAAAGTGAGCTATAGTACCAAGTGAGCAGTGTCAGCTACAGTACCATGTACAGAGTTATAAAGTGAGCTACAGTACCAAGTGAGCAGTGTCCGCTACGGTACCATGTACAGAGTTATAAAGTGAGCTACAGTACCAAGTGAGCAGTGTCAGTTACAGTGCCATGTACAGAGTTATAAAGTGAGCTACAGTACCAAGTGAGCAGTGTCAGTTAAGGTACCATGTACAGAGTTATAAAGTGAGCTACAGTACCAAGTGAGCAGTGTCAGCTACAGTGCCATGTACAGAGTTATAAAGTGAGCTACAGTACCAAGTGACCAGTGTCAGATACAGTACCATGTACAAAGTTATAAGGTGAGCTACAGTACCAAGTGAGCAGTGTCCGCTACAGTACCATGTACAGAGTTATAAAGTGAGCTACAGTACCAAATGAGCAGTGTCCGCTACGGTACCATGTACAGAGCTATAAAGTAAGCTACAGTACCAAGTGAGCAGTGTCAGCTACAGTACCATGTACAGTTATAAAGTGAGCTACAGTACCAAGAGAGCAGTGTTCGCTACAGTACTATGTACAGAGTTATAAAGTGAGCTATAGTACCAAGTGAGCAGTGTCACCTACAGTACCATGTACAGAGTTATAAAGTGAGCTACAGTACCAAGTGAGCAGTGTCCGCTACGGTACCATGTACAGAGTTATAAAGTGAGCTACAGTACCAAGTGAGCAGTGTCAGTTACAGTGCCATGTACAGAGTTATAAAGTGAGCTACAGTACCAAGTGAGCAGTGTCAGTTAAGGTACCATGTACAGAGTTATAAAGTGAGCTACAGTACCAAGTGAGCAGTGTCAGCTACAGTGCCATGTACAGAGTTATAAAGTGAGCTACAGTACCAAGTGACCAGTGTCAGATACAGTACCATGTACAAAGTTATAAGGTGAGCTACAGTCCAAGTGAGCAGTGTCCGCTACAGTACCATGGAACAGAGTTATAAAGTGAGCTACAGTACCAAGTGAGCAGCGTCAGTTACAGTACCATGTACAGAGTTATAAAGTGAGTTAAGGTACCAAGTGAGCAGTGTCAGTTACAGGACCATGTACAGAGTTATAAAGTGAGCTACAGTACCAAGTGAGCAGTGTCAGCTACAGTACCATGTACAGAGTTATAAAGTGAGTTAAGGTACCAAGTGAGCAGTGTCAGTTACAGTACCATGTACAGAGTTATAAAGTGAGCTACAGTACCAAGTGAGCAGTGTCCGCTACGGTACCATGTACAGAGCTATAAAGTGAGCTACAGTACCAAGTGAGCAGTGTCAGCTACAGTACCATGTACAGTTATAAAGTGAGCTACCGTACCAAGAGAGCAGTGTCCGCTGCAGTACCATGTACAGAGTTATAAAGTGAGCTACAGTACCAAGTGAGCAGTGTCAGCTACAGTACCATGTACAGAGTTATAAAGTGAGCTACAGTACCAAGTGAGCAGTGTCAGTTACAGTACCATGTACAGAGCTATAAAATGAGCTACAGTACCAAGTGAGCAGTGTCCGCTACGGTACCATGTACAGAGCTATAAAGTGAGCTACAGTACCAAGTGAGCAGTGTCAGCTACTGTACCATGTACAGTTATAAAGTGAGCTACAGTACCAAGTGAGCAGTGTCAGTTACAGTACCATGTACAGAGTTATAAAGTGAGCTACAGTACCAAGTGAGCAGTCTCAGTTTCAGTACCATGTACAGAGTTATAAAGTGAGCTACAGTACCAAGTGAGCAGTGTCCGCTACGGTACCATGTACAGAGCTACAAAGTGAGCTACAGTACTAAGAGAGCAGTGTCTGCTACAGTACCATGTACAGAGTTATAACGTGAGCTACAGTACCAAGTGAGCAGTGTCAGCTACAGTACCATGTACAGAGTTATAAAGTGAGCTACAGTACCAAGTGAGCAGTGTCAGTTACAGTACCATGTACAGAGTTCTAAAGTGAGCTACAGTACCAAGTGAGCAGTGTCCGCTACGGTACCATGTACAGAGTTATAAAGTGAGATACAGTACCAAGTGAGCAGTGTCAGTTACAGTACCATGTACAGAGTTCTAAAGTGAGCTACAGTACTAAGTGAGCAGTGTCAGTTACAGTGCCATGTTAAGTTATAAAGTGAGCTACAGTACCAAGTGAGCAGCGTCCGCTACAGTACCATGTACAGAGTTATAAAGTGAGCTACAGTACCAAGTGAGCAGTGTCCGCTACGGTACCATGTACAGAGCTATAAAGTGAGCTACAGTACTAAGAGAGCAGTGTCTGCTACAGTACCATGTATAGAGTTATAACGTGGGCTACCGTACCAAGTGAGCAGTGTCAGCTACAGTACCATGTACAGAGTAAGAAAGTGAGCTACAGTACCAAGTGAGCAGTGTCAGTTACAGTACCATGTACAGAGTTATAAAGTGAGCTACAGTACCAAGTGAGCAGTGTCTGCTACGGTACCATGTACAGAGTTATAAAGTGAGATACAGTACCAAGTGAGCAGTGTCAGTTACAGTACCATGTACAGAGTTCTAAAGTGAGCTACAGTACTAAGTGAGCAGTATCAGTTACAGTGCCATGTTAAGTTATAAAGTGAGCTATAGTACCAAGTGAGCAGTGTCACCTACAGTACCATGTACAGAGTTATAAAGTGAGCTACAGTACCAAGTGAGCAGTGTCAGTTACAGTGCCATGTACAGAGTTATAAAGTGAGCTACAGTACCAAGTGAGCAGTGTCAGTTAAGGTACCATGTACAGAGTTATAAAGTGAGCTACAGTACCAAGTGAGCAGTGTCAGCTACAGTGCCATGTACAGAGTTATAAAGTGAGCTACAGTACCAAGTGACCAGTGTCAGATACAGTACCATGTACAAAGTTATAAGGTGAGCTACAGTCCAAGTGAGCAGTGTCCGCTACAGTACCATGGAACAGAGTTATAAAGTGAGCTACAGTACCAAGTGAGCAGCGTCAGTTACAGTACCATGTACAGAGTTATAAAGTGAGTTAAGGTACCAAGTGAGCAGTGTCAGTTACAGGACCATGTACAGAGTTATAAAGTGAGCTACAGTACCAAGTGAGCAGTGTCAGCTACAGTACCATGTACAGAGTTATAAAGTGAGTTAAGGTACCAAGTGAGCAGTGTCAGTTACAGTACCATGTACAGAGTTATAAAGTGAGCTACAGTACCAAGTGAGCAGTGTCAGCTACAGTACCATGTACAGAGTTATAAAGTGAGCTACAGTACCAAGTGAGCAGTGTCCGCTACGGTACCATGTACAGAGCTATAAAGTGAGCTACAGTACCAAGTGAGCAGTGTCAGCTACAGTACCATGTACAGTTACAAAGTGAGCTACCGTACCAAGAGAGCAGTGTCCGCTGCAGTACCATGTACAGTTATAAAGTGAGCTACAGTACCAAGTGAGCAGTGTCAGCTACAGTACCATGTACAGAGTTATAAAGTGAGCTACAGTACCAAGTGAGCAGTGTCAGTTACAGTACCATGTACAGAGCTATAAAATGAGCTACAGTACCAAGTGAGCAGTGTCCGCTACGGTACCATGTACAGAGCTATAAAGTGAGCTACAGTACCAAGTGAGCAGTGTCAGCTACTGTACCATGTACAGTTATAAAGTGAGCTACAGTACCAAGTGAGCAGTGTCAGTTACAGTACCATGTACAGAGTTATAAAGTGAGCTACAGTACCAAGTGAGCAGTCTCAGTTTCAGTACCATGTACAGAGTTATAAAGTGAGCTACAGTACCAAGTGAGCAGTGTCCGCTACGGTACCATGTACAGAGCTACAAAGTGAGCTACAGTACTAAGAGAGCAGTGTCTGCTACAGTACCATGTACAGAGTTTTAACGTGAGCTACAGTACCAAGTGAGCAGTGTCAGCTACAGTACCATGTACAGAGTTATAAAGTGAGCTACAGTACCAAGTGAGCAGTGTCAGTTACAGTACCATGTACAGAGTTCTAAAGTGAGCTACAGTACCAAGTGAGCAGTGTCCGCTACGGTACCATGTACAGAGTTATAAAGTGAGATAGAGTACCAAGTGAGCAGTGTCAGTTACAGTACCATGTACAGAGTTCTAAAGTGAGCTACAGTACTAAGTGAGCAGTGTCAGTTACAGTGCCATGTTAAGTTATAAAGTGAGCTACAGTACCAAGTGAGCAGTGTCCGCTACAGTACCATGTACAGAGTTATAAAGTGAGCTACAGTACCAAGTGAGCAGTGTCCGCTACGGTACCATGTACAGAGCTATAAAGTGAGCTACAGTACTAAGAGAGCAGTGTCTGCTACAGTACCATGTATAGAGTTATAACGTGGGCTACCGTACCAAGTGAGCAGTGTCAGCTACAGTACCATGTACAGAGTTAGAAAGTGAGCTACAGTACCAAGTGAGCAGTGTCAGTTACAGTACCATGTACAGAGTTATAAAGTGAGCTACAGTACCAAGTGAGCAGTGTCCGCTACAGTACCATGTACAGAGTTATAAAGTGAGATACAGTACCAAGTGAGCAGTGTCAGTTACAGTACCATGTACAGAGTTCTAAAGTGAGCTACAGTACTAAGTGAGCAGTATCAGTTACAGTGCCATGTTAAGTTATAAAGTGAGCTACAGTACCAAGTGAGCAGCATCCGCTACAGTACCATGTACAGAGTTATAAAGTGAGCTACAGTACCAAGTGAGCAGTGTCTGCTACGGTACCATGTACAGAGTTATAAAGTGAGCTACAGTGCCAAGTGAGCAGTGTCAGTTACAGTACCATGTACAGAGTTCTAAAGTGAGCTACAGTACTAAGTGAGCAGTGTCAGTTACAGTGCCATGTTAAGTTATAAAGTGAGCTACAGTACCAAGTGAGCAGCGTCCGCTACAGTACCATGTACAGAGTTACAAAGTGAGCTACAGTACCAAGTGAGCAGTGTCCGCTACGGTACCATGTACAGAGTTCTAAAGTGAGCTACAGTACCAAGTGAGCAGTGTCAGTTACAGTGCCATGTACAGAGTTATAAAGTGAGCTACAGTACCAAGTGAGCAGTGTCAGTTAAGGTACCATGTACAGAGTTATAAAGTGAGCTACAGTACCAAGTTAGCAGTGTCAGCTACAGTGCCATGTACAGAGTTATAAAGTGAGCTACAGTACCAAGTGACCAGTGTCAGATACAGTACCATGTACAAAGTTATAATGTGAGCTACAGTACCAAGTGAGCAGTGTCCGCTACAGTACCATGGAACAGAGTTATAACGTGAGCTACAGTACCAAGTGAGCAGCGTCCGCTACAGTACCATGTACAGAGTTATAAAGTGAGCTACAGTACCAAGTGAGCAGTGTCAGTTACAGTACCATGTACAGAGTTATAAAGTGAGCTACAGTACCAAGTGAGCCTTGTCAGCTACAGTACCATGTACAGAGTTATAAAGTGAGCTACAGTACCAAGTGAGCAGTGTCCGCTACGGTACCATGTACAGAGCTATAAAGTGAGCTACAGTACCAAGTGAGCAGTGTCAGCTACGGTACCATGTACAGAGTTCTAAAGTGAGCTACAGTACCAAGTGAGCAGTGTCAGTTACAGTGCCATGTACAGAGTTATAAAGTGAGCTACAGTACCAAGTGAGCAGTGTCAGTTACAGTACCATGTACAGAGCTATAAAATGAGCTACAGTACCAAGTGAGCAGTGTCCGCTACGGTACCATGTACAGAGCTATAAAGTGAGCTACAGTACCAAGTGAGCAGTGTCAGCTACTGTACCATGTACAGTTATAAAGTGAGCTACAGTACCAAGTGAGCAGTGTCAGTTACAGTACCATGTACAGAGTTATAAAGTGAGCTACAGTACCAAGTGAGCAGTCTCAGTTTCAGTACCATGTACAGAGTTATAAAGTGAGCTACAGTACCAAGTGAGCAGTGTCCGCTACGGTACCATGTACAGAGCTACAAAGTGAGCTACAGTACTAAGAGAGCAGTGTCTGCTACAGTACCATGTACAGAGTTATAACGTGAGCTACAGTACCAAGTGAGCAGTGTCAGCTACAGTACCATGTACAGAGTTATAAAGTGAGCTACAGTACCAAGTGAGCAGTGTCAGTTACAGTACCATGTACAGAGTTCTAAAGTGAGCTACAGTACCAAGTGAGCAGTGTCCGCTACGGTACCATGTACAGAGTTATAAAGTGAGATACAGTACCAAGTGAGCAGTGTCAGTTACAGTACCATGTACAGAGTTCTAAAGTGAGCTACAGTACTAAGTGAGCAGTGTCAGTTACAGTGCCATGTTAAGTTATAAAGTGAGCTACAGTACCAAGTGAGCAGCGTCCGCTACAGTACCATGTACAGAGTTATAAAGTGAGCTACAGTACCAAGTGAGCAGTGTCCGCTACGGTACCATGTACAGAGCTATAAAGTGAGCTACAGTACTAAGAGAGCAGTGTCTGCTACAGTACCATGTATAGAGTTATAACGTGGGCTACCGTACCAAGTGAGCAGTGTCAGCTACAGTACCATGTACAGAGTTAGAAAGTGAGCTACAGTACCAAGTGAGCAGTGTCAGTTACAGTACCATGTACAGAGTTATAAAGTGAGCTACAGTACCAAGTGAGCAGTGTCCGCTACGGTACCATGTACAGAGTTATAAAGTGAGATACAGTACCAAGTGAGCAGTATCAGTTACAGTGCCATGTTAAGTTATAAAGTGAGCTACAGTACCAAGTGAGCAGCGTCCGCTACAGTACCATGTACAGAGTTATAAAGTGAGCTACAGTACCAAGTGAGCAGTGTCTGCTACGGTACCATGTACAGAGTTATAAAGTGAGCTACAGTGCCAAGTGAGCAGTGTCAGTTACAGTACCATGTACAGAGTTATAATGTGAGCTACAGTACCAAGTGAGCAGTGTCCGCTACGGTACCATTTACAGAGTTATACAGTGAGCTACAGTACCAAGTGAGCAGTGTCAGCTACAGTACCATGTACAGTTATAAAGTGAGCTACAGTACCAAGTGAGCAGTGTCAGTTACTGTACCATGTACAGAGTTATCAAGTGAGCTACAGTACCAAATGAGCAGTGTCCGCTACGGTACCATGTACAGAGCTATAAAGTGAGCTACAGTACCAAGTGAGCAGTGTCAGCTACAGTACCATGCACAGTTATAAAGTGAGCTACAGTACCAAGAGAGCAGTGTTCGCTACAGTACTATGTACAGAGTTATAAAGTGAGCTATAGTACCAAGTGAGCAGTGTCACCTACAGTACCATGTACAGAGTTATAAAGTGAGCTACAGTACCAAGTGAGCAGTGTCAGTTACAGTACCATGTACAGAGTTATAAAGTGAGCTACAGTACCAAGTGAGCAGTGTCCGCTACGGTACCATGTACAGAGTTATAAAGTGAGCTACAGTACCAAGTGACCAGTGTCAGTTACAGTGCCATGTACAGAGTTATAAAGTGAGCTACAGTACCAAGTGAGCAGTGTCAGTTAAGGTACCATGTACAGAGTTATAAAGTGAGCTACAGTACCAAGTGAGCAGTGTCAGCTACAGTGCCATGTACAGAGTTATAAAGTGAGCTACAGTACCAAGTGACCAGTGTCAGATACAGTACCATGTACAAAGTTATAAGGTGAGCTACAGTACCAAGTGAGCAGTGTCCGCTACAGTACCATGGAACAGAGTTATAAAGTGAGCTACAGTACCAAGAGAGCAGTGTTCGCTACAGTACTATGTACAGAGTTATAAAGTGAGCTATAGTACCAAGTGAGCAGTGTCACCTGCAGTACCATGTACAGAGTTATAAAGTGAGCTACAGTACCAAGTGAGCAGTGTCCGCTACGGTACCATGTACAGAGTTATAAAGTGAGCTACAGTACCAAGTGAGCAGTGTCATTTACAGTGCCATGTACAGAGTTATAAAGTGAGCTACAGTACCAAGTGAGCAGTGTCAGTTAAGGTACCATGTACAGAGTTATAAAGTGAGCTACAGTACCAAGTGAGCAGTGTCAGCTACAGTGCCATGTACAGAGTTATAAAGTGAGCTACAGTACCAAGTGACCAGTGTCAGATACAGTACCATGTACAAAGTTATAAGGTGAGCTACAGTCCAAGTGAGCAGTGTCCGCTACAGTACCATGGAACAGAGTTATAAAGTGAGCTACAGTACCAAGTGAGCAGCGTCCGCTACGGTACCATGTACAGAGTTATAAAGTGAGCTACAGTACCAAGTGAGCAGTGTCAGTTACAGTACCATGTACAGAGTTATAAAGTGAGTTAAGGTACCAAGTGAGCAGTGTCAGTTACAGTACCATGTACAGAGTTATAAAGTGAGCTACAGTACCAAGTGAGCAGTGTCAGCTACAGTACCATGGACAGAGCTATAAAGTGAGCTACAGTACCAAGTGAGCAGTGTCAGCTACAGTACCATGTACAGTTATAAAGTGAGCTACCGTACCAAGAGAGCAGTGTCAGCTGCAGTACCATGTACAGAGTTATAAAGTGAGCTACAGTACCAAGTGAGCAGTGTCAGCTACAGTACCATGTACAGAGTTATAAAGTGAGCTACAGTACCAAGTGAGCAGTGTCAGTTACAGTACCATGTACAGAGCTATAAAATGAGCTACAGTACCAAGTGAGCAGTGTCCGCTACGGTACCATGTACAGAGCTATAAAGTGAGCTACAGTACCAAGTGAGCAGTGTCAGCTACAGTACCATGTACAGTTATAAAGTGAGCTACAGTACCAAGTGAGCAGTGTCAGTTACAGTACCATGTACAGAGTTATAAAGTGAGCTACAGTACCAAGTGAGCAGTGTCTGCTACAGTACCATGTACAGAGTTATAAAGTGAGCTACAGTACCAAGTGAGCAGCGTCCGCTACGGTACCATGTACAGAGCTATAAAGTGAGCTACAGTACCAAGTGAGCAGTGTCAGCTACAGTACCATGTACAGTTATAAAGTGAGCTACAGTACCAAGTGAGCAGTGTCAGTTACAGTACCATGTACAGAGTTATAAAGTGAGCTAAAGTACCAAGTGAGCAGTGTCAGTTTCAGTACCATGTACAGAGTTATAAAGTGAGCTACAGTACCAAGTGAGCAGTGTCCGCTATGGTACCATGTACAGAGCTACAAAGTGAGCTACAGTACTAAGAGAGCAGTGTCTGCTACAGTACCATGTACAGAGTTATAACGTGAGCTACAGTACCAAGTGAGCAGTGTCAGCTACAGTACCATGTACAGAGTTATAAAGTGAGCTACAGTACCAAGTGAGCAGTGTCAGTTACAGTACCATGTACAGAGTTCTAAAGTGAGCTACAGTACCAAGTGAGCAGTGTCCGCTACGGTACCATGTACAGAGTTATAAAGTGAGATACAGTACCAATTGAGCAGTGTCAGTTACAGTACCATGTACAGAGTTCTAAAGTGAGCTACAGTACTAAGTGAGCAGTGTCAGTTACAGTGCCATGTTAAGTTATAAAGTGAGCTACAGTACCAAGTGAGCAGCGTTCGCTACAGTACCATGTACAGAGTTATGAAGTGAGCTACAGTACCAAGTGAGCAGTGTCCGCTACGGTACCATGTACAGAGCTATAAAGTGAGCTACAGTACTAAGAGAGCAGTGTCTGCTACAGTACCATGTATAGAGTTATAACGTGAGCTACCGTACCAAGTGAGCAGTGTCAGCTACAGTACCATGTACAGAGTTAGAAAGTGAGCTACAGTACCAAGTGAGCAGTGTCAGTTACAGTACCATGTACAGAGTTATAAAGTGAGCTACAGTACCAAGTGAGCAGTGTCCGCTACGGTTCCATGTACAGAGTTATAAAGTGAGATACAGTACCAAGTGAGCAGTGTCAGTTACAGTACCATGTACAGAGTTCTAAAGTGAGCTACAGTACTAAGTGAGCAGTATCAGTTACAGTGCCATGTTAAGTTATAAAGTGAGCTACAGTACCAAGTGAGCAGCGTCCGCTAAAGTACCATGTACAGAGTTATAAAGTGAGCTACAGTACCAAGTGAGCAGTGTCTGCTACGGTACCATGTACAGGGTTATAAAGTGAGCTACAGTGCCAAGTGAGCAGTGTCAGTTACAGTACCATGTACAGAGTTATAATGTGAGCTACAGTACCAAGTGAGCAGTGTCCGCTACGGTACCATTTACAGAGTTATACAGTGAGCTACAGTACCAAGTGAGCAGTGTCAGCTACAGTACCATGTACAGTTATAAAGTGAGCTACAGTACCAAGTGAGCAGTGTCAGTTACTGTACCATGTACAGAGTTATCAAGTGAGCTACAGTACCAAATGAGCAGTGTCCGCTACGGTACCATGTACAGAGCTATAAAGTGAGCTACAGTACCAAGTGAGCAGTGTCAGCTACAGTACCATGTACAGAGTTATAAAGTGAGCTACAGTACCAAGAGAGCAGTGTTCGCTACAGTACTATGTACAGAGTTATAAAGTGAGCTATAGTACCAAGTGAGCAGTGTCCGCTACGGTACCATGTACAGAGTTATAAAGTGAGCTACAGTACGAAGTGACCAGTGTCAGTTACAGTGCCATGTACAGAGTTATAAAGTGAGCTACAGTACCAAGTGAGCAGTGTCAGTTAAGGTACCATGTACAGAGTTATAAAGTGAGCTACAGTACCAAGTGAGCAGTGTCAGCTGCAGTGCCATGTACAGAGTTATAAAGTGAGCTACAGTACCAAGTGACCAGTGTCAGATACAGTACCATGTACAAAGTTATAAGGTGAGCTACAGTACCAAGTGAGCAGTGTCCGCTACAGTACCATGGAACAGAGTTATAAAGTGAGCTACAGTACCAAGTGAGCAGCGTCCGCTACGGTACCATGTACAGAGTTATAAAGTGAGCTACAGTACCAAGTGAGCAGTGTCAGTTACAGTACCATGTACACAGTTATAAAGTGAGTTACAGTACCAAGTGAGCAGTGTCAGTTACAGTACCATGTACAGAGTTATAAAGTGAGCTACAGTACCAAGTGAGCAGTGTCAGCTACAGTACCATGTACAGAGTTATAAAGTGAGCTACAGTACCAAGTGAGCAGTGTCCGCTACGGTACCATGTACAGAGCTATAAAGTGAGCTACAGTACCAAGTGAGCAGTGTCAGCTACAGTACCATGTACAGTTATAAAGTGAGCTACCGTACCAAGAGAGCAGTGTCCGCTGCAGTACCATGTACAGAGTTATAAAGTGAGCTACAGTACCAAGTGAGCAGTGTCAGCTACAGTACCATTTACAGAGTTATAAAGTGAGCTACAGTACCAAGTGAGCAGTGTCAGCTACAGTGCCATGTACAGAGTTATAAAGTGAGCTACATTACCAAGTGACCAGTGTCAGATACAGTACCATGTACAAAGTTATAAGGTGAGCTACAGTACCAAGTGAGCAGTGTCCGCTACAGTACCATGGAACAGAGTTATAAAGTGAGCTAAAGTACCAAGTGAGCAGTGTCCGCTACGGTACCATGTACAGAGTTATAAAGTGACCTACAGTACCAAGTGAGCAGTGTCAGTTACAGTACCATGTACAGAGTTATAAAGTGAGCTACAGTACCAAGTGAGCAGGGTCCGCTACGGTACCATGTACAGAGCTATAAAGTGAGCTACAGTACCAAGTGAGCAGTGTCAGCTACAGTACCATGTACAGAGTTATAAAGTGAGCTACAGTACCAAGTGAGCAGGGTCCGCTACGGTACCATGTACAGAGCTATAAAGTGAGCTACAGTACCAAGTGAGCAGTGTCAGCTACAGTACCATGTACAGTTATAAAGTGAGCTACCGTACCAAGAGAGCAGTGTCCGCTGCAGTACCATGTACAGAGTTATAAAGTGAGCTACAATACCAAGTGAGCAGTGTCAGCTACAGTTCCATGTACAGAGTTATAAAGTGAGCTACAGTACCAAATGAGCAGTGTCAGTTACAGTACCATGTATAGAGCTATAAAGTGAGCTACAGTACCAAGTGAGCAGTGTCCGCTCCGGTACCATGTACAGAGCTATAAAGTGAGCTACAGTACAAAGTGAGCAGTGTCAGCTACAGTACCATGTACAGTTATAAAGTGAGCTACAGTACCAAGTGAGCAGTGTCAGTTACAGTACCATGTACAGAGTTATAAAGTGACCTACAGTACCAAGTGAGCAGTGTCAGTTTCAGTACCATGTACAGAGTTATAAAGTGAGCTACAGTACCAAGTGAGCAGTGTCCGCTACGGTACCATGTACAGAGCAATAAAGTGAGCTAAAGTACTAAGAGAGCAGTGTCTGCTACAGTACCATGTATAGAGTTATAACGTGAGCTACAGTACCAAGTGAGCAGTGTCAGCTACAGTACCATGTACAGTTATAAAGTGAGCTACAGTACCAAGTGAGCAGTGTCAGTTACAGTACCATGTACAGAGTTATAAAGTGAGCTACAGTACCAAGTGAGCAGTGTCCGCTACGGTACCATGTAAAGAGTTATAAAGTGAGATACAGTACCAAGTGAGAAGTGTCAGTTACAGTACCATGTACAGAGTTCTAAAGTGAGCTACAGTACTAAGTGAGCAGTTTCAGTTACAGTGCCATGTTAAGTTATAAAGTGAGCTACAGTACCAAGTGAGCAGTGTCCGCTACAGTACCATGTACAGTTATAAAGTGAGCTACAGTACCAAGTGAGCAGTGTCAGTTACAGTACCATGTACAGAGTTATAACGTGAGCTACAGTACCAAGTGAGCAGTGTCAGCTACAGTACCATGTACAGAGTTATAAAGTGAGCTACAGTACCAAGTGAGCAGTGTCAGTTACAGTACCATGTACAGAGTTCTAAAGTGAGCTACAGTACCAAGTGAGCAGTGTCCGCTACGGTACCATGTACAGAGTTATAAAGTGAGATACAGTACCAAGTGAGCAGTGTCAGTTACAGTACCATGTACAGAGTTCTAAAGTGAGCTACAGTACTAAGTGAGCAGTGTCAGTTACAGTGCCATGTTAAGTTATAAAGTGAGCTACAGTACCAAGTGAGCAGCGTCCGCTACAGTACCATGTACAGAGTTATAAAGTGAGCTACAGTACCAAGTGAGCAGTGTCCGCTACGGTACCATGTACAGAGCTATAAAGTGAGCTACAGTACTAAGAGAGCAGTGTCTGCTACAGTACCATGTATAGAGTTATAACGTGGGCTACCGTACCAAGTGAGCAGTGTCAGCTACAGTACCATGTACAGAGTTAGAAAGTGAGCTACAGTACCAAGTGAGCAGTGTCAGTTACAGTACCATGTACAGAGTTATAAAGTGAGCTACAGTACCAAGTGAGCAGTGTCCGCTACGGTACCATGTACAGAGTTATAAAGTGAGATACAGTACCAAGTGAGCAGTATCAGTTACAGTGCCATGTTAAGTTATAAAGTGAGCTACAGTACCAAGTGAGCAGCGTCCGCTACAGTACCATGTACAGAGTTATAAAGTGAGCTACAGTACCAAGTGAGCAGTGTCTGCTACGGTACCATGTACAGAGTTATAAAGTGAGCTACAGTGCCAAGTGAGCAGTGTCAGTTACAGTACCATGTACAGAGTTATAATGTGAGCTACAGTACCAAGTGAGCAGTGTCCGCTACGGTACCATTTACAGAGTTATACAGTGAGCTACAGTACCAAGTGAGCAGTGTCAGCTACAGTACCATGTACAGTTATAAAGTGAGCTACAGTACCAAGTGAGCAGTGTCAGTTACTGTACCATGTACAGAGTTATCAAGTGAGCTACAGTACCAAATGAGCAGTGTCCGCTACGGTACCATGTACAGAGCTATAAAGTGAGCTACAGTACCAAGTGAGCAGTGTCAGCTACAGTACCATGCACAGTTATAAAGTGAGCTACAGTACCAAGAGAGCAGTGTTCGCTACAGTACTATGTACAGAGTTATAAAGTGAGCTATAGTACCAAGTGAGCAGTGTCACCTACAGTACCATGTACAGAGTTATAAAGTGAGCTACAGTACCAAGTGAGCAGTGTCAGTTACAGTACCATGTACAGAGTTATAAAGTGAGCTACAGTACCAAGTGAGCAGTGTCCGCTACGGTACCATGTACAGAGTTATAAAGTGAGCTACAGTACCAAGTGACCAGTGTCAGTTACAGTGCCATGTACAGAGTTATAAAGTGAGCTACAGTACCAAGTGAGCAGTGTCAGTTAAGGTACCATGTACAGAGTTATAAAGTGAGCTACAGTACCAAGTGAGCAGTGTCAGCTACAGTGCCATGTACAGAGTTATAAAGTGAGCTACAGTACCAAGTGACCAGTGTCAGATACAGTACCATGTACAAAGTTATAAGGTGAGCTACAGTACCAAGTGAGCAGTGTCCGCTACAGTACCATGGAACAGAGTTATAAAGTGAGCTACAGTACCAAGTGAGCAGCGTCCGCTACGGTACCATGTACAGAGCTATAAAGTGAGCTACAGTACCAAGTGAGCAGTGTCAGCTACAGTACCATGTACAGTTATAAAGTGAGCTACAGTACCAAGAGAGCAGTGTTCGCTACAGTACTATGTACAGAGTTATAAAGTTAGCTATAGTACCAAGTGAGCAGTGTCACCTGCAGTACCATGTACAGAGTTATAAAGTGAGCTACAGTACCAAGTGAGCAGTGTCCGCTACGGTACCATGTACAGAGTTATAAAGTGAGCTACAGTACCAAGTGAGCAGTGTCATTTACAGTGCCATGTACAGAGTTATAAAGTGAGCTACAGTACCAAGTGAGCAGTGTCAGTTAAGGTACCATGTACAGAGTTATAAAGTGAGCTACAGTACCAAGTGAGCAGTGTCAGCTACAGTGCCATGTACAGAGTTATAAAGTGAGCTACAGTACCAAGTGACCAGAGTCAGATACAGTACCATGTACAAAGGTATAAGGTGAGCTACAGTCCAAGTGAGCAGTGTCCGCTACAGTACCATGGAACAGAGTTATAAAGTGAGCTACAGTACCAAGTGAGCAGCGTCCGCTACGGTACCATGTACAGAGTTATAAAGTGAGCTACAGTACCAAGTGAGCAGTGTCAGTTACAGTACCATGTACAGAGTTATAAAGTGAGTTAAGGTACCAAGTGAGCAGTGTCAGTTACAGTACCATGTACAGAGTTATAAAGTGAGCTACAGTACCAAGTGAGCAGTGTCAGCTACAGTACCATGGACAGAGCTATAAAGTGAGCTACAGTACCAAGTGAGCAGTGTCAGCTACAGTACCATGTACAGTTATAAAGTGAGCTACCGTACCAAGAGAGCAGTGTCAGCTGCAGTACCATGTACAGAGTTATAAAGTGAGCTACAGTACCAAGTGAGCAGTGTCAGCTACAGTACCATGTACAGAGTTATAAAGTGAGCTACAGTACCAAGTGAGCAGTGTCAGTTACAGTACCATGTACAGAGCTATAAAATGAGCTACAGTACCAAGTGAGCAGTGTCCGCTACGGTACCATGTACAGAGCTATAAAGTGAGCTACAGTACCAAGTGAGCAGTGTCAGCTACAGTACCATGTACAGTTATAAAGTGAGCTACAGTACCAAGTGAGCAGTGTCAGTTACAGTACCATGTACAGAGTTATAAAGTGAGCTACAGTACCAAGTGAGCAGTGTCTGCTACAGTACCATGTACAGAGTTATAAAGTGAGCTACAGTACCAAGTGAGCAGCGTCCGCTACGGTACCATGTACAGAGCTATAAAGTGAGCTACAGTACCAAGTGAGCAGTGTCAGCTACAGTACCATGTACAGTTATAAAGTGAGCTACAGTACCAAGTGAGCAGTGTCAGTTACAGTACCATGTACAGAGTTATAAAGTGAGCTAAAGTACCAAGTGAGCAGTGTCAGTTTCAGTACCATGTACAGAGTTATAAAGTGAGCTACAGTACCAAGTGAGCAGTGTCCGCTATGGTACCATGTACAGAGCTACAAAGTGAGCTACAGTACTAAGAGAGCAGTGTCTGCTACAGTACCATGTACAGAGTTATAACGTGAGCTACAGTACCAAGTGAGCAGTGTCAGCTACAGTACCATGTACAGAGTTATAAAGTGAGCTACAGTACCAAGTGAGCAGTGTCAGTTACAGTACCATGTACAGAGTTCTAAAGTGAGCTACAGTACCAAGTGAGCAGTGTCCGCTACGGTACCATGTACAGAGTTATAAAGTGAGATACAGTACCAATTGAGCAGTGTCAGTTACAGTACCATGTACAGAGTTCTAAAGTGAGCTACAGTACTAAGTGAGCAGTGTCAGTTACAGTGCCATGTTAAGTTATAAAGTGAGCTACAGTACCAAGTGAGCAGCGTCCGCTACAGTACCATGTACAGAGTTATGAAGTGAGCTACAGTACCAAGTGAGCAGTGTCCGCTACGGTACCATGTACAGAGCTATAAAGTGAGCTACAGTACTAAGAGAGCAGTGTCTGCTACAGTACCATGTATAGAGTTATAACGTGAGCTACCGTACCAAGTGAGCAGTGTCAGCTACAGTACCATGTACAGAGTTAGAAAGTGAGCTACAGTACCAAGTGAGCAGTGTCAGTTACAGTACCATGTACAGAGTTATAAAGTGAGCTACAGTACCAAGTGAGCAGTGTCCGCTACGGTTCCATGTACAGAGTTATAAAGTGAGATACAGTACCAAGTGAGCAGTGTCAGTTACAGTACCATGTACAGAGTTCTAAAGTGAGCTACAGTACTAAGTGAGCAGTATCAGTTACAGTGCCATGTTAAGTTATAAAGTGAGCTACAGTACCAAGTGAGCAGCGTCCGCTAAAGTACCATGTACAGAGTTATAAAGTGAGCTACAGTACCAAGTGAGCAGTGTCTGCTACGGTACCATGTACAGGGTTATAAAGTGAGCTACAGTGCCAAGTGAGCAGTGTCAGTTACAGTACCATGTACAGAGTTATAATGTGAGCTACAGTACCAAGTGGGCAGTGTCCGCTACGGTACCATTTACAGAGTTATACAGTGAGCTACAGTACCAAGTGAGCAGTGTCAGCTACAGTACCATGTACAGTTATAAAGTGAGCTACAGTACCAAGTGAGCAGTGTCAGTTACTGTACCATGTACAGAGTTATCAAGTGAGCTACAGTACCAAATGAGCAGTGTCCGCTACGGTACCATGTACAGAGCTATAAAGTGAGCTACAGTACCAAGTGAGCAGTGTCAGCTACAGTACCATGTACAGTTATAAAGTGAGCTACAGTACCAAGAGAGCAGTGTTCGCTACAGTACTATGTACAGAGTTATAAAGTGAGCTATAGTACCAAGTGAGCAGTGTCCGCTACGGTACCATGTACAGAGTTATAAAGTGAGCTACAGTACGAAGTGACCAGTGTCAGTTACAGTGCCATGTACAGAGTTATAAAGTGAGCTACAGTACCAAGTGAGCAGTGTCAGTTAAGGTACCATGTACAGAGTTATAAAGTGAGCTACAGTACCAAGTGAGCAGTGTCAGCTGCAGTGCCATGTACAGAGTTATAAAGTGAGCTACAGTACCAAGTGACCAGTGTCAGATACAGTACCATGTACAAAGTTATAAGGTGAGCTACAGTACCAAGTGAGCAGTGTCCGCTACAGTACCATGGAACAGAGTTATAAAGTGAGCTACAGTACCAAGTGAGCAGCGTCCGCTACGGTACCATGTACAGAGTTATAAAGTGAGCTACAGTACCAAGTGAGCAGTGTCAGTTACAGTACCATGTACACAGTTATAAAGTGAGTTACAGTACCAAGTGAGCAGTGTCAGTTACAGTACCATGTACAGAGTTATAAAGTGAGCTACAGTACCAAGTGAGCAGTGTCAGCTACAGTACCATGTACAGAGTTATAAAGTGAGCTACAGTACCAAGTGAGCAGTGTCCGCTACGGTACCATGTACAGAGCTATAAAGTGAGCTACAGTACCAAGTGAGCAGTGTCAGCTACAGTACCATGTACAGTTATAAAGTGAGCTACCGTACCAAGAGAGCAGTGTCCGCTGCAGTACCATGTACAGAGTTATAAAGTGAGCTACAGTACCAAGTGAGCAGTGTTAGCTACAGTACCATTTACAGAGTTATAAAGTGAGCTACAGTACCAAGTGAGCAGTGTCAGCTACAGTGCCATGTACAGAGTTATAAAGTGAGCTACATTACCAAGTGACCAGTGTCAGATACAGTACCATGTACAAAGTTATAAGGTGAGCTACAGTACCAAGTGAGCAGTGTCCGCTACAGTACCATGGAACAGAGTTATAAAGTGAGCTAAAGTACCAAGTGAGCAGTGTCCGCTACGGTACCATGTACAGAGTTATAAAGTGACCTACAGTACCAAGTGAGCAGTGTCAGTTACAGTACCATGTACAGAGTTATAAAGTGAGCTACAGTACCAAGTGAGCAGGGTCCGCTACGGTACCATGTACAGAGCTATAAAGTGAGCTACAGTACCAAGTGAGCAGTGTCAGCTACAGTACCATGTACAGAGTTATAAAGTGAGCTACAGTACCAAGTGAGCAGGGTCCGCTACGGTACCATGTACAGAGCTATAAAGTGAGCTACAGTACCAAGTGAGCAGTGTCAGCTACAGTACCATGTACAGTTATAAAGTGAGCTACCGTACCAAGAGAGCAGTGTCCGCTGCAGTACCATGTACAGAGTTATAAAGTGAGCTACAATACCAAGTGAGCAGTGTCAGCTACAGTTCCATGTACAGAGTTATAAAGTGAGCTACAGTACCAAATGAGCAGTGTCAGTTACAGTACCATGTATAGAGCTATAAAGTGAGCTACAGTACCAAGTGAGCAGTGTCCGCTCCGGTACCATGTACAGAGCTATAAAGTGAGCTACAGTACAAAGTGAGCAGTGTCAGCTACAGTACCATGTACAGTTATAAAGTGAGCTACAGTACCAAGTGAGCAGTGTCAGTTACAGTACCATGTACAGTTATAAAGTGACCTACAGTACCAAGTGAGCAGTGTCAGTTTCAGTACCATGTACAGAGTTATAAAGTGAGCTACAGTACCAAGTGAGCAGTGTCCGCTACGGTACCATGTACAGAGCAATAAAGTGAGCTAAAGTACTAAGAGAGCAGTGTCTGCTACAGTACCATGTATAGAGTTATAACGTGAGCTACAGTACCAAGTGAGCAGTGTCAGCTACAGTACCATGTACAGTTATAAAGTGAGCTACAGTACCAAGTGAGCAGTGTCAGTTACAATACCATGTACAGAGTTATAAAGTGAGCTACAGTACCAAGTGAGCAGTGTCCGCTACGGTACCATGTAAAGAGTTATAAAGTGAGATACAGTACCAAGTGAGAAGTGTCAGTTACAGTACCATGTACAGAGTTCTAAAGTGAGCTACAGTACTAAGTGAGCAGTTTCAGTTACAGTGCCATGTTAAGTTATAAAGTGAGCTACAGTACCAAGTGAGCAGCGTCCGCTACAGTACCATGTACAGAGTTATAAAGTGAGCTACAGTACCAAGTGAGCAGTGTCCACTACGGTACCATGTACAGAGTTATAAAGTGAGCTACAGTGCCAAGTGAGCAGTGTCAGTTACAGTACCATGTACAGAGTTATAATGTGAGCTACAGTACCAAGTGAGCAGTGTCCGCTACGGTACCATTTACAGAGCTATACAGTGAGCTACAGTACCAAGTGAGCAGTGTCAGCTACAGTACCATGTACAGTTATAAAGTGAGCTACAGTACCAAGTGAGCAGTGTCAGTTACTGTACCATGTACAGAGTTATAAAGTGAGCTACAGTACCAAATGAGCAGTGTCCGCTACGGTACCATGTACAGAGCTATAAAGTGAGCTACAGTACCAAGTGAGCAGTGTCAGCTACAGTACCATGTACAGTTATAAAGTGAGCTACAGTACCAAGTGAGCAGTGTCAGTTACAGTACCATGTACAGAGTTATAAAGTGAGCTACAGTACCAAATGAGCAGTGTCAGTTACAGTACCATGTATAGAGCTATAAAGTGAGCTACAGTACCAAGTGAGCAGGGTCCGCTCCGGTACCATGTACAGAGCTATAAAGTGAGCTACAGTACAAAGTGAGCAGTGTCAGCTACAGTACCATGTACAGTTATAAAGTGAGCTACAGTACCAAGTGAGCAGTGTCAGTTACAGTACTATGTACAGAGTTATAAAGTGACCTACAGTACCAAGTGAGCAGTGTCAGTTTCAGTACCATGTACAGAGTTATAAAGTGAGCTACAGTACCAAGTGAGCAGTGTCCGCTACGGTACCATGTACAGAGCAATAAAGTGAGCTAAAGTACTAAGAGAGCAGTGTCTGCTACAGTACCATGTATAGAGTTATAACGTGAGCTACAGTACCAAGTGAGCAGTGTCAGCTACAGTACCATGTACAGTTATAAAGTGAGCTACAGTACCAAGTGAGCAGTGTCAGTTACAGTACCATGTACAGAGTTATAAAGTGAGCTACAGTACCAAGTGAGCAGTGTCCGCTACGGTACCATGTACAGAGTTATAAAGTGAGATACAGTACCAAGTGAGCAGTGTCAGTTACAGTACCATGTACAGAGTTCTAAAGTGAGCTACAGTACTAAGTGAGCAGTATCAGTTACAGTGCCATGTTAAGTTATAAAGTGAGCTACAGTACCAAGTGAGCAGCGTCCGCTACAGTACCATGTACAGAGTTATAAAGTGAGCTACAGTACCAAGTGAGCAGTGTCCGCTACGGTACCATGTACAGAGTTATAAAGTGAGCTACAGTGCCAAGTGAGCAGTGTCAGTTACAGTACCATGTACAGAGTTATAATGTGAGCTACAGTACCAAGTGAGCAGTGTCCGCTACGGTACCATTTACAGAGCTATACAGTGAGCTACAGTACCAAGTGAGCAGTGTCAGCTACAGTACCATGTACAGTTATAAAGTGAGCTACAGTACCAAGTGAGCAGTGTCAGTTACTGTACCATGTACAGAGTTATAAAGTGAGCTACAGTACCAAATGAGCAGTGTCCGCTACGGTACCATGTACAGAGCTATAAAGTGAGCTACAGTACCAAGTGAGCAGTGTCAGCTACAGTACCATGTACAGTTATAAAGTGAGCTACAGTACCAAGAGAGCAGTGTTCGCTACAGTGCTATGTACAGAGTTATAAAGTGAGCTATAGTACCAAGTGAACAGTGTCACCTAAAATACCATGTACAGAGTTATAAAGTGAGCTACAGTACCAAGTGAGCAGTGTCAGTTACAGTACCATGTACAGAGTTATAAAGTGAGCTACAGTACCAAGTGAGCAGCGTCCGCTACGGTACCATGTACAGAGCTATAAAGTGAGCTATAGTACCAAGTGAGCAGTGTCAGCTACAGTACCATGTACAGAGTTATAAAGTGAGCTACAGTACCAAGTGAGCAGTGTCCGCTACGGTACCAAGTACAGAGTTATAAAGTGAGCTACAGTACCAAGTGAGCAGTGTCAGTTACAGTGCCATGTACAGAGTTATAAAGTGAGCTACAGTACCAAGTGAGCAGTGTCAGTTAAGGTACCATGTACAGAGTTATAAAGTGAGCTACAGTACCAAGTGAGCAGTGTCAGCTACAGTGCCATGTACAGAGTTATAAAGTGAGCTACAGTACCAAGTGACCAGTGTCAGATACAGTACCATGTACAAAGTTATAAGGTGAGCTACAGTACCAAGTGAGCAGTGTCCGCTACAGTACCATGGAACAGAGTTATAACGTGAGCTACAGTACCAAGTGAGCAGCGTCCGCTACGGTACCATGTACAGAGTTATAAAGTGAGCTACAGTACCAAGTGAGCAGTGTCAGTTACAGTACCATGTACAGAGTTATAAAGTGAGTTACAGTACCAAGTGAGCAGTGTCAGTTACAGTACCATGTACAGAGTTATAAAGTGAGCTACAGTACCAAGTGAGCAGTGTCAGCTACAGTACCATGTACAGAGTTATAAAGTGAGCTACAGTACCAAGTGAGCAGTGTCCGCTACGGTACCATGTACAGAGCTATAAAGTGAGCTACAGTACCAAGTGAGCAGTGTCAGCTACAGTACCATGTACAGTTATAAAGTGAGCTACCGTACCAAGAGAGCAGTGTCCGCTGCAGTACCATGTACAGAGTTATAAAGTGAGCTACAGTACCAAGTGAGCAGTGTCAGCTACAGTACCATGTACAGAGTTATAAAGTGAGCTACAGTACCAAGTGAGCAGTGTCAGTTACAGTACCATGTACAGAGCTATAAAATGAGCTACAGTACCAAGTGAGCAGTGTCCGCTACGGTACCATGTACAGAGCTATAAAGTGAGCTACAGTACCAAGTGAGCAGTGTCAGCTACAGTACCATGTACAGTTATAAAGTGAGCTACAGTACCAAGTGAGCAGTGTCAGTTACAGTACCATGTACAGAGTTATAAAGTGAGCTACAGTACCAAGTGAGCAGTGTCCGCTACGGTTCCATGTACAGAGTTATAAAGTGAGATACAGTACCAAGTGAGCAGTGTCAGTTACAGTACCATGTACAGAGTTCTAAAGTGAGCTACAGTACTAAGTGAGCAGTATCAGTTACAGTGCCATGTTAAGTTATAAAGTGAGCTACAGTACCAAGTGAGCAGCGTCCGCTAAAGTACCATGTACAGAGTTATAAAGTGAGCTACAGTACCAAGTGAGCAGTGTCTGCTACGGTACCATGTACAGGGTTATAAAGTGAGCTACAGTGCCAAGTGAGCAGTGTCAGTTACAGTACCATGTACAGAGTTATAATGTGAGCTACAGTACCAAGTGAGCAGTGTCCGCTACGGTACCATTTACAGAGTTATACAGTGAGCTACAGTACCAAGTGAGCAGTGTCAGCTACAGTACCATGTACAGTTATAAAGTGAGCTACAGTACCAAGTGAGCAGTGTCAGTTACTGTACCATGTACAGAGTTATCAAGTGAGCTACAGTACCAAATGAGCAGTGTCCGCTACGGTACCATGTACAGAGCTATAAAGTGAGCTACAGTACCAAGTGAGCAGTGTCAGCTACAGTACCATGTACAGTTATAAAGTGAGCTACAGTACCAAGAGAGCAGTGTTCGCTACAGTACTATGTACAGAGTTATAAAGTGAGCTATAGTACCAAGTGAGCAGTGTCCGCTACGGTACCATGTACAGAGTTATAAAGTGAGCTACAGTACCAAGTGACCAGTGTCAGTTACAGTGCCATGTACAGAGTTATAAAGTGAGCTACAGTACCAAGTGAGCAGTGTCAGTTAAGGTACCATGTACAGAGTTATAAAGTGAGCTACAGTACCAAGTGAGCAGTGTCAGCTACAGTGCCATGTACAGAGTTATAAAGTGAGCTACAGTACCAAGTGACCAGTGTCAGATACAGTACCATGTACAAAGTTATAAGGTGAGCTACAGTACCAAGTGAGCAGTGTCCGCTACAGTACCATGGAACAGAGTTATAAAGTGAGCTACAGTACCAAGTGAGCAGCGTCCGCTACGGTACCATGTACAGAGTTATAAAGTGAGCTACAGTACCAAGTGAGCAGTGTCAGTTACAGTACCATGTACACAGTTATAAAGTGAGTTACAGTACCAAGTGAGCAGTGTCAGTTACAGTACCATGTACAGAGTTATAAAGTGAGCTACAGTACCAAGTGAGCAGTGTCAGCTACAGTACCATGTACAGAGTTATAAAGTGAGCTACAGTACCAAGTGAGCAGTGTCCGCTACGGTACCATGTACAGAGCTATAAAGTGAGCTACAGTACCAAGTGAGCAGTGTCAGCTACAGTACCATGTACAGTTATAAAGTGAGCTACCGTACCAAGAGAGCAGTGTCCGCTGCAGTACCATGTACAGAGTTATAAAGTGAGCTACAGTACCAAGTGAGCAGTGTCAGCTACAGTACCATTTACAGAGTTATAAAGTGAGCTACAGTACCAAGTGAGCAGTGTCAGCTACAGTGCCATGTACAGAGTTATAAAGTGAGCTACATTACCAAGTGACCAGTGTCAGATACAGTACCATGTACAAAGTTATAAGGTGAGCTACAGTACCAAGTGAGCAGTGTCCGCTACAGTACCATGGAACAGAGTTATAAAGTGAGCTAAAGTACCAAGTGAGCAGTGTCCGCTACGGTACCATGTACAGAGTTATAAAGTGACCTACAGTACCAAGTGAGCAGTGTCAGTTACAGTACCATGTACAGAGTTATAAAGTGAGCTACAGTACCAAGTGAGCAGGGTCCGCTACGGTACCATGTACAGAGCTATAAAGTGAGCTACAGTACCAAGTGAGCAGTGTCAGCTACAGTACCATGTACAGAGTTATAAAGTGAGCTACAGTACCAAGTGAGCAGGGTCCGCTACGGTACCATGTACAGAGCTATAAAGTGAGCTACAGTACCAAGTGAGCAGTGTCAGCTACAGTACCATGTACAGTTATAAAGTGAGCTACCGTACCAAGAGAGCAGTGTCCGCTGCAGTACCATGTACAGAGTTATAAAGTGAGCTACAATACCAAGTGAGCAGTGTCAGCTACAGTTCCATGTACAGAGTTATAAAGTGAGCTACAGTACCAAATGAGCAGTGTCAGTTACAGTACCATGTATAGAGCTATAAAGTGAGCTACAGTACCAAGTGAGCAGTGTCCGCTCCGGTACCATGTACAGAGCTATAAAGTGAGCTACAGTACAAAGTGAGCAGTGTCAGCTACAGTACCATGTACAGTTATAAAGTGAGCTACAGTACCAAGTGAGCAGTGTCAGTTACAGTACCATGTACAGAGTTATAAAGTGACCTACAGTACCAAGTGAGCAGTGTCAGTTTCAGTACCATGTACAGAGTTATAAAGTGAGCTACAGTACCAAGTGAGCAGTGTCCGCTACGGTACCATGTACAGAGCAATAAAGTGAGCTAAAGTACTAAGAGAGCAGTGTCTGCTACAGTACCATGTATAGAGTTATAACGTGAGCTACAGTACCAAGTGAGCAGTGTCAGCTACAGTACCATGTACAGTTATAAAGTGAGCTACAGTACTAAGTGAGCAGCGTCCGCTACAGTACCATGTACAGAGTTATAAAGTGAGCTACAGTACCAAGTGAGCAGTGTCCACTACGGTACCATGTACAGAGTTATAAAGTGAGCTACAGTGCCAAGTGAGCAGTGTCAGTTACAGTACCATGTACAGAGTTATAATGTGAGCTACAGTACCAAGTGAGCAGTGTCCGCTACGGTACCATTTACAGAGCTATACAGTGAGCTACAGTACCAAGTGAGCAGTGTCAGCTACAGTACCATGTACAGTTATAAAGTGAGCTACAGTATCAAGTGAGCAGTGTCAGTTACTGTACCATGTACAGAGTTATAAAGTGAGCTACAGTACCAAATGAGCAGTGTCCGCTACGGTACCATGTACAGAGCTATAAAGTGAGCTACAGTACCAAGTGAGCAGTGTCAGCTACAGTACCATGTACAGTTATAAAGTGAGCTACAGTACCAAGTGAGCAGTGTCAGTTACAGTACCATGTACAGAGTTATAAAGTGAGCTACAGTACCAAATGAGCAGTGTCAGTTACAGTACCATGTATAGAGCTATAAAGTGAGCTACAGTACCAAGTGAGCAGTGTCCGCTCCGGTACCATGTACAGAGCTATAAAGTGAGCTACAGTACAAAGTGAGCAGTGTCAGCTACAGTACCATGTACAGTTATAAAGTGAGCTACAGTACCAAGTGAGCAGTGTCAGTTACAGTACCATGTACAGAGTTATAAAGTGACCTACAGTACCAAGTGAGCAGTGTCAGTTTCAGTACCATGTACAGAGTTATAAAGTGAGCTACAGTACCAAGTGAGCAGTGTCCGCTACGGTACCATGTACAGAGCAATAAAGTGAGCTAAAGTACTAAGAGAGCAGTGTCTGCTACAGTACCATGTATAGAGTTCTAACGTGAGCTACAGTACCAAGTGAGCAGTGTCAGCTACAGTACCATGTACAGTTATAAAGTGAGCTACAGTACCAAGTGAGCAGTGTCAGTTACAGTACCATGTACGGAGTTATAAAGTGAGCTACAGTACCAAGTGAGCAGTGTCCGCTACGGTACCATGTACAGAGTTATAAAGTGAGATACAGTACCAAGTGAGCAGTGTCAGTTACAGTACCATGTACAGAGTTCTAAAGTGAGCTACAGTACTAAGTGAGCAGTATCAGTTACAGTGCCATGTTAAGTTATAAAGTGAGCTACAGTACCAAGTGAGCAGCGTCCGCTACAGTACCATGTACAGAGTTATAAAGTGAGCTACAGTACCAAGTGAGCAGTGTCCGCTACGGTACCATGTACAGAGTTATAAAGTGAGCTACAGTGCCAAGTGAGCAGTGTCAGTTACAGTACCATGTACAGAGTTATAATGTGAGCTACAGTACCAAGTGAGCAGTGTCCGCTACGGTACCATTTACAGAGCTATACAGTGAGCTACAGTACCAAGTGAGCAGTGTCAGCTACAGTACCATGTACAGTTATAAAGTGAGCTACAGTACCAAGTGAGCAGTGTCAGTTACTGTACCATGTACAGAGTTATAAAGTGAGCTACAGTACCAAATGAGCAGTGTCCGCTACGGTACCATGTACAGAGCTATAAAGTGAGCTACAGTACCAAGTGAGCAGTGTCAGCTACAGTACCATGTACAGTTATAAAGTGAGCTACAGTACCAAGAGAGCAGTGTTCGCTACAGTGCTATGTACAGAGTTATAAAGTGAGCTATAGTACCAAGTGAACAGTGTCACCTACAGTACCATGTACAGAGTTATAAAGTGAGCTACAGTACCAAGTGAGCAGTGTCAGTTACAGTACCATGTACAGAGTTATAAAGTGAGCTACAGTACCAAGTGAGCAGCGTCCGCTACGGTACCATGTACAGAGCTATAAAGTGAGCTATAGTACCAAGTGAGCAGTGTCAGCTACAGTACCATGTACAGAGTTATAAAGTGAGCTACAGTACCAAGTGAGCAGTGTCCGCTACGGTACCAAGTACAGAGTTATAAAGTGAGCTACAGTACCAAGTGAGCAGTGTCAGTTACAGTGCCATGTACAGAGTTATAAAGTGAGCTACAGTACCAAGTGAGCAGTGTCAGTTAAGGTACCATGTACAGAGTTATAAAGTGAGCTACAGTACCAAGTGAGCAGTGTCAGCTACAGTGCCATGTACAGAGTTATAAAGTGAGCTACAGTACCAAGTGACCAGTGTCAGATACAGTACCATGTACAAAGTTATAAGGTGAGCTACAGTACCAAGTGAGCAGTGTCCGCTACAGTACCATGGAACAGAGTTATAACGTGAGCTACAGTACCAAGTGAGCAGCGTCCGCTACGGTACCATGTACAGAGTTATAAAGTGAGCTACAGTACCAAGTGAGCAGTGTCAGTTACAGTACCATGTACAGAGTTATAAAGTGAGTTACAGTGCCAAGTGAGCAGTGTCAGTTACAGTACCATGTACAGAGTTATAAAGTGAGCTACAGTACCAAGTGAGCAGTGTCAGCTACAGTACCATGTACAGAGTTATAAAGTGAGCTACAGTACCAAGTGAGCAGTGTCCGCTACGGTACCATGTACAGAGCTATAAAGTGAGCTACAGTACCAAGTGAGCAGTGTCAGCTACAGTACCATGTACAGTTATAAAGTGAGCTACCGTACCAAGAGAGCAGTGTCCGCTGCAGTACCATGTACAGAGTTATAAAGTGAGCTACAGTACCAAGTGAGCAGTGTCAGCTACAGTACCATGTACAGAGTTATAAAGTGAGCTACAGTACCAAGTGAGCAGTGTCAGTTACAGTACCATGTACAGAGCTATAAAATGAGCTACAGTACCAAGTGAGCAGTGTCCGCTACGGTACCATGTACAGAGCTATAACGTGAGCTACAGTACCAAGTGAGCAGAGTCAGCTACAGTACCATGTACAGTTATAAAGTGAGCTACAGTACCAAGTGAGCAGTGTCAGTTACAGTACCATGTACAGAGTTATAAAGTGAGCTACAGTACCAAGTGAGCAGTGTCAGTTTCAGTACCATGTACAGAGTTATAAAGTGAGCTACAGTACCAAGTGAGCAGTGTCCCCTACGGTACCATGTACAGAGCTACAAAGTGAGCTACAGTACTAAGAGAGCAGTGTCTGCTACAGTACCATGTACAGAGTTATAACGTGAGCTACAGTACCAAGTGAGCAGTGTCAGCTACAGTACCATGTACAGAGTAATAAAGTGAGCTACAGTACCAAGTGAGCAGTGTCAGTTACAGTACCATGTACAGAGTTCTAAAGTGAGCTACAGTACCAAGTGAGCAGTGTCCGCTACGGTACCATGTACAGAGTTATAAAGTGAGATACAGTACCAAGTGAGCAGTGTCAGTTACAGTACCATGTACAGAGTTCTAAAGTGAGCTACAGTACTAAGTGAGCAGTGTCAGTTACAGTGCCATGTTAAGTTATAAAGTGAGCTACAGTACCAAGTGAGCAGCGTCCGCTACAGTACCATGTACAGAGTTATAAAGTGAGCTACAGTACCAAGTGAGCAGTGTCCGCTACGGTACCATGTACAGAGCTATAAAGTGAGCTACAGTACTAAGAGAGCAGTGTCTGCTACAGTACCATGTATAGAGCTATAACGTGAGCTACAGTACCAAGTGAGCAGTGTCACCTACAGTACCATGTACAGAGTTATAAAGTGAGCTACAGTACCAAGTGAGCAGTGTCAGTTACAGTACCATGTACAGAGTTATAATGTGAGCTACAGTACCAAGTGAGCAGTGTCCGCTACGGTACCATGTACAGAGTTATAAAGTGAGATACAGTACCAAGTGAGCAGTGTCAGTTACAGTACCATGTACAGAGTTCTAAAGTGAGCTACAGTACTAAGTGAGCAGTATCAATTACAGTGCCATGTTAAGTTATAAAGTGAGCTACAGTACCAAGTGAGCAGCGTCCGCTACAGTACCATGTACAGAGATATAAAGTGAGCTACAGTACCAAGTGAGCAGTGTCCGCTACGGTACCATGTACAGAGTTATAAAGTGAGCTACAGTGCCAAGTGAGCAGTGTCAGTTACAGTACCATGTACAGAGTTATAATGTGAGCTACAGTACCAAGTGAGCAGTGTCCGCTACGGTACCATTTACAGAGTTATACAGTGAGCTACAGTACCAAGTGAGCAGTGTCAGCTACAGTACCATGTACAGTTATAATGTGAGCTACAGTACCAAGTGAGCAGTGTCAGTTACTGTACCATGTACAGAGTTATAAAGTGAGCTACAGTACCAAATGAGCAGTGTCCGCTACGGTACCATGTACAGAGCTATAAAGTGAGCTACAGTACCAAGTGAGCAGTGTCAGCTACAGTACCATGTACAGTTATAAAGTGAGCTACAGTACCAAGAGAGCAGTGTTCGCTACAGTACTATGTAAAGAGTTATAAAGTGAGCTATAGTACCAAGTGAGCAGTGTCACCTACAGTACCATGTACAGAGTTATAAAGTGAGCTACAGTACCAAGTGAGCAGTGTCAGTTACAGTACCATGTACAGAGTTATAAAGTGAGCTACAGTACCAAGTGAGCAGCGTCCGCTACGGTACCATGTACAGAGCTATAAAGTGAGCTATAGTACCAAGTGAGCAGTGTCAGCTACAGTACCATGTACAGAGTTATAAAGTGAGTTACAGTACCAACTGAGCAGTGTCCGCTACGGTACCATGTATAGAGTTATAAAGTGAGCTACAGTACCAAGTGAGCAGTGTCAGTTAAGGTACCATGTACAGAGTTATAAAGTGAGCTACAGTACCAAGTGAGCAGTGTCAGCTACAGTGCCATGTACAGAGTTATAAAGTGAGCTACAGTACCAAGTGAGCAGTGTCAGCTACAGTACCATGTACAGAGTTTTAAAGTGAGTTACAGTACCAAGTGAGCAGTGTCCGCTACGGTACCATGTACAGAGTTATAAAGTGAGCTACAGTACCAAGTGAGCAGTGTCAGTTACAGTGCCATGTACAGAGTTATAAAGTGAGCTACAGTACCAAGTGAGCAGTGTCAGTTAAGGTACCATGTACAGAGTTATAAAGTGAGCTACAGTACCAAATGAGCAGTGTCCGCTACGGTACCATGTACAGAGCTATAAAGTGAGCTACAGTACCAAGTGAGCAGTGTCAGCTACAGTACCATGTACAGTTATAAAGTGAGCTACAGTACCAAGAGAGCAGTGTTCGCTACAGTACTATGTACAGAGTTATAAAGTGAGC